>NC_088210.1:11028676-11346843 GCF_037126465.1 Ornithodoros turicata | reverse complement strand
GTAGAGGGCATGCACACGTAAAGTCCCGTCCAGCAGAGCGTCGTCTCTCTTTTAGATAAACGAGAAAAACGAACAGAATAACGAAAATTAGAGTTCTTAGACGATATTCATAAGCGACGATGTAAATGCTTGCGTTAGTTGAGCCTCCATTTCATTGACAAAGGAAGAGCAGGCGTTTCTCGCCTTCTGTAAGGTAACATGGTGTTGTGCTGATTAAAGCATCGTTGAAAGTGCGCTTCTTCTTCTTGCTCGTCTTTTGCGTTAATGAGGGAAGCATGATTCCTAGACTCTGACGGAAAGCTGCACAAGAGACAAGACAAACCTGACTGGACGAAACGAGACTCAAACGATGAGAGGATCACCAAACTATGTCAGTTTTTTCAAAGTATTCACCGTGCGCATCGAGACACCGCTGCCATCGATGTGGCAACTCTTTAATGCCTTTGGCGAAGAAAGCAGTGGGCTGCTGTGTAGGACATCATTCTGGGGTGTTTCATCTGTGTGGAACATCATTCTGGGGTGTTTCATCTGTGTGGAACATCTTTCCTTGAAGGTATCACTTAGAGGACCCAAACAAATGGTAATCGGTTGGGGCTAAATCTGGTCCGTAAGGGGGCATGGGGAAAAACCTCCCAGCACATTTCGGTCAGGGTTGGTACCATCAAATTCGCCGTGTGAGGCCGGCCATTCTCATGAAGCAGAATGAGCTTTCCGGCCAACATATCAGGCCTTCTTGCTACCTGCGTCCGCACGGCACCATTCATCAACGTGGAGCCGTGCAGAGCATTAATCGTGACCCCTTGTGCTCCAAGAAGTCCACATGGATGACACCACGCATGTCCCAGAAGGCGGTTCCCATGGACTTGGAGCTTGCCCATGGACCATGTGGACCATGGACTCCCAGTATTTTACTTGTCTTCGACGGCGGGTAAGCCTTATGCCGCCGCTCTATATGCTGCTTCTCTTTGTCTCTGGGGTGGAATGATGCGTTCAAGCTACATCACATGTGGTGACTCGTTGCAAAATTTCGTCCCCCTAGGATTGGAACCGGTACAGCAGCTGCTCAGAGACTGCCATGCGCGTTCCCTTCTTGTCACAAGTGAGGTGTCGGGGAACCCACCTAACACAGAACTTGCGGAACAGTAAGTGCTCGTGAATGATTGTCCCCGCACTAATATTACGCTGGGCTGCAATGTCCCTAACTGGTACTCGCCAGTTCTCGATGATGGCTTGCTCAGTGCCTGCGATGCTCGCTCGCGTGACTGCAGCCGAACGAAGTCACCATAGCTCGTCCCCCGCCAAACTGTCTGCACCATTCGTACACTCTTACCTACACGCACGCACGCACGTAGTATGATAGCATGTGGCGATACCTCTAACAGTCTCATCAAGAATCACATATGTACAGATTTTTTACTGGAAGCCAGTACTGAGGTGCTGGTGTGTGCCTGAGTTCTATAGACTTCTCTATAGTTACAAAGCCCAAGAAGAAATGACACAGAACTTCCGCGGCTGCGTCCCTGGACGTAACTCGAAAACTCGGAAGGTATGGAAGCTAGCATCTGCAATGTTCTTCTTACCTTACGTGATGATAGATTGCGCGGTCGCTGATGGCGGATAACGCAGATCAGGACTATAACCAATGGAAAAGTGTATGACACTCGCCGCTATAGTAGCATTATCTGAAGTGAGAGAGTGATGACGAGTGCCGAGTGTTATGGGTTGCCACATAGCTTCTTCGGACCTGAGAGTATCTTGAGGTGGCTGCGTCACCTAACCCCCGAATTCACAGACGCAACTTTACTTGAAGCCGCATCTTGACTGGTGCTACTCTGCGCCAAGACCTGTCTTCGCTCAAGGCAGTTTGTGTCTCACATGAACGCTGGCTTACACCGTCAAGTTGCAGCCTGCTAGCTTTAACTGCGTCTGGGAGCGAGATTTTCCTATAATTTTCACTTAAAATTTTCTTTGCAGTACGAAAACACAACATTTCTGAGCGTCGGGACTCATAGCATGTGTTACTCCTGTCGTCTGGCACCAACACTCCTGCAGGGGCTCTGTAAACAAATTGATGACGCAACAGCTCATGTAAAGACAAGACAAGATTCTGAATGTTATGTGGCTTCCCGAAGCTGCCGTACTGAGGCGTTACCCAAGTCCGGCACAAGATGGACCCAGCGCTGACTTGAAATTTTCACCACACGTGTCAAATTGAGCTCGCTGTGTAAGAACACTTCAAGCCGAGGAGGGTTTCTGAAGTGCACTAACACCCTTCCAAGACAGCTGCGAGTCAAGTCGAGATCAAGTCGCATCTATAAATTCGAGGGATAGCCTCGTTTTTTTTTTTTTCGTTTTTTTTTTTTTTTTTTCGTGTTATCACAGTGAGTCGGCAGCACAAACCTGCGATAGCATAGCCGGTGGTAAGCTTCGAACCCAACACCTCCAAGTCTTCCGCACGGCCTTGGAGCTATATACCACCAACGAGCAGAAACTCTTATCCATTTTCGGCCATGAGCCTGGTTCTTAGCCTAGGTGCGACGTATATAGCGAATGGTTATGGCAGTTTGCACGAAGCTATCCATTGGACAGATATGAAAGACGGCTCGCTGCGTTGGCGCAAACCTGCAACCCAACTGTTACGACAGATGGAGTATTATAGTCTGGGATGATGCCGCAATATCGCGGCGACTGCCTTGACAGTAAATCTTCCGGCTCTCGCGGGAGAGGCCGTGGGAAGTAACACCTGCTTCTGAGCGGTTCTGCTCCTATCCTTTATGACGACGATTAAGTACTGTGTGACTGTGTGATGCCAGAGTAGTACAGCAGGAAGTCCGTCGAAGGTGCGACTTCGCTACACTAGCGGCCTTGAGCTGCGGCTCTATGCATTGCTTGCTTGTAGAGAGCACTCTCGTAAATTAAATTGGGCCATTCACGGCTCAGTGAAGCTATTTACACCTCATATTAAACGAAGTTATAACTGGGGCCGGTACGTGCATGTGCAGCATTTCTGTTCAGCACCCTGTTCACCCTGTTCAAGGTGCTCCTAGAGGCTTAGATGAGCCCACTCCCGAGGTAGCGTCTGAGAGGCGTGTTCTGGCTTCTGTGCTGTTGTCGAGCGACTCCGGGGAAGGTATGGTAAGGATCACCACGGGTTGTGATGCTGCTGAAATCGGTGATGCACTTGTTGAGGGAACGCCAGTCGGCATAGGTGATCATCGCTGGTTCCCGTGTAATGTGTCCCTGTCAAGCGAGGACGAGGATGAAGGTCGCTCTGACGTTCTTATATGGGATCAGATGCGCCACTTGCTGTGGTTGCTCCTGAGAGTATCCAGCAGGAGTAGATGCTATGGGTTTCTAATTGTTCATACTAGCGATCGCTATTTCCATGACAACGCCCAGCTGTAGGGATTTCTCCCGCAGTTCACAGCAACAAAAACAGCTATATGAACGACGATGAGATGAGGTTTTTCACTGCAACAATTGCGGTACCATACGTCAGTGCATGTGGGGTAATATATAGGTGGGATGACGATGAAAAATATGAGGCATTACACACGCACGCACACACACATGACACGCAAAAGAGACACCACAGACGCGGGTGCGTCGTAACTGATGGGGGATAGTAGTCCATCCGGTCGACCACCGGAGATGTAGTGCTGTGAAGATCGGCACTCCGTATTCATGGCAAAAGCTCTGAGGTCAGAAGAGCCCAGGTAGGCTCGTAGACGTTAAGAACAGATAGAATGAATTTACAAAACAATTTGTTGTGTCACAATGGGCTTCTGTGCGTTGTATTGATATTCGCTTGTTACATGAGACGCGCTTTCCTTGAGCGAAAGCTGTACGTGATTTGAAGGTTAATCATAACGTGCATGCCTTCTTTATAGTCGTGGTCGTCTAGGTCTGGAATTGGTATTCTGTTATTTCCGTTTTGCCGCGCCATGGTAAAATGGTTTGACACAGATTGTGATGGCCGCGTAGTTACGGCTGAGTTAGCTATATCGGGTACCCCGGTGCGGAGAGTTAACTTGTACGCCCCTGATCGTCACGGGGAGCGCACAGATTTCTTCAGGGTACTTGATTATTTTATACTGGGCAATCCAAACCAAGGTGGTTGCGGGGGATTTCAACTGCACTTTCGACTTTAACTCTCGTCGTGTAGCTGCCAGCTCATGGGCGCGCGTACACCTCGGCAGCGTTCCGGTTCTGCGCGACCTGTGGGAGCTCGTCCTCCTCCTTAGATGCAGAGCGCTCGTCGCCGCGTCATGGTTTTTAACTGAATATTGATATATTGCCATTATATGCGCCCCCACCCCCCGCGTAGAATCCTGTTGGCCGCTACACGCGTAGCGTTTCAGGTAATCTGGGGCGGTTCTGTGGAATGGGTGTCGTGAGCTCGGATGTATCGACATAGCGAGGATGGAGGACTGGTGGTCCCACATGTTAAAGTGCCACTCCGGTCTCGGAAAGCAGCGTTTATCTCACTTAGTCTACGAAAAGAAGATGCCTCAAGGATTCTATAAGCGAAATTTCAATCCTGTTTACAAACGCTGTGCGTTTCTGTCAATTTTTGAAGATGTGCTGAGCCTCCACAAGTTTCGATGACGCGAGGAGCGGGCGACGGAATCATAAGCCCACAAACTGCAACGATGTCATGTTCTAGGGAGGGCACTCGTCTCCTAGTAAGGACGCAGGCGTCCGTGGAGGGTTACGTGGTGGAGAAATCACGTGATGCTGATCGAAAAAGGGAAAATGGCAGAGATGTCTTCTCCCTCCTTTGTGTTTTCTCGAAGGTCGGAGCGGTCGGATGATATGTCACGTGGGGCTCCATTAACGGGATGCAAAAAGTGAGACCCCGGAAGACGCGAAGGCCACCAACGTTGCCAGATGAGAGCCGGGCGCTCCGTCGGAGCCTAACATGACTTCACAGTTCTCAAAATAAAAATTAATTTTCTCTAGCTTTCGCATCACGTAGAGCCAAAATATTTTGCAGGAATGTAAAGTGAGACAAGAAGATTCCAGTAGCATAACTTTGGTTGTCTTCTGAAGGCACGAGATTTAGTCCGTAGTGGCACTTTAAGTGCCTCTCCCTAGGCTTGCGCTCAATTTTCCTGGGCCTCTGTGAAGAACACGATCCGCCTCCCGGCCTTCTATAGAGTCTCTACTGGGCCATGACATTCGCCTTTTCTCTGTACTCGTCCACACTCGCCCTCGTTCTGAGTGTGTTGCTGCCGCAATGCGGCGCCTACGGGTGTTCCTTGCTGGAGAGGATATTCCATCTTGTCCTGTGCAGCGCCTTCACCTTCAGTCTTCTTTCGCTTGGGCCTGCGCCTACTGGACGGGCGCACACGGTACGTCAAGTAGCGTGGGGTCAGGTTACTGCTGGGTGGCCTGACGCCAGTGATTTACCCAGAAATTCACTGCTGGGGGGTGCCAACCTTACAGGGGGGGAGGGGGTATGCTTGGTGAAGGTTCCACTTAAGGAATTTTTCTTAGACACGGAAAGAATCGTGGCACAGTGTTGACATCTCTGCACAGCTTTTCTGTTTTATTTGTACGTGTTATTACGTTAGAACACAGTACATTAGAATACAGATTCATTATGAACGGCATTGCATAATCACACGACCGACAAAGAAAAAAGACTAGCACCTTGTCTCACGACGCTCAATGAATACCTTGCAACCAACGGTGAAAACCTTAGACGAAAAAAGCGGAATACCTCGCTAGATTGAGCTGGGCGCAAATCGTTCTTGATGATCCACATTGAGTTTGCGTGCCCGCACGCATTTTTGCTCGCGTATGCGCGCATTATATGCTAAACAGTCACCTTCAAATGATTTTGGACAAATGCATCGTACAATCATCTCCATGACTGTGGCCCTACAGCCCAAGTTTGACAGTACAGGGTGTAATTCGCAGCGCCGGACTCTCTACCAGAACGTGTTGGTGGCCGAGCTGGGTGGGGTGACCTGAGAAATTTCGGGGGGGGGGGAGGGGGTGCAAAAATGCCGGGGGGGGGTGTATGGAAATCCCTGCCTAACGCCCGCCGTGGACGTCTGCAGTGGCGCCTAGCACAGGATGTGTTGCCGTTGTGTGACCGCCTCTCCAGATTTGGGTCGGCTACGCTGCCCTGACCCTTTTGCGTGTACCGTGAGTTCGCAGAGCACGCCTTCAGTTTCTGTTTCCTCTCGGGAGATACTGCGTTTACTACTACTGCGTTTTTACTACGTCTACTACTCTACTACTGCGATACTACTTATAGCGTTTGTCTCCAGGAGCCTATGCTGTTCAGAAAGGAGCTAATTGTTCTAAACTGAACCGGGAGGGAGTGGCCGTGGTGCTCGCGATAACCATACAGCGTGTTTCATTTAATCTGAAACCCACATAAAAAAAAGAGCAGTGCATCGCACTGGAACGAGACCGCTGCATACTGTTACCAGTAGTGCAAAGATATTCGCCGTATTTTTGTTTCCTAATTAATTAATTGGAATTAATTGTGCAACTTTTTAATTGTTAGGACTAGGGTAAAAGTGTCCAATAGTGGGGTTGTGGACGGTGACACGAGGTAACGAATTCCGATGGGTGCAGTTCTCCACCTGCTACGTGTCGTCGTCCAAAGAAATCTGCGCGGACTTTCAAAAATACCACGTGACTTTTCGCGCGTCTTATCGGAGCGGTCTCCGGTGCCCAATGCACAGACACGTGATGTCTGTTCAATTCCGGAAACGCAAAGCAGCATAATGTTCTGAGTGCAATAGGGGTGGACGGGTAGGTGGAAGGCCTTGAACAGACTCGTGAAACAAAAGAAGATAAATAAGACACATACCGTCCACCCCCATTGCACTCGACTTGCAGTACATTGTGCTGCTTGGGCGGCACAATAACTGCCCCTCTCGTAAGTATCTGTGGAACGATAAGCTCGACGGGAATGACGGAACACACCATTGTCTTTTTGTCCTGCAACAAAAGAAAATATGAAAAAAATATCTTAACTGCGCAACTTGCGCTCTGATCATTGCGCTGTCATGTGCCGCTTTTAATAAACGCGATAGCATTTTTTTTAATAGACGTGGCTGCGTCGCGTCACACTGCTCCCTCTCGTTTGTTTCTTTATTGTGGTGCCAGTTCAGTAGGAAGATTCCGTAGGGAGTAATAAAGGATTGGAAGCGTGGAGGAGATGATGTTCCACTACATGAGGCCCGATCGGCGATGATACAATATCCGAGTGTCGGATGCGCTGCGGAGCTTCAGCACTGCGTAGAGATCAGCAGGGACACTAGAGTGCGGGCTTCTGCGTTTCTTCCACGTACAACACACCACAGTCCACACTTCAACCAGGAAGTATCCCGCTGTTCGTGTGTTTGGCAGATAATTACCCTCTCCTTTAGCATATTTGGAGACTGAGGACAATCCTGAAGACTTTGTATCATCATGCAGCCTAAAGGTGGCGCCTGGACAACCTGTTCTAGCAAGGATTTTTTTGCGATCACGAAAATGGGCACCCCAAAATGGATAACAGGAAAGGTGTGGAAGAAACTTGGTAAACGTTCCTGGCTTGCGGATATTGAATTCGGCATCGTAAGCAGAAACACCGACCATCAACCGAAGGACGAGTCACTGCCTAGCAAAATGAGCCTGGAGTGCACAAGCGGAAACAATGTGTGCCATAGGGACACTGCGACGGCGAAGCCGAGAAAACAACAGTGATGAAGAGCGAACGCCCGTAACATTGTAGGGAACCACCTGCATGGCTGATGCGTACGCACAATGACTGGAGGTTCCAGTTTCTTTAAAGGGTTCCAGATTCGCCTCCAGGGAGTCGCATGGCGCCGCGGCACTCTGCCGCAGTCCAGGACATGGTGAAATAAAGCATAGTTCGTTCGCCGTGGATAATCCTTAATCATTATACAACCGTGTCAACTTTCCTCCCTACACCCGTAAACAGCATACACATGGCCCTCGCCCAGCTTTGGAGGATTGTTTGCTCTATCTCGTTAACATCTGCGATGAGAATGAATCTTCTACTAACCCAAGTTGTCCGTCGGCAATCCTAGGGCACCAATGCAGGACGTAGTCTGAACCTTAACCAGATTAGATGGGACGATGAGACGAACTTCGTTAATACTCTATATACCTTCTTGTCGCATAGTTGGGTCCTGACGTACTCCGGCTTATCACGGACCGACTTGACTCACAGTGCTCCAAGCGATAATAGCGATCCGGGAAGGCGGTTGTTTGTTGTTGCCCTTCCCCGCGCCGCATTCCACTTCCTTCCACCTGATTCCTATGTGACCTGAAAACCGTCCTCCCCGTACATAAAGGCTGTTTCGGAAAAGCGATTTTCTTGCTCGCGTTCTGCCCGTGCTGTTAGTCTACACGGCGGGGCCTTTAAAATCAGGGGTGGTGTTCACACGTTCTTTGTTCCACAATTTGAGAAACTCATCGTATATGGCTAGTTCGTATTTTAATAGAGCTCTCCGTGATTAAACATCACAGTCACGTGATTCGCCCACTGGTTGGCAAAATACACACCTGGTCATATACGCCCCGAACACGTGAATAGCTCTAAGAGTGGACGGCACTCGCCGCTGTGGCGCTTCAGTCGCTGCAGTGTCTAACACGAGGAGGTCATCTGAGTGATAGTGCCGCGAACCGAGTGTGGCTGTGAGCAGCGTGCAGAAGTGAGAAGATGGAGAGAGTACAACAGGAAAGGGTGAGGGCGGCAGCTTAGGATGCGTTCTGGGCAGACTTCAGGGTGCACTGTGTCGACATCCGTCTGTGAAAAAATAAAATAAATAAAGAGGAACAAGTCGCCACAGTTCGGCCTAAGATATTCCGTACAAATATAAAAGACGGTTACGTACTTCCGGATGTGAAAACTACATTTCAGGTTGCACAGCAAAAAGCGCGCATTAGATGCGTACACCCGAAATTTATCCGACAGTGACATCGCGGCGAGCAGTTCTGCCCTGGAAGGGCCGTAGGAGAGGTATGTTGCTACTTCTCGCGCTATGTTGCAGTCTATCCAATGACCATGGCTAACCTTTCCCTTCTCTTTTTCTTTCTTTGCATTAAACATATTCCCCCCAATGAAGAAGGACGCAATACTCAAAAAATTTCGTTAGTACAAGCTAACGGCAAGAACTTGCATATCAAGGCACTTCGTAGCGACAACGGAAGGAGGGGACACGACAACCGGAAGGGATTTTGCCCAGTACCTGCAGAAGTATGAAATAAAGAGACAGTTGAGGGTTCCGGGCACGCCTCAGCAAAACGGTGTAGCCGAGAGGATGAACCAGACCCTGTTAGATATGACAACATGTCTCCTGCTGGAGTCTGGTAGTTCCAAAACACTCCGGGCCGACGCCCTTGTAAGTACCGGTTACCTACGAAATAGATGTTCCTCTAACTCGGTGGACGGGCAGGTGTCATTGACGCCGTGGTTTGGGAAAGAAGTCAGTATCGGCCACATATGGATTCTGAGCCTGGGCCATAAAGAAAGGCAGTCCAAACTGGACCCCAAGCAGAATGAATGTTGGTCGGGTACCCCGAGGGCGTAAAAGGGTACAACTTGTGGAACAGAGAAAACGACAGTTCCTTCGTGAGTCGTGACGTTTTCTCTGACGAAGATAGCTTTTCGTGCAAGGGCGAGAGCATAAACGACACGCTGACCCCATCTTGCCATTTCGTGCCTGATCCAACAAGTGTGGAAGAAGCACTCTCAGCGCCTGTCCCAACCGAATGGAGGAAGGCCATACAAGAGGAGCTAATAAATTTAAAAGAACAACGAAACATGGGAGGTAGTTCCATCGGCCGAGCGATCGACATGTCATAAAATGCAAA
Organism: Ornithodoros turicata; assembly: GCF_037126465.1. NCBI lineage: Eukaryota > Metazoa > Arthropoda > Arachnida > Ixodida > Argasidae > Ornithodoros > Ornithodoros turicata. The sequence goes on along the minus strand of NC_088210.1, from coordinate 11,336,994 downwards.
TGAGTCTTCCGGAAGAAGTACACAGCCAATACGGCGATTTAGACAGGTATAAAGCCAGGCTGGTCGCTTGCGGTTACTCACAGGTTGAAGGAATTGACTTCGAGGACTTCACTTGACATTGACTTCTTGCCGGTGATAAAACTGCAGTCGGTTCGTACGCTTTCGGCTTTGGCAGTCGAAAGAGGGTGGTCCGTGCACCAAATCAACATTACGGCCGCAAACCTGAATAAGTTTTTTGAGGAATCGTCGTTGGAGTGTACGTGGACGACTCTTTTTTTTAAATTCCGTGTTAGCACCGCGAAGCAACTGTGGCTATGAGCGGCGTACAGACGTGAACAGATGGAGAGAGGACAGCAGGAAGGAAAGGGGGACAGGGAGGTTAGTATGCGTCCTGGGCCGACTTGAGGGGGAACTAGCTCTGCCGATATTCGTCTGGAAAGTCTTCGGAAAACCCAGGGAAAACCTCAGACAGCACAGCGATGACAGGATTCGAACCCGTGTCACCTCCCAGTCTCGGCGTGGAAAGTGATCATCCTAACCACTATGCCATGGGAGTGTTGTGTACGCGGACGACATCTTTACCATTGCGGAGAATGAAGACAAAGTAAGAATTTTCAAAGAAAACATTGGAGACACCCTTGAGATCGAAGATATCGGGGAGGCGAGCCACATTATCCTATAAGAATACAGCGTGGAGCTCATGGGAGTTTGACCCTGGATCAGTCGGGGTATGCCGAAGACATTCTGGACGTATCTGAGATGAGATGCAAAGGGAGCATCAAAGTGGTGGTGCTGATGGTTAATATGGAAATCTGCTCCTCGTGGTCGGCCACTCTCAAAGTGGGCAGCGTCACGACTAAGACGCAGAACACTACACTGCACTATAGGCGTGACGCAAGCCGCGTTTCCTTTAGGAAGGAGACAAGAGCAGCAGTCCGGCGTCGTTGCTCGCCAGGCGAGTTGCCACCAAAGATGATGTCAGACGTAGAGATGCTGGGGTCAGGGTTGAGCAGCTGTCTGCGTGCTTCGTTGTAGGTGGGACATGGTTCCCGAATATGTAGAGCACTGGCGGCATAGGGGTGTCCGTGTAAGTCCGAAGCGGTGAAGCCAGCTGTACGTGAAGGCGGCTCCGGTGCGGCTCCGGTGAAGGACGGTGGTAGTAGTGCTGCTGCAGGGGCCACGACAACAGAGGGGGGCGGGCGTGGGATATTGTACGTCTGGTGACTGAACTGAATGGCTGTATATGAGGGATCTGGCGGTGTGCCGGCGGCAGTCTTGCGGGCTTTGAGGGTAGAGAGTGAGCTGCCTTCGCAAGTTTATCAGCGTGTTCATTGCCTGGGAGGCCAACGAGTGCAGGAATCCATTCTAGGGTGATGTTTATTCCTTGTTTCTCGGCAAGCTCTAAAGCACGTCGGGTGCTCTTCACCAGAACTGATTATCAACATCCGATAACTTATGATGTGCACCTGAGGAATCGGTGAGCGTGACCACTTGAATGAGCTTATGAAGGGACGAAGCGATGGAGGATTGTAGGATGGCACATAGTTCAGCAGAAGTAGATGAGATGGTGTGGGAGTCAAGTATTGAGGACCACTGCAGGTTGATAAAAGTAGGCGCTGGAGATCGAGTCTGGGGATACCGAGCCGTCGGAATAGATGAGACTGTGACAGCTGTGGTGATTAGAAATGTGGTCAAGGGACTCGTGACGTGAGACGAATGCTTTTTCTCCTTGAATGCCCGTATGATGGTAACTGTGGTAGGAAAGAAATCTCTGCAGGACGGTGAAATCGAGCTCACAGAGTCATGGGGGCGTTGCAATTTCTTTTTTTTCTGAGGTAGAACGTGCACAGTTTTCCGTTGTTCGTGTTGAAGCAGCTTTGATGACTGAAGTGGCTGACTGAGTGCGGCGAAGCCTGTCCAGTACTTCATAGAGACATCTTTCGGCGTGAGTGCGTACTGGCCATTCTTTTGCTTCTAGTATAGTAGTAGTGCTTCTAAGTTTCCTCGATGTCACACGCCCGCGGAAGGCCCAAAGCGATGCGTAGACCAGTCCGATGAAGTCGTTCAAGGCGCTGCCAGTTTATGGCAGAGGGGTCAATCAAGGCAAGAGTGTAGTCCATGCGACTTAGTATGAGGGCTTTGTACAGTGAAAGCATAGACCGAGGATGATTGCTCCAAGACTTGTCACAGAGAAGTTTTAGTGCATTGACGAGTGGACCATGTGGTCTACTTGGTGGGTCCATGACAGGTGGGATTCAAAAATGATGCCGAGGTAGCGTGCCTTGTTCACACGTGGAATGGAGATTCCTTGGAGGGAAAGCGCAGGAAAGCTATTTGGGATATGTTTTCTCTTGGGGGCGCAGACGAAGGCTACTGATTTTCTCGGTGAGAGACTAAGGCCTTTAGTGGCAAGGGAGTTTGAAATGTGATTTAGTGTAGTTTGAGCAGAACCCTGTAGGGAGGGCTTGATTTTGCCATGAAAGAGGAGGCAGATTTCGTCTGGATAGATTAGGTATTTGGCGATGTAAAGGGTGTCGGGATCGTTGAGATTAAGATCGGAAGGCGCAACACTGGGAAAGGATGGGGAGAGAACTCCGCCTTGTGGGACCCCTCGGGTGAGAACACGTGATGAACTTACTTGCCTATGAAAGATGAAAGTCACTGAAAAGGTTAGCCAGCTGTAGGACTCGAACCCACATCTTCTGGATTACCGGTCCAGGGCTCTCTACCAATTGAGCTAAGCTAACACGCCTTCTCAGCGACTTCCAGGGTGCGTCATCTGAAGGGACAAACCAGTCACTCTCTCTCACTCATCCTCCTTTCACTCTTACATTTTTGCACACTCATACACACATTCATACGACAGGGATCGACGCAAGCTTTTTGATACGCTCTTGAGGTGAGACGAGAATAGCGGTGGCGAGGTCATTTGGACTGACTCGGGAGAGTGACTCGTCCGGGTTGTTGGGGGCGGAAGGTGACGGGAATGCCCATTATCCTGTTTTTCTTGTAGGACACTCTCGTGAATAGGGTGTCGTCGTCGATGTTGTCATTGTTGTCATCATTATTGACAATTGTATCGAGGCCAGGGCTGCTGTCCCGTGATGGGCAGCTTGAAGCGACAGATTGGCCCTTCGTCATCTGTTTTCCGCTTGTTGGCACGGAATTGCAGGTACTCATCCTTCCACGCATCAACGCCATTGGATGCAGGAACAAAGGTTTCATACGTTTCAGGTTTCATACGTTCAAAGACGGCCAATCACCAGTGGATACATACCACAGGTACCGTCATGCAGTTGCAGTTTGCTTTACCTAGCTGGAGGCAAGAGGCTAGATTTGGCATTTGTAGCGTCGTATCTGAGTCAATTCAATGCAAATCCTACGACGGAGCACTGGAATGGCGTGGCGTATGTACATGAAACAGACCCAAGGGTACGCACTAACCTTTACAAGGACCGGGAGAGCCGTGGAGGGATATTGTGGCGCGGATGGTGCGAGCGAAAAGGCAGAAAGGCGGTCTTTTAGCGGTAACATTTTTATGTTAGCCGGAGCAGCCACCTCCTGGGACGGTCGAAAGCAGCGGTCGACAGCTCTGTCAACAGGAGAGGCCGGGTACCTTGCGATATATATGACGCAGCCAAGGAGATCCTGTGGCTACATCATATAGCGCGGGAAGTGGACACGGAGAAATTCGTATACTGGAGACGGAAATATCGTACGACGACAACCAAGGCGCGATAGCAGTAGCGGTGAACACAGTAACGTCGGAGCAGAATAAGCACTACCGAACTGCGGCAATTGTTCCTTCGGGAAGGTATCGAAGAAGCGAAGCTACGACTGCAGTACGCAAACACGTCTGCGAACCAAGCGAACATCATGACGAAAGTCATAAACGGTCATGCTTTCATGTATAACGGTGATATCACGGTGATGCTTTCATGGTAAAGTCATGCTTTCCCAACAGCTGCAATGCTTCCCATTCCTTCAACACATATGTTTTCGTTGAGCACATTACTCTAACGGTATGCATGTCCGCGTCTTGTCAAGTGTACGTACACGTCAAATTTGCTGCTTTGGTAACAGTGAGCAGTAATACGTATATTTTATTACAGTAACAAAACATATCACTTCATCAGTAAGCGTGAAGGTCTTTCCCAAAAGTATAATGAGAATAAGATTTTTTTTTACATTCTCAGTGAGGACTGCTTCAGGAAAGTGAGAGTCGGGGTAGGGTATACCATCAGGCTCTCCACAGTTGAGTCCGAGCCCTCTGAACGATCCGTCCATTGCAGAAGCGCACAGACGAAAATGCAGATGGTTGTCGAGCAGGGTTACGCAATGAGATTTAGAAAAAACCTTCAGAAACATTGGGAGTGTTAAGACAGCGCATGGGGAAGCTGCTTTGTCGCCGACTCAAACTGTGGGATCGCACAAGGTCTTCAATGTTTCGAGGGCCATCACCAGCGCTCTGGGCGGCTTTCAGCGTCCAGAACCTAAGAAAATGTGTCTGTTCTAAAAACCGCTATGAATTGGAACCGATATTTAAATGTCAGGCTAACCTCGGATGACGTACCCACAAGACCTCGAGCGTTTGAGAAGTGTTCCCCGAGTGTCGCCGTGGCATTCCCACAACAGGGGTATTCCACCACGACCATATGCGCCGAGTCGCACGTCATTGGCTGTGACGGAATTTTTGGCACAGACAAACATCCCTACCATTTACTGTCTACTCTATAACCCTGACTTGGTACCGTGCGATATTTCGTGTTCCCCAAAAATCAAAATCAGAATTCATTTCAAAAAGACCATTTCGGCACTTTTGAAGACATCTAGTCAGATGCCAAGAGGGCTGACAGCTTCTCACATGGAGACCTCCGCCACCACTATGGAGAATGGCTGCCACGCTGTATTCACTGTGGTCAGTCCCAATGAACTTACTTTGTAGGTGATGATGCTTTTTTTAAAGGGACCGAAAAGTGAATATAAACCTATCGAAACTTTATGTTCAGCGAAAAGCTTGAACCTTCAAAAGTTCAGATATCAAAGAACTCCGCTGAAATCGCTGTAGTTTTTCTGTAATCGAATTTTCTATGATTGCATGTCCAGGGACCTACACTCTCAGAAATGAACTTCACCGCAAAGCACGCTCCTGGCCAACCATAATCTCGAATGATATCGTTATCTGCCCGGATTTGTTGAAAACGGGAAGCGTACGCCTTTTTGTGACAATTATGAACAACATAAGTGTCACAAAAAAGGCGTACGCCCCCCGTTTTCAACAAATCAGGGCTGATAACGATATCATTCGAGATGATAGTTGGCTAGGAGCGTGCTATGTGGTGAAGTTCATTTTTAAGAGTGTAGTACGAAACCGAGCAGTCTGTCAACAATTGCATCACCCCGCGCCATCTGTCGAGGACGCATGTAATACGCGCGCTTCCGGTCACTAATCCGGCGAAAACAAAAATGGCCTCAACATTTGTGACCATAGTTTGTGACCACTTTCTACATCGAGAATGTCGAACTTCTTGAACATGAGTGCGCTGGAATTCCGCATTCGTGAAATATCGCTCACACAACTTCTGTTCGTGCGATAGCATGCTGGAAAGTGTGTGCTTCGCAGCAGAAGATTTCTCGTCCAGAGATTTACCGGAGTCACATTCGTCCTCACCAGCAGCTCACCGCGCCGTGACCACGGACTGGTTTGTGAAATATACATGTACCAGGGAGAAACACTTGTGTAAGCCGAAACAAGCGTTGTTTTTTCGTCGTGCAGGTGTTCGTATGGGAAATGCAAACCGATGGATTCCACGAACCAGTGTTTTTGCTGCCGAGAGGTAGAGAATGCGTGTGAAAAGCAGACAGACAATTGCATCACAACTAACGAATATTTACTGAGCCTGGACACCGAAGTACTGCAGGTGTCTTTTACATACATCCGAAAAACTGAAGAGCATGGCAACATACGCGAAAGCGCCGTGTGGTCTTTACGCGCTACTTGAACTGCAAACTGGACGGAAAACCCTTATTTCTGCAGGAAATTCCGTCATATCACCTGTCGGCTGTTCACGAGGAGGATATGGGGTGCTCTGAGAAAGTACAATAGAAAGTATTCTTCCTGCGTGTGTAGTGCATGTTATTAGGGACGTTTTCCCCATCAGTGTGCGGATTTGTAGAAATGTATATATTGAACATGAGAACATGAGACATATTGAACATCTTTCATCTGTATATATTGATATCAGCAAATTTTCATTTCTTGCTTGCTGCAAGTTTTTCTCATTGCTTTTTCTTTGTAGTCACAGCATATTATGATTAATAATTTTTCCTGGAGGGTTAAATAACCTGGGGGCATATCTGTACTTGTAGGTTATACTTATGTCTTGTATATATGAGGAGCAAATAAGATAATTTTCATCAGTGTCACTCAGCTGAACTGTGTTCATAACCTTTTAATATACTACTTATTGACCAGATTTCCAAATGCCAATTAATATTTGAACCGAGATTGGGATTTAAACACTTAATTAACCCTGTTCTGCTAAAAGGAGTACTTGTAACTGATTCATTATCATATCACGAACTAACATTCGTAAAGAAGGACTTCAGGGCTGACTTAGGGCTGACAAGTATTGCAACCCTTAATCTGGGTTCAAAGTTAACCATGCAGCATTGGTGTGGGCAATAATACTACAAATGGCTAAATAATCTATTGTGTAAGTTCCCTGCTACTGTAATTGAGATGTGCTTTTGTAAAGTACTTTTGACAGCCCTATTTCCATTCAATGTTACGATGGGTATGTCGTGTACACTGAAGACACTTTCAATTTGCAAATTCAAAGTGGCTTCTACGTCAAAGTGGCTTGAAAGTGCGCCTTCTACGGCATCTTCGCAGTCATCGGCAGCAAAATGAGCGCAGCACACACGACACGACTGCTGTATTTAATAGCCGCGAGTTTCGAACCACATTCGTTTTCGCGCACTGTCCTGAGGAATCTTGCGCTAGAACACGCCCGTCGTCGAAGATGAACGAAGATGATTTTTGCATCCCCGAACACCAAAACTACACCAGGCATATGTAGGTCTCTCTAATACGCTAATACGTGACACAGCAACCACAGACATGTCATTCACTTCCATTTTCTGCTTCGCACGACCAACACGACCACCCACGAAGAAGACAATAAACGCGATAACACACAGACGGCCTTGCAGATGGCGCGGCGGATCGTAGCTCGTAGCGGCGAAGTAGCTGAATGCTTTATTAATGCTTTACCAATGTAGAAACTATGGAAGTGAGTGTCATTTTTAAAATGGCGTTTAGATGTATGATAATGTGCGTCAACTTTGTTCTCAACAAAATTAACTCTCACGTGGTAAGGGTTGACCAATCCCTGGTAGCCCTGGACCCGAAACCCAAGTTCCTCTTTTTCGTCGTTTGTTGGCAGCACCGTCCAGGTTCCGGCAATCTTCAAAATATTTATACGTAAAAAATATGCCGAATTGATAAGTAATGCTTTCTACGTGTTATCAAACAACGACGTTGTGCACGATAGCGGGCAAAAATATGTTGTTTTTTTTTTGCACTTTTCGGTCCCTTTAAATGGTTTTTAATCATCCTCGTTACTTTTGGTACGGACCAATACAGTAATATATCTAAACTCGAGTTAAGATGTATTCCTGTACGAGGGGGTACTGAAGAGTTATCAGCCCGAGAAAGGAACACGCAGCCTAGAGACCTTCATTACAATTCGACATATGCACCTCGAAGTTCGACGCACTTGGTACATCGTTCCTAGAGCTTCTGTAACCGTTGATAAAAGAGATCCGACATCCGAGATATGCTTCGGCTTCTCCTATAACTTTCAAACATTTTTTTTAGGGCTTAAAAAAATAAAAATAAAAAAGAAATAGCCCGATGGGGGCAAGATCCGGAGAGCACAGCGGATGTTCAATGTATTCGTGAAAGAGTGAATTCGTGAATGCATTCATCGTTCATTGTATTCGTATTGTCCTTCAGAACCGGCATTGTCTTGCCCGCTTTGTGAGCCGGTGCACTGTCCTGCAAAAGGGGGACACCTTTCCGACCTTCCCGCGCCGTCTTTGTTTCAAAGCCTTCTTCAACCGGCAGGGGCAAGTTACGGTAGTGTGATGTATTAGCGGTTTCACTCTTCTGGGGATCGTCAGTCATCAAAACACCTACCTTGCCACAGAAAACCGTGGCCATGACCTTTCCTGCTGAACGCTGAGCCTTGAATATCTCTAGCTTCGGGGAACATGAGCGCCGCCATACCGCGGACTGTTGCTTTTGTCTGAATGTTTCATCAACTCTAACAGAAGGCTCAAGAAAAGTGTCACTAAGACCGCTCAGAATGCTGCAAGATCAACTTGAAGGCATCCATTCCGCGTTGTTTCTCTTCAGCATTCAAACATTTCGGCACCCACTTGGCCGACACATCAGCAGCATGACCGAGCGGGTTAAAGGAGCATGGAAAGTGTCGAGAAGAAAAGTTCTCTTAGACCGTATTCAAATGTGCCACCACTGTATTATGTTTTTACACCATAAATACTGTCCTACAGAACATATTAAACGTATTACGCCCACGGCAGACGTTTGATTCCCCCGCTTGCGCTAAACTCTCCGCGTTTCACTGGAGGTCACGTGACAAGCCCGAGAACGCGCGTCGCGATGTGACGAAGCACCGGCATCCACTCAGAGGAGGGATCACGCAGTGACGTCAGCCGGGATCGGTCATCGACACGGCGGAGGTGGCGGATGTCGGAGCGTCGTCTGCTGCGTACGTTTCTCGCAGTGTGTTCTGACAGACTCTTCTTCTCAGCAGCTCGGGTTGTGATGCGTGCTTATTCTTTCTTCTTCTTCGTGGAGGTTAAGTGACGTCAACGAACGTCCATGGCTTACTTCGCCGTGTGCATTGCTCGCTCGCGTCAGGTAAATTTAGCGACGGAGCAACACATCGCTTTAGATAGATTCAGCAACCAGCGCCAACGGATTTCACGACGCTCGGTGCTGACTCGACTTCCGTCTAATTGAAATGTATACTGCATATTTGGGTGTTCAGTGCCAGGTTGAACGTCCTCACGTTCAACCAAGGCAAGGTACCTACTTCTTGCTGGCTCATTTGCCGGAACCTGACGCATGTGAAAGCCGCGCGTCCTTTTTGTTTTCATTTGCGCAGCCTCCAACTCCACACGGCATCACTGCAGGCCTCCTGAATGAAGCACACACACTTGTGTAACACATGTGCACGAGCAACTATACAGGCTCTATGCTCCATCTCGATTAGATTGAATGAATACGAGAGACGCATCAAACCGCACAGAGCCAGATTGAACACCGCCATCGGTAAACAGATACCATTTTCAAAATTTTTTGATATCCTAGAAGGAATACCAGTGAACAAATATAGACGACCCTATCTTTCCAAACATGGACAACGGAAATTTGAATTCTGAACGCGCAGAAGCAACAGCTCCTATATGAAAACGCGAAGAATGAGGATGATATTCAACTTTAGAAAGAAGCATCCCCCGTGAGACATCCACTGCTTGTACAAAAATACCTAAGTAAGCTGAAGTACAAAATATTGTAGAAATTGAGGAATCAAGAACAGGGCCGATGAGCAGCGCCACCGCTAGCCTCCAAATGCGGCGCTGGGGAGGGGTGTCTATGATATGGTCGCCATAATCTAGTAGGTCGTGCTTCTTATACAGCTTGAATACCCTTTTTCCGCTTGTTAGTGGTAGCCAAGATCGTGCTGAAGACTGGGAGGTTGTGGGTTCGAATCCTACCACCGGCTGTGCTGTTTGAGGTTTTCCCTGGGTTTTCCGAAGACTTTCCAGAAGAATGTCGGAACAGAGTTCCCCCAAGTCGGCCCAGGACGCCTACTAACCCCCACTCCTACCTGCTGTCCTCTCTACATCTGTCCACATCTGTACTCCGCTTATAGCCACAGTGGCTTCCCGGCAGACCACGGTATCAGTTTGATAACTGCATCGCATCCGTGAGGTATCGGCCACCACATACATCTTTACATTATCGGCGCAAACCCAAACAAACGTCACGATGACAACCACAGCTCAGCGTAATGCGGCGTCAGCAGCTCATGGCAAAGCGAACACCCCCGCAGCACAAAAGGGACAGTCGAAACACTCTTTCCTTTTATTTCCCCTAAGCGTCGCTAGGGTGGCCTTCTTCCCGCTCCTCCGGTCGAAGCGGCGTTCCAGTTAACCCTGCTGCGAACTGTACCAGTAATGATTACGATGCGCTTTCATTCCTTCCGCATTCTTCTTCCAATCTTGGGGGAGGGGGGGGGTGTCGAAGTAGCTTGCCGTTCTTGGCCGCACTCAAGTGTGCATCGTCACGACTATAGCAAAAAAAAAAAAAAAAAGAAAAAAGCGGATTGGGGGGGGGGGGCAGAAGAGCGCCCACGGTTTTTAAAGTGAGGCATAGGCAGGATGAACGATACTGATGGGACGAATGTGCACTCTAGATGAGAGGTTCGCTAGAGTGGTCTTTCCGAGATGCCCGTTTCTTGAAGAAAAACCACGAGGGTGCGAGTTTTTGTAGGTCGTTCTGCATAACAACCTTCGGGGAAGAGGACGTCCACCAGTATGCCATGCCTGGCGTGGGGAAGGTGAGTTTCCCGCATAGTGTGGTATGCGCGGCATTCTGTCAGGATTTCACGATGGTTGATGGTGGTGGTGACAGAGCTTGCCGTTGTCGGCCTCACGTATTTGGGCAACGTCACGACTCACGCCCTGGGAGAATGTGCGTCCTGGGCCGACTTCTAAGGGAACTGTGCCGACATATGTCTGAAAGCGTCTGAGGAAAACCCAGGAAAAACCCCAGACAGCACAGCCGGCACTGGGATTCGAAGGATTTCACGAAGCACTCAGTTCACGGGCGCCCATAGCAACCAATCACGGCGCAGCAAGCCATTTCTGGTTCCAGTCCAGCGTCCTACTTCCTCTTTAGCAATGACAACTCTTACGAAGAAGCTGCAAGAGCAACGTCTCCAAGTACAACAACTTTCGCTCGTGACGGTCCGTTTTACCAAATCAATAGAGAGTTTAGAAATCGAACCGATCGTATCCGGAAAGAACGCCAGCACGAACACTTTTAGCAAACCGGAGGGAACCAGAGACGCGCTCGCTGCCCGCAGCCCGATATCTTTTTAGATGACGAAGAAGAGGACAGCCATTGAGAAGAAGTTCTACTGCTGTCCACATTTTCACGATTGAAAGAACTTTCAAAGAACTATTGTGCTTTTTTTTTCCTGACCGTGAACAGGTGCTGCTCGACAAATGTGTGGACCTAAAGTGTATTCTTCGAAACTTGGAGAAAAGACAGTTGCGGCTAATTTATTCTTTCGTTTTTGCACGCTTGGAACAATGCCTACTGCTGCCGCAATGTAAGTGAAATGCGCCGGAGACTCTCCGAGCTCCTCACAGAGAAAATAAAGGTAATCGGTGATCGTAAAACGCTTTCGGGCAGGTGTCATACTAGCAGACGACGTAGTCGTTATGAGATTTTCCAACCGTAAGTATGTCCGGTAATGGCGGCTAGCGAGCGGAGCTCCGGCGACGCCCGGAGAGATACGGTGAGGGTGACGTCATGTGAGCATGCGCAGTTGCGTGGCCGGCCCGACGGTAATCTACCGAGCGGGAGGACGCACTTTGCTAAAACTCTCTAATGACAGAGGAACGCGCACAAAAACAACCACTGCAAGGCGGAACAGGAAGGAGAGGAGAATGTTGCCAACACTTCATAAAGCAAACCCGCCAAACCCGCTATGGATGCAGCAGCGGGATTTTGCGCACCATGAGGCTTGACAGGCGTATTTTTTCACGGTGCGTGGCCAGACAGAGTTTGATGCAGCGCGACGTTCACAGGAACACGCACCATGCGGGCCGGCCTTAACGCGCCGCGCAGCGAAAGTATTTTACATGGTGACTCCTGGTGAACAGCTTGACAGACGAGGCACGATTTTGAACCATGTTAAATGTCACCGCATTGCTCCTTATAGTGCGCTGCAATGCTGTGTAAGACACCACATCATTTTTGGCGACGACTGGAAAATTTTCGCTACTACCACTGCATGTTGCTCCGTTTGTCGGTCAAGTCTTCTCTGCCGCCGCCATCTTACTGCCCTCAGCATGCAGGCAAGCCTGCTATTGCATGGCAGCCTTGGGGCAGAAGATGTTCGACAGTCTCCGGATGATTACAGTGACTGCAATCTTCTCTTGCTGCTTTGCCGCGCAACGTGCCAGTCCGAAAAGCGTCCCCATGTTTATCGGGGGCAAAGATACGACGTTTGACATTCCGCCGCCAGGGACGACCCGATTATGGAAATGGAACATTAAGTTTATTGCATATGCCAAACGGTTAAAGCAACCCTACCACACACTGCTTGTATCCTCAGACAGGTTTGAACCCGGACGACAGGCAGTTTACGTTGACGCCGTTATAGTTTAACAGTTTGTTGCGAGTCAACCCAGTGCAACAAGTTACAAACTCGACAGATAACGCTTAGAATTTTTAATTTGCTAGCAACATTGAGGCGAAACGGCTCCAGGCGACGTCTGGTGGGAAATAATCCGCAATTCGTCAAGCAACAGTGATCTGTGTTCCCCGCTGTGTTCATGTGACTTGCTGTTCCTGATGGCTATGTAGCCGAGACGTAGACAACTTATTTGGTCCTAGACTCAGCGTTGTCCGCATGTAAAGCAGTTTTGTCAACCGTATTGGACGAGCAGTACGCAGTTTGTGACAACTTTGGCACAGTGTTGCCCGTCATTTTCGAGAACGCGAAAATTGTGACGCAAGAGCAGTGAGAGCTCATGCTACCGATAGTTTTGAGATTGCGCCGCTGCTTCTTCACGGTATCTTTAAAACGAACTCCCCGCTAACTGTGCGCCGCGGTACCTGCATTTTTTAAATATATATATATATATATATATATGTGCGCTCCCCAAACGCGTTCCCAAAAAATCTCCTAGACAAACCACACCACACCTAAACCGCTAATCAAATATCGAATACGAACAATGCACTGTTCATTGTACAGTGCTCGTTAGACACAGTGTACCCTCTCCAGGACTTCGCGAAAAATGTTCCAAGAACAATGGCGATCCTTCACCATGCCTGTGCCCGACACGCGACTTCCGCAAGGCGTGATGGCATCGTCAATTGGATCAACTGTTGCGAGCACGCAGTGTGATTATCTCTATACGAATAACAATTTCAGAAGCGCTATCGATCTGTAGTGGGAAAAAGATTCGTGAGATACCCAGAATGCACCATTCGAAAATCGATTATGCGAGAGCTACATACGGTCATGTAGGGCACTCGCACGTCTTTTCATGTACTCTATAGGGCAGGTGCACCGCGCAATCTACTCAAGCTAAGCGAATGCTTGCTGCATCACAATAGTAGGAGGTCACGTCATAACGGACTGATATAATCTGTCGACATGTAACGATCGCTTCTCCCCGTTGTCCATGTTGTTGTAAAGTTTGAGTAAAGTTCGAAGGTTGCGCAATACCTTTGTGGATGAATTAAAGCGCGTGCTGTCTGAGCAAGACAGGTCAACGTCATCCAGTAAGACGTTGAGTGGCGCTAATTAGAACCTCATTCGCTTCTTCCAATTATCGTTTCCATGTAGGTCGCGCTGAAGAGTAGGAGGTAGTGGGTTCGCATCCTAACACTGTCTGAGGTTTTCCCAGGCATTTCCGACAGATTTTCCAGACGAATGTCGGTCACAGTTCCCCCTACAGTCATCCGAGGACGCATGCTTACTAAACCCCCTGTCCCCCACTCGTTGCTGTTGTCCTCTCTCCCTCTGTCCACGTCTGCACACCGCTCATAGCCACACGCTGCTTCGCGGCGCTAACACGGAACTTTAAATAAAAACATTACATAAATTTTAGGGTCCGGAATTTTAGGCTTTCGTCTATAAATGCCTATAAGCGTCTAAATGTGACATTTTGGGAGTTGCCTGCCGTTTTATCGACTCTTTGAATTGTAGCCTTTTTTGAACATTGTAAGATGAAATAATAGACTCTCTTAGAGGTGCAAGTAAGCCTTTCAATCTCATGTTTGAAAGTTTGCGCAAAACAGAAGGCACGGGCTGGACGAGATGGCCGACAACGAGGTGAGCGCGCACATCGAACAGCGAATTGTCATGAAGTCTCTCGTGAATGAAAGCGTAAAGTCATCTGAAATTCACAGAAGACTTCAGGCTCAGTATGGCCACGATACACTTATCCGCAGCAAAGCGTTTGAGTAGTGCAAACGGTTCCGAGACGGCCGTACATCAGTGCAGGACGATCCCGGCCGTGGCGGCTCAGAGCCCAGTGTCAGAGTTCCTGAGAACATCCAACTTGTGGAGCGCCTGATCCTCAAGGACCGACGGATAACATGTCTCGAACTGGCTCGAAAGACGGACCTTTCTGTGGGAACGTTGAACACTATCATTCATGAACGCCTCCAGTTTCGGAAAGTTAGTGCTCGTTGGGACCCGTGGCAACTCTTCTTGTTTGACCGGCAGAGAAGACGGGAAATTTCCTAAGAGCTAAGGTACCGTTTCGACACTGAAGGACAGCCGTTCCTTGGTCGGATCATGACGTGCGATGAAACGTTGGTGCACCATTTCACTCCTGAGTCTAAACGCGCATCAAAACAGTGGAAGCATCGGGGCGCGCCAGCTCCCAAGAAGTTCCGAAGCACCCCGTCTGCGGGTAAGGTCATGGCCACGGTTTACTGGGACATGGCTGGCGTTGTTCGTGCTGATTTTCTGCACAGTGGTACCACCATCAATAGTGCATATTACTGCCAGGTTCTCAGGGATGTGCATAAGGCGCTGAAGCAAAAGCGGCCGGGCCTCATCACCAACGGAGTCTTCCTCCTACAGGACAATGCACGGCCGCATACCGCACATCTCACGACACGCACCTTACAGGAACTTGGCTGGGAGTTGCTGCCACATCCCTTTACAATCCAGACCTCGCCCCCAGCGATTTCCATCTCTTCGAGCCACTGAAGGCGTTCCTTGGGGGCCGCCACTTCAGCTGCGACGACGAGGTCAAGAATGCGGTCCGATCATGGCTGCTACGCGCCGGTAAGGATTTCTACGCTGCTGGCATCCAAGCCCTCGTGAAACGCTGGGACAAGTGCATTAGTGCTGCTAGAGATTACGCTGAAAAATAAAACTAATTTCTCGCCTGTAAGTTTATTTTACTTTTGCGAAAAATGAAAAGTCCCGGTTTCACTTGAACACCCCTCGTAACGCCGCACGCGCAGGGTTTTCGTGCAAGAAAAATAATTTTCACGAGCCGGACTTTCATTGTGACGCCAGGACGCCTGTAGTTACCTCTGTGCAGTGGAACAGCCTAGATCGTGATTACCGTGCTGCTAAACGAGCACAATCTTGAAAATAATGTTCTGTATGGCCAGCAAAATATGACTTATCAGCAGTGTGAACACGTTTTTCCGATTACTACAGTAGCAGTTACTCAGTCGCAGTGCTGACACGGTCACGTGAGGTAGGAAGAGCATATATTTTTCGAGTGGAAGTCGAAGTTGATTTCCGCATCGTAGCAAAATTTAAGCTACACCATTTGTATATGTATGTGTAGAAAAGGGGCTTGATCTGGCTGTTCATCCCATTGGCAGCATGCATTTCCAATTTCTGATCCTCCTAATGCGAGTCAATAAATTGCAATACGGCCCTAAATTTTCTTTGACAGGTACATACTGGTATATGTAGATGTCATTGCAACAAAAATGCTAAAAAGGGTGTAATTCGGCTTATCCCCTTATAGCATACAGAGGTTCAATTGTACGCTGCAAAGGTAGTGATATATGTGGCAAGGGTGTGCTCCCCAAAAAGGAGTTACTGTACACCATTTTTTTAAGAGTGTGCAAGAAGTCAAAGCTTGTACAGTGCCGTATAGCCTTTTTTTTTCTGGACGGAGCATTCTCAAGCACCAACAAGGCAAACGAGTATACACCAGAGTAACGTGCCTATTTTTGTACTTTATTGCATATTTTGCTGTTCTTGATCGCCTAATTGCCGGCTTATTTCCATCGTTTTCACTCCCTAAATTTCCGGGCTCTAGTTATAATATTGGAACCGACTAATTTTGTAACCCATTTCTAAGCATCTTCGGACCACGTGAAACGAATCAAATGGCTCGAAATCATAACCGTCGGTGCGATCTAGGAACAAATACAAACGCAAAAGAAACTCTGCATTATATACCATCATGACCTGGAACTCCTCGCCGCTCATAAAGCCCTCGCTGCCCCATTTCCTGTCAGAAGAAGCGATCGGGACGACATATTTAGCTGAAACATCTGCCACCGTCACAATAGCAGCAGACGAACGCAGCCTTGGACAATAAAGCTTACATAAAGAACACTATAACGTCTCGCAAACAACGCGCCAACAACATAAAGAAGGCTGACATTTCGGCTTGGCGCTGAAATGCCGGCGATCGATACGTCAGGCGGGTTAAACGAGCAAGGTCGCAGTTGCTGAAACCAATGAAAGGTTGGAGGACGAGCATTACGGGTATCCGCGCGACATCCTCGTTTGCGGATAGGAATCGAACGTTTTGAAGACCGCGCGGATAAAATGCGGATAAACTCGCGCGCCTCTGCGGTGTCTCGGTTATCCGGTTTTATCTGCGAATAACCATTAGTGTCTCTGACGATACCCGCAAGGAGAACTGTCCTTGGGAGCACGCAGTGAACGGAAAATGGTGTCGTAGTATGCCATCTCTTTAACTGCTGTGCATTTAACTGCTATACTTTGTTTATTAACTGTTGTGCCGTTAACTGCCATTATTTACTTATTAACTAATGTGCCTTTCACTGCTATTATTTGCGTATTAACTGTTCCGCCTTTTACTGCTATAATTTGCTTATTATCTTATGTACCTTTATCTGCTATTATTTGCTTATTAACTGCTGTGCCCATGACTGCTATAATTTGCTTATTAACTGCTGTGCGTTTGACTGCTATAATTTGCTTATTAACTGCTGTGCCTTTAACTGTTATTATGTGCTTATTAACTGCTCTGCCTTTAACTGCTATTATTTGCTTAATAACGGCTATGCCTTTAACTGCTATTATCTGCTTATTAAATGCCTTTGAGTGTTATAAGGCTCCTGAGAAAGCTCGTATGCTGAAAAGTTAAAACGCTCGTCACATAAAATTTCCGTCATGGACATTTTTTCCTACAAATGCAATAACCGCGGATGCGCGGATATATTAAATATCTGTACTGGTCTGGATATACGTATTTGCGCGATTGCGTACACGGTCGCAGATCTTACATGCGCGGATAGTGTGCGGATTCGGATACTCAATCTTATCCGCGCTCGCCTCTAACGATCACAACACTCTCACAACGCCCAGATGCATACTTCAATTGAAGAAAGGGAGTTGATAAAGATGCGCCATCGGTTGGATCGTTAATTAATTCAGTAAAATAATTAAAACCACAAGTAAGTACAGAGTAAATGAGAGTGCAATCAGCGAACGCTTTTCGGTTGCGGTCAATGACATGAGTCATGAGCAGCACTTTCGTTGATCTACATGAACACAATCAGTTAAAACAAGATATGAATAATCCGTGGGAAAATCTCCATTTTCGCTGGGGAAATCACGAAGCTGGGACACCTTTTCTCCTTTCCCTCCTTCTCCTTCCTTTTTGCCAATAAATTAACCCCCCCCCCCCCCCTGGGACACTGGTTTGTCACTGGGAGGAGAAGGCAAATTTCCTGAACTCAAAGTAACGATGAAAATACAGCGTTCTCAGCGGAATACAGAGGCGGTTTGTTTCCTTCCGCTCATTCTTTTTCTCCTCGTTCTTTTTCTTTGGACAGGCATGCAAATTTACGCTTGTAGCATTCACACAGCTGAAGTACAACGTTTCCCTTTATGCAGCAGACAAGAGTAGCGAGCCTTTTCTTTTTCTTTTTTTTCTTTTTTTTTACGGCTGCCACTTTTAATGAAGAAGAAGAGGCGCGCGCTGTTTCCAGCTGCGGACTCGCAGGGTTGCCAGATTTGGCTACTTTGCGCCAAATTTGGGTGCTTTCTGGCCGTCGTGGCGCCGATATTTGGGCGATGGCGACTTGGCTATTTTATGGCTACTCTCAGTACTCTGTGGATGTACACGCTACGCTTGACGCTACATAGTTGAGACTTGTGTGCACCTAAAACGGGGTATACACTCTCAAAAAAGGGTGTATTTTAACTCCTTTTGGGGGAGTACACCCTTGCCACATATATACTCCCTTTGGAGTGTACAATTACTCTCCAGTGGGAGTTAAGGGGTCTTCTCAATCCCTGAAGTGAGGAGACTCCTTTTTGAGAGTAATTGTACACTCCGAAGGGAGTGATATAGTACATCCTTGCCACTCAAGAAAGAGTTTCCTCTTACTCCCCACTTAGACCCCTTAGACCTTTAGACCCTCTTAGACCCCTTAACTCCCCACTGGAGAGTAACTGTACGCTCGAAAGGGAGCGTTATATGTGGCAAGGGCGTACACCCCAAAAAGGAGATCAAACACACCCTTTTTTAAGAGTGCGTGGATTGCATCCATTCCTCAATCCCTTGATAATCGGCCTTCTCTTAGCTGTGTTACTCTCTGTTTTTGTGCTAGGGTTTCAGCACTCGTTAAAGATCCATTGCTTCCAGGGGCGGTGGAAGCGGGGGGTTACAGGGGTTACTGTAGACCCCCTGAGTTTGTGAACGGGGCGCAAAATTCCCATGGAAGTGAGGCGCAGAAAGTGTTATCACGGGTGCCGCATTCGAATAAAATGCCGTAAACCCTCTTTCTGAATCGATCAAATTGCCAGAATAGTCAAGGCTTTGTCTGTTGGTTGGATGTGCTGTATCCGTGTCTTGTTGGTCGTACCAGCCACACCCTCTTAGAAATGAGGGGGGGGGGGGGGGGGGGGGGGGGTGTCGAGGTAGCTTGCCGTTGTTGGCCGCACTCTTAGAAATGAACTTCACCGCATAGCACGCTCCTAGCCAATCATCATTTGGAATGATATCGTTATCTGCCCCGATTTGTTGAAAACTGGAGGCGTACGCCTTTTTTGTGACACTTATGCTGTTCATAATGGTCACAAAAAAGGCGTACGCCCCCCCGTTTCCCACAAATCAGGGCATATAACAATATCATTCGAGATGATGGTGGGCTAAGAGCGTGCTATGCAGTGAAGTTCTTTTTGTTTTGCTTTGCTTTGCGTTCTTTTTCTTTTCTTTTTTTTTTGGCTATAGTCGTGACGACGCCCACTTCTGTATGGCCAACAACGGCGAGCCTATATATCCTGCCATTCCCCCCCCCCCCCCTCCTCATTTTTAAGAGTGCGACAGCAACGGCCGAGAGGTCGTCCTCGTTACTGCGGAGACTGAAGACGTTCCTCCAGAAGACGTCCATGGGGCAGAGACGGCTAAACCATCTGTGCACCTTGTACGCCTACCCGGAGAAACCCGACATGCTCTACGACAAAGCTATAATACAGGAATTCGTCTCGCGGAAGAGTTTTAGAGCGGAAGTCTTTGGGATGCCGCGACACAGTCAGAGATAGGGCTTGTGTGACGTGTCTTTTGTTATTATTCTGTACACCGAAACATTCATATGCAAATCATGCAATATACATTCAATCCATACAAGGCAAAAACAATGAAAGCATTTGCCACTTTTTGTCATTCAGACTGCCTCGAATTTTTGGGACTCAGGCATTGGTGGTGGCAGTGGGGGATGGAAGGGGTCGCTGGTTGGGATCTGGGGTCCCCCCCCCCCCCTGATTTTAGGACTTTGCGCCGCGCCTGATTGGTTGAGTCAAATTAATCCACCATCACCGCACTGGAATGCACTTACAATCACCGCGTAAAGATGCAGCTTGTCATTATACGAATTATCATCAGGTTTCCCTTCTGGTTAGGTTTTGGCCACTGGTCTGGTGATGTTTCATTCTCGTGTCATGTTTCGCGTGGAACTTAAATCATGTCGCCCTGGTCATTTTTCGTTCCTCTGCAATACCGTGTACCTCAAGAACTCGACCCGAATATTTTACTTCTTGGTCAATGTGTGTCACATGTGTTCTAGTACAAGTGACAGTTATGCATCCGTGGTAATTCCATGTGAGACAATGCTAGGTACCACTGGCTACAATATGCCGCCACCTGAGAAACGTCATCATGACGTTGGTGGACACACTAAAACCGAAACAATTTGGAAGGTAGGGACTGGGTTCCACGAATGGGCACTTGTTGGCTGCCTCCTACTGAAAGAAAAGTAGGACCGAAGGTAGCGTCCCTTTCAGGGACCATCGTACTCCCGTCAAGACCGTGGCTAGCGGGAGCGACCTTGTTCGCACCTAACTTCCGAGCATATAGTTCAACTCCACCAAATTGGTGGCGCTGTCGAACACTATGACGTCATTTGTTTACAAACAAGGAGAGGGCCATTGGCTATGTAGACGGAAAATTTGCTACTTTCGGCTACTTTCTCAGAGCGCGTTGGCGACTTTTCAGGATTTTGACCTAACGACCCTGCTGCCGAGTTATGCTTAGAGCCGATCTAAAGCAAATACGTTGAATTGTTATAGAATTGGATGCTCCATCGCTTTGGGGCACTACGGCAAGCAGTTTCACCACCACCACCATCGCTTTGGGGCACCCCAGAAATAAGGGATCGTTTCAGAACCCAAGCAGTGTTTTTCAGCAAAGCGGACGCAGTTCCTGTTAGGTAGTCTTGGAACAGGGTATACCGAAGAGATAACGTGTCGTCACTACGCATTGTCGCATACGCACACCGACGATCATTGATGAATTTGGTGCCCCATGGCGCTTGGTACCCTGACCTGAAACTGCCTTTTCTTTTTTTGAAAGTCTGAGGCAAACTACGCGTGTACTACTCTGGCCTTGCAAAATGAGAAAAGAGGCATCATAGGTCCACCTCCATGAATTTCATCCCGTTCATCCCCATCCCATCATTCACATGTAAATATTTCCCCGAATGATGATGATGATGATTTTAGTTTTCCTTTTTTTGGGGTGGGGGGTGGGGCAAAAGCTACCAGGGCTAAATATACCCCGGAATGATTGTAGCAGATTGTACATAATATGTGGTGGGAAGTGCATATATGAGGGCCTGTCGCATGAGTGTGCCTGAGTGAGTGTCACCATCATGTTTAATAAATTTTTCTACAACAGCGAAAAGAAGACAGTGCTCTTAGGAATGTAAATGAAAAGCTCCAGTATGGAAGTTTTCGCTGTAACAATACTTGGATTGAATGCTACGGATAAAGTTCCAAAATAAAGTCGAATGATATACGGGCACTCGGAGGTTCATTGGTCGAGTTGCTTCTTCACTACACTTTTATGCGTCTTTTGGAATATCGCGGACGATACTTTTGACTTTGTCAACACAGGTCCCGTTTGTCGAGGACTATCAACGTTAGTGCGTTTTAGTGCATCGTTACGCTATCGCGCTTTGCGTACGTAAGGAATAGCGTGATGTTTCTGCGCATTGGGCGAAGCTCTCTATGTTTTGCGCGTGCGCAGAACAACCAACGCTATCCTTTACGTAAGCAAAGCCGATAGCGTACAATGCACTAAAACTCACCAATAACTCATGTACGTTTGACACCCACCGGCTCCCAATTCGAAACAATTTATTTATTTATTTATTTGTGATATTTCACTTAAGCCCTACAAAATCAATCGAATAACATGCTCTGCATTGCTGCCTCTGCATTGCCACTCCCTCATAAGATGTTCAATTGTATTTGGATAACGTGTTTCCTTGCGGGACCGTTTAACAGGGTTTCGCCTCACGGTCCCTTATCATAAGTGTGTTCCTGATATTTTGTGTACCACTAAACAAACAAACAAATAAATAAATAAATAAATAAGCATCGCGCCGGCATAAGATCGCCATTCGCATGTGGCATGCTGGTACTAGTTTCACATACTGGTGCGTTTTAGTGTACGTATCTTTGCGTACGTAAGGAATGGCGTGATGTTTCAGCGCACCGCGCGAAGCTCTCTTTGTGTTTTGCGCGTGCGCGGAGTCATGCACCAACGCTATCCTTTACGTACGCAAAGGCGACAGCGTGCGATGCACTAATGCACTAAAGCACTAATATAGTATTATCTGTCACGCGACGTAAAGTCACAAATTATCGCACAGAATGGTGCCTAGTACCTCATGAAGATCTTGGAATTATACGATGCACATGGAGACACTTGGTACATGATTTACAACTGCCTTGCCGCTAAGTTACGTGAACCGAAGGGCTTTGTAAAACCATATGATAGTAAGTGTAGACATGAGCCGAAGTATAATTTAGATGCCATTTGCCTCTTCCGATTTACATTCCCACACTGTAAACTGAAAAACACCCTTATGGGTGTAAATCGCTTGTCCTATAATTGACTCCTCTTTTTACACCGTATGGTCTGGAACACCCTTTTTAGAGGGTGTATCCCGTGTAAAACGCCCTTTGAAAGGGTGCTTTTCCTTGAAAATGCCGTCTTTTGCACCCTTTATACACCTTTTTAGGAGGGTGTTTAACGATCTTACA
The DNA here is from genome assembly GCF_037126465.1 of Ornithodoros turicata. Classification (NCBI taxonomy): domain Eukaryota; kingdom Metazoa; phylum Arthropoda; class Arachnida; order Ixodida; family Argasidae; genus Ornithodoros; species Ornithodoros turicata. The sequence goes on along the minus strand of NC_088210.1, from coordinate 11,314,363 downwards.
CCCTCCTAAAAGGGTGTTTAAAGGGTGGAAAAGAGGGCATTTTCAAAGAAAAGCGCCCTTTCCAGGGGTGATTTACACGGAATACACCCTCTAAAAAGGGTGTTCCAGACCATGTACGGTGTAAAAAAAGGTGTCAGTTATAGGACAAACCATTTACACCCATAAGGGTGTTTTCCAGTTTACAGTGCACTGTTTGCCCAGAGAGTCGGATTCATCCGAAAGAAAAGTAGCACAAAGTCATCCTATAGTTTGTCTCTCGACGTAAAGCCACGAATTGTAAACAAAGACATCCCCGAACGCACATTACGCGACGTATTTGAAAGAATGTGCATCATGCAAGTGCAACGGCTGCAGTAACGCCACCACAAAGCGTCACCGTTCACTTACGGAACAGGAGCTGGGCCAATGCACAACGACGTAGTTGCAGTTGCATGGTTGCATCACCTCCCGGCGCCGTTTGACAGAGGCGTAGTCGCTCTCCGTGCGCTGTGTGACTGACTACGCTGGCTCCAAGGGCAAAGTCCCCCTCCTCTATAAACAGCTGTCGAATGGTGCGCGCTAGAAATATATCCGGTGCAACGGCACTCGCCATCGGCCGTCACCGTCTTTCCGGGAGGCGACCGGCGGGTTTATTTAAACGCTGCCCCGTTGCGACCGGTCGTTGTAACGCTGTGATGCGTTCCCGTGTATCGTTTTCAGCAGCCCGTCGTTGGTGGGAGTATATCACTCAAATCAAATTCCGTTTCCCGTTGTCTCAATCCAGTATCCGTCCGGGAGAGGAAGTCCGGCGGATCGGAAGCAAACTGATAAGATAAAGGGGGCTGTCAAATCAAACCGTCAGCAACGTGATGCCAGTCATTTCAGAAGAATAAAGGCGATTGGCTTGTCATACTTGCGGAACTGGAATCGTGGACGTATTTCTAGGGAGTTTCGTGTTCAATTCTAGTGGCAATTCGGAAGCACTTCCGGAGCAAATACTGCCCCTCTGTCTGGAACAAATGGCGTGACCACGGGGGGGGCTTAAACCCCTATCTGTCTCGAACCGACCCACGCGAATCGCGCAAATCCGACGAGAAAAAAGGGTATATATATACAGGGTGTCTTTTTTTAGGCGATACAGATTTTTCATAAAAAAAAACTATAAGGGCTATAGACATGCTATTTCCTCTTGTATCATCTCTGGGCCGGCGGACGTTCTTGGCCATATGTTGCTCGACCGCCAAGTGACTAATTACCTAAAAATAGATAATTAACTTTTTAATTATAAAAGCTACGAAGTTGTCCCAATGAGAACATCTGTTCCTTTCGGTGACCTGATACCGTAGCCGTTTTCAGAACAAAATCCATTCGGTAGATCGTCCGCGAAGAATTCGTGAAGGAACACCATTTTGTTCATTGCGCATCTTCGGAGATGTGTCTTTCCTTATGCATTATGACGGCGGATTATGACGTCACGTCATAATCCGCCTTCGCCCGTCGCTTCGTTAGGCTTCGCTGACGAAGGCGGAGCTGCCGCTGCAACGTCAACGTTTCTCAACTCAAGTTTTCACATGTAAATAAATCACTTTTTCCCCTTCATCTACCTTCGTTGTCTGCCTCCCGTTTTTTTCTTCTGATACCTCTCTATACCGTGTGTTTCAGTTAAATCCCCGGGCTAAATAATTCGCGAACCGGTGCACCAATCGAATAACTTTCTTTTTTACAAGTATCTGTTCAATACCGCCTACAAGATGCGCACCGCGCGAATGAATGGGATGCGCTCATTATTTAAATAAAAATTCAAATGAGTTTCGTGAAAAAAGCTAACTTCTAAAGCAGGGCGCCGTCGGCATTAAAATGGGTACTACCCCTTCTGGGGCCTTCAGTAGATACCTTTTAGAGAAAAATCTGCAACCCAAGCGGGTCATTTGTTGCAGTAATTAATTGGTTTCGGTTTACATATTTTTGTCGCGGCTGGTCGCGGTGAAGCGCAAAAGGACGCTCTTTCACTCCCATGTCCACCAATGAATTACGTCCTTACACCAATGAATTACACCAATGAATTACGTCCTTTTGCGCTTCGCCGCAACCAGCCACGACAAAAATACGTAAACCGAAACCAATTAATTACTGCAACAAATGACCCGCTTCGATGGCAGATTTTTCTCTAAAAGGTGTCCACTGAAGGTCCCAAAAGGGGTAGTACCCATTTTAATGCCGACGGCGCCCTGCTTTAGAAGTTAGCTTTTTTTCACGAAACTCATTTAAATTTTTATTTAAATAATGAGCGCCTCCCGCTCATTCGCGCGGTGCGCATCTTGTAGGCGGTATTGGACAGATACTTGTAAAAAAGAAAGTTATTCGATTGGTGCACCGGTTTGCGAATTATTTAGCCCGGGGATTTAACTGAAACACCCGGGATATGTATGTATGTAGGTAGGTAGGTAGGTAGGTATGTATGTAGGTAGGTAGGTAGGTAGGTAGGTAGGTAGGTAGGTAGGTAGGTAGGTAGGTAGGTAGGTAGGTAGGTAGGTAGGTAGATACATACATACATACATACATACTCATGGAACGATGCGACAGCACCAGAGGACACGTTTTTTGGCGTGTTTGCGGCTCGTCAGCTCTGGGTAACTGCGCATCGTTCGGGATTGGCAAACCAGGGGTCACTCGGCGAGCGATATACACCTGGGAGGGTGACTGACGGTGACCAAAATGGCCGAAACAGCTGTCCAATGCTGGTGTGGCGACGTTTGGGACTTATAAACATATGTTCAACGTGCAGCCAGAGAGCCTATGCTATTTTTCTTCACTTAATACTTTACTGGCTTCGCACTGGGCTTTCAGAGGTGAGCTACTCACCCTGACGGGAGGACATCACGTTCCACGTGACCTCCCGACGCCACTCGCTCAAACGTCGTCCACCTACGCATTGCTGACGAAGGCCCAATAAGGCCGAAACAGCTGTCCAATGCTGGTGTGGCGACGTTTGGGACTTATAAATATATATATATATATATATATATATATATATATGATGCGAAGCTACCCAGAGCTGACGAGCCGCAAACACGGCGAAACACGTGTCTTCTGGTGCTGTCGCATCGTTCCATGAGTATATATATATATATATATATATATATATAAGGAAAAAAATAGCCAGAGCTCTTTGGCTGCACGTATAGCATGTGTTTGTAACTCAAACGTCGCCATGCCAGTACTGGACAGCTGTTTCGGCCTTGTTGGGCCTCATCAACAGTGCGCAGGCAGGCAACGTTTGAGTGGATGGCGTCAGAAGGTCACGTAACACGTGATTCCTCCCGTCAGGGTGAGATAACTCACTCACTGAAAGCCCAGTGCAAAGCCAGTGAAGTATAAAAGGAAAAATAGCCAGAAAAAAATAACTGGTGACCGAAGAGGTCAGATGTTCTCATTGGAGCAACTTCGTAGCTTTTATAATTAAAAAGTTAATTATTGAAAGTTAAGACATTGCCTTAGGAGTCTGTTAATGCCCCCATAGGGAGTGCCCTTCAGCATACGCTATACTGCAATTGATTTCATCTCGGAAAAAGTGACTGATATGCTTTTAAAAAATCTGTTCACACTTAGCGTGGACACCCTGTATATGTGTGCGTGTGTGTCTATGTATAGAGAGAGAGAGAGATTGCAAGTAATGAAGAGACTTGGGAAGCGGCGTATCAGGATTAAAAACAACTGCTACTGTTATTTCCTTAAAAAATTCAAAAGGAAGTAACAGAAAGAGATTTACAGTTACAGTTAGGGGTCGACCTTTCGGAAGCGCTGAGCCGCTGACTGCAGAAACGTCGACCCCTAACTGTATTTCTAGTACTTCCCATTGAATTTTTTTAATGCAATAAAAATACCAGTGGTTCTTAATCCCGATACGGCTGCCCAAGTCACTTCATTACTTGTAGCCTATATCTTTTTCGCATCCATCTGTACTACGTTATATCCATGCACACACACATATATATATAAGGAGCAATGTGACAATCGCCGAAGTCCTTCCAGTTTCCGACGTCTATGTAAGTCCCAGATATTCCCTGTGTCTGCTTCTGATTTGGTTAGGTGACCCAAAAGAACGGAAAAAGCTGGAAGCAACGCACACACACACATAAAGAGGAGCGTGGAGAAGCTACATTACCCTGTTATTTCTTTTTGTAAATACGGTGCAAAGTAAAGCAACTCACGGGCGAGCTCTTCGCTTGCTTTCGCTGCAGAACGACGAACAGGTGACTGTTTCTGTTCCAGACGAACCGTGTAGTCCTCTAGGGACTATAGTCCATTTCGCACTCGACTGGCAGTCGAGAGGTACGTGGTTCGACTGCCGCTGCTGCCTGGTCTTTTCGACGACTTCCATATTTCAATAGTCTTTTCCTGTACCTTTAACCAGCTCCCATGGCTCAGTGGTTAGCGTGCTGGCCATGCCACCTAGAGACTGAGAGGTACCCGGGTGCGAATCCTGGTGCGGGCTGCGCTGTCTAGGGGTTTTCCTGGGTTTTCGTCAAACGCTGTCAGACAATATGTCGGCACACTTGCCTGAGAAGTCGGTCCAGGACGCACCGCATTTCCACAAGAGCGTTAGTCGTGGCCTTGCTTACCTGCGTGAGGCTGACGACGGCGAGCCTCACCACCACCACCACCACTACCTTTCAACACAGTGGCACTGGCGAATATGCAGCACCTGGCAATCTCATCGTAAATGAAAGTTCGTTTCTTGCAGTGTTCCTTCCAAGCGGTCTTAATTTAACCATTCACCACCGCTGATGTGTACGAGAGGACGTAGTGCAGCGCTTCATATTGTGGTACGTATCTCACAGACAGCACAGTAGACAGCGGAAGTGGTACCTGTTAAATCTATGCCACACGTGTTTGCATCCGGAAGAACACGCGCTGGCAACAGCTGTGAATGCACCGTTATCAGCAACATTTTTCACTCTATGTATCGAACGGGTCGGAAGCGCGCCCGAAGCGTACGCCTTTTGCTACTAGCATGCGGCTGGGACGCGTCCGAATGAACCTCCCTGCGAGAGAGCTGCGTTTCAGCATTAATGGAAGCACGAACCTACTCAGCCATCGCTGGAAATGATTGCGTCCGATGGATCGGGAGGGACATTTCAAGCAAAGTGGTAAGAATGTTACCTCCGGGGGCCCTCAGAATGCAAAGAAACGCACGAAGTGCACGACACTGATGTGCAGGGTCAGTACATGGGCCGAGAACTTTGCAGATGTTGAATGGTGTGACAGGCAAGGAAACTACCAAAGAGCTTTTTTCTCTAGGCACTAGTGACTACAGATACTCAAAGAATTTGTATAAGATATTCCTGATACTGCCAGTCACAACCGCCGCAGCCACAAGCCGGAGCCGGGATTCGAACCCGAGTGCCTCCCAGTCTCGACGTCACGTGCGCATTGACGGCACTGATTTTGTAGCGAAATTTTCCGCCCAATGAAACAGGCGCATGAAACTTGGGTGAGATTTCGAAACGCCATACAGATTCTTGAAAAATGTGTCTGTCATTCCGGTGTAATACCTCGCGATAAAAACATAATCGTAATAATAAACAATCAGATATTATCTAGTTTAAGCGCTCATCTAGCTGTATTCACAGATATGTGTGTATGGACGTACCCAGCGTCGGTGTCGGGGGTCGTATCGAGCCTCCCCCCCCCCTATCCCGGAGCGCGCCTGTGGAACGTGATCACAGATAACCCTCCTGGAGCGTCTGCGACGACGCTCGTATGTTCACGCGTTCGTACGAACGCGGAGGTCGTAAGGACTTACAGACATGTGCCTGGGTAATTCAGTCACCTGTTTCCAAAACCGTACGTTCACATTCGCTGCTAGCGTTTCACTCTGAGGCAGGGGCGGATTTAAGGGTCTGTCATAGGGGGGGGGGGTCTTAAGGGAATTTCGTGCTTTGCGGAACAGCATCTACCAGGAGATAGGGTATTTACATAGGGAACACAGCCGTATGGGGAGCCGCCCCCCCCCCCTTAAATTCGCCCGTGCTCTGAGGAAGGAATGCGTCGGAGCGTATTCCGTAAACGTTTGTACAGCACTGTACATATGTAAAGTACATATATCCCTAGACGAAAGGCCTCGGAGACCCCGTGGCCCCTTACAGATCTTAATATATACGGCGAGACTTTATATAGTGTGTCCTTCACTCTTCGTCCTTACCTTCAGCAAGCGAGCAGCCAACTACCCACTACTGGCAGTAAAGAGGCACCCGGACCTCTGTTTCACCGGGGTCTCGCAAGAAGACCACAGGGAACTCCGTTCCATTTCGGGCCTCCACCTGCTTCGCGATGGTCCTTCCCGGCACCTCCTTGGCGACAACCCCTGGTGCTCACAGGCCACGTAGCGGTCGCGGTAATGTCGCCCTCTTGGCCTGGAGCCCTCGCCGCTTCTGCCCTTCACTGGAACCCGCCCGGCTTACATCGCGCTTCCCCATGCTATCATGCAGCTGCTCTATCCACTTGCCATAACCACAAGCCGTGTGCCCAGCCGTCCGTCGTCCATGTGGCGTCTTCATTCTCCACCGACGGCATCGACGCGGACCTCAACCGCAAGCACCGCTTCGCGTCTGAGTGGGGAGTAATGTAGCGGCCCGTGGACGACGGCGGCGCTCCACTACTACCGCGCGCCATGGCACAATCAGTTCTATCGGCACAGTCCTTGAGTGAAGCCACGGGCTGCGAAGCTCCCCAACATATCCGGCTGTCCCACATCAACTCCGTGGCGCCTCACTAAGAAAGGCGACGCAATTAAGCTGCCCGGGTAAATGACACACAGCAGGTAATTTGGACCCGGCATGGTAGAGACTGAGAAACCAGAAATCAAGTTATCAGATAGAACATTTTACGAAGGCAGGTGAACAGGTGAACATACAACATCAAAAACAATAAACAAGCCGCGATACATATTGCTTGTTCCGGCGGTTCAGGCCTCTTGGAAGTCTAGTGCTTGATGGTCCTGTGGTGCTGCTGCAGACGACGACTTGATGCCGCCCCCTCGAAGCTGTCGCAGACAACACACAAACACAACACCAGTGCGATGTTTAGTCTCAGACCATCGCACTTGTCCTCCCCCATTTCTTATACGCTAGGCCGAAGTGGGCACTCCGGTCACAACCGTCTCAACTCTGCGGCCGCACCTCGTTAACTGCTCCTAACATCCCTGTCCCTGTGTCCTCACCGAAGCAGTTTCTTTTTTTCTCCACTCACCCATTCGCATTTTCTGTTTGTATTTATTCCTCCCCCCCCTCCATGTCTTGAGTCTGGTGGCTCCTCGAGCCTCCCGTTACACACTATGGGATTGGTATACTGCACTGCAAACTACGATAGTGCTCTTCGGACATTCCCACGACCAACCGCATGCCCCCGTGAACCCGAGACCATTGGTATGTCGCTCTTCACAAAGGTCTCCTGTATACCGGTACAGGTGTGGGCACCTAAAATGCATGTCCACCGAAAGAACACATATACGTGCCATTTCGCAAGACCGCAGTAGATTGTAACACCCGCCCTTCGGAACATTCCATCATCGCCGATCAGAACTCATGAGGTGGATCAACACGTCTACTACAGTCCCGTTAGACCACAAAACTTGATACTTAACTGGATAGTTAACCATGAAAGATGGAACTCACTGACGTATGTGTCCTTTCTATGTGTTCCAGCCTCCGAACATCAACTGTCTCATGTTCGGATAGTTAACCTTTATGCTCGCACGAAGCAGCGTATACCACGTCATCGACTTACGCGTTAGTCAGTGACTCTTGTGGTGATCGCGAACGCTTTATTATTTATTCAACACGGGGTCGCCACTCCCAAAATCCAAATTTTTCGGTTTGAAGTTCTTCAAACCGAAGAACTTCCCGAAGGTGTGTGTCGCTTGCCTGATTCCAAGTCACTCCAAGGACCTTCGTATGTTGTGGGCAGCGAAACTGCGTCCTTTTCCTTTCGAAATCTCTCACGCATTTCATTACTGTTTGAACCTCGTTTCTGCTGTTTCGTGGAGCCCATTCTCAAAATTTATTGGCTTCTTTGTAAACAAAAATGTTTCATCCTCATTAACATTGCTTAACATTGCACAAGCCTGGAAGAGTGACTGTCGTTTACGTGTGCACAATTCGAACGGCAGCGCCTGGGACAGCGCACACGCCATTTTGGATTTTCTCCATTTCAGACGCAATGATAGATAGTTATCTGGTCACGGATCCCAAATGCGTCAACATGCATAAACCTGCATGAACCTGCGCGCGCGCAACGCGTAGTATTTCACTCGGGGTTTACCCTCAACAATAAGAACTAGCCGCGAAGACATGTTCAGACATAAATATATCTCAGTTTCACACGACTTCGCGACTTCGTCTTCGTTTACAATCTTCGTGCTTACCAAAACAGGGCGGACAGAATGACAGCCTCCTAATCTAAATGTCTTCGTTGATCGTGAACGAACCCAGGGATCTGGTGAAACAATATAAAAAAGGGAGTCTGGCTGTTGGGCTGAGGCAACACTGCTAAAAAAATACCATATCGCGGCTTGAAACTCGTAAGAATGGTAGAATCGTGGTTTGGCAAGGATGGTGGGCTGCTGTCCAGGCTACTAGGACAAAACGATCCCAGGCAACAATCATGGTGTGAACCCATCGCTCTCAAAAGCATATCCACGAATGAGTAAAACTCGTACTGTCGTAAATCACGAAACGTCGAAGGATGTAGAAAATACAAGGTGTGGCATCAAAGAGATAGAAAGCGTAGGTGTACTGTATAGGTGGCGTCTGGCGTGTTCACCGCCAAAGCAGAAGTCTCGCACGCATGGAAGAAGGAATGGGAGGGCACATCCTGTTCCAACGCAAAGTGAAGCTGATATTACGGCGTTTTAGAGAATCGTAAGCACCCTCCGACACAATCAGATATCGCCAACATGCCATCAGCCGCTCCAAAGCAATCAGGCGATTGAATTATCATGTTTTCGGAAACGTTATCGTGGAACTTCTAGATTTTCTTAAAACTCGCTATTGGAGGTCAGCCATGTGACGTCATCGTTGCGCGGATTCAGTTTTACACGGTTGCCAGGTTTGTTTGAGAATTCCTGGATAACCCGCCAAAACGGACCCCAACGTGGGGTGCGCAATGCTTCCTCATTAGCTTACTTGCGTAAAGTGGTAACATCACTCCTTGAAGGCCTCCAAGGAAATAATACCTTCGTGTCATACAGGCAGTCTTCAATGATCATTGAAACCAATGACCATTGAACATGCGCGAAATGCCACCAAGCGTGTAACATGTCAACCTGTCATGAAGCATTGGATCCAATGATCCTTGATAAGTTGGCATGTTACACGCCCCATGGTGCTACGTTCATGTTCAATTGTCATTGGTTTCAATGATCATTGAAGACTGTCCGTGTGACAGGGGTATAAGACACGTCAGCAGTACGTCACTTGCACCACGCTTTTCTCTTCTCTCGTGAAACGTTACGGGTCGTCCTGTTCTTTCTTCCTCTAGGCACACACGTTTTCCAGAAAACTCTAGCTTTGTGTTCGTATATGCAGGATTTGTAATACGTCACGGTTCTCGAACCGACTGCTATTTATGCACATTCGAGTTTTCCTCGAAATTCTCATACTTCCGGATAGAAGATTGCGCGAGATATGGTGTAAATAAATAATAAAGAAGACCTCAACAGAAAAAGCTTATTTAAAAGTGACCTCGAGCAATGCGAAAATAGCGTCTGGCATATTCGGTCAAAGAGAGCAATAGAACCAGTAGTACGCATCATCGCACACCCTTTTCACATTCCCATATACAATTTCGGCAGGGGGGCGTGACCCCCCTCGAGTATTCTAGGTCACTTGTGAAAATTTCTCACTCTTTATTCGTAGGTCGGCATGATTTATACTCAGATATCGTAATATGAACCTCTGAACATCCGCAGAGTCCCCAGTGGTTATCTCCATGAGAAGAGGTGAGGGGATTGCCCCCTCCCCCCTTGGGAGCACTTGTTGCACCCCCCATGGAAAAAAATCCGCCCATAGTGAAAAGTGTAGTACAAAAAACTGAAAATCCTCAAAGCTCTGGTCGCTACAGCCACAATACTCTCCCCAGGCACTTTCGTCCACAAATGCGTGGAATTGGAGGATGATTTAAGGCTTACAACGTCCGTGATTTCAGACTGACGCGGACTAATCTCAACTGCCACATTACTTAGGCAATAATCTGCAGATGCACCTGCGTGTTTGCGCGGCTATTCGCCTTTCCTAACAGCTAGAGGTAAAGAGAATGAGATATGAAGGACACCTGTTCGGCTTGCCTTTATCTCTTGGAGTGCGTAGTGATCACGTGAACAAAGAATGACAGAGATGCAGCCTCTCTTGTGCGTGTGCCGTCCCCGTTGCCCTGGAAACTTGCCTTCCGCTCACTTGTTTCCCTGAATAGGTTGCGGCGACATACGCACTGGCGCGTGTCAGATGAGGAGAACTCCCTGCAAGAATGAACCGATAGATAAATTACATCGATTCGGAAACAGATGTTAATTAATGCTGAAGCGTGTTCGGAGAGCAACAGTCGGAAGCAGAATGAAAGCTAGGAGCGGGCTGCGTTTTGGGGAATTTGCGCCACGCGCGTTTATTTGCGGTCGCTTTATTCAATTCAATTCAATTTAACGCTAACGCTTTTTTTTAAGAGCCCGTACACAAACACACAGGGCCTTCATAGGGCGGTAGGTTCTTGGCGACACTTTTTTTAAAATGCTTTTAAATGTTTTGTGAAACCGTTTAATTTATTCTTTTTAGTTACTGTGGTAGTTATGCAATAAACGTTTTCAAAACTGCTTATGCGCATGCGCTGTGGCGCACATGACCTTGGGTGCGCCGGACAAGGTTATCTTCGTGTTCAATAGGTCACCGGTACTTTCTAAGAATCATGGGAAAAGTGTCGACTTCCGTGTCTAAACTAGCAGACGAAGCACGCTATGGGTGCTGGAGCCGGATGTGCCTGGCTCTAAAAACATCTTTAGAAAGCGGTAAAGCGACTCTCAGGACTTGACTAATAGACTGTATTTTTCTCTGTGTGTACATCAACTAATTTGTCGACGGTAAGCACACACGTAATGTAACATTGAGTATAACGGCTGCACCAAGCAATGTCATGGCATTGTAGTCCTACAGGGAATAGTCAACCCTTCACAAAAGCGCAACGGTAGCCCATACCACTTTTGAAGCGACTAGGAAGCCAATTTTAAGCACTCAACGATCACAAAGCACCTTTCCTACACTCTTAAAAAAAAGGGTGTACTTTAACTCCTTTCCTTGCCACATATATAACACCTTTTTGGAGAGTACAATTACGCTCAAAAGGGTGTCTCCTCACCCCTTCAAGGGAGTAGCATAACACCTTTCTCCCTACTGGAGAGTAATATTACTCTCCAGTAGGGAGAAAGGTGTTATGCTACTCCCTTGAGGGAGTGAGGAGACACCCTTTTGAGCGTAATTGTACTCTCCAAAAGGGGTTATATATGTGGCAAAAAAAGAAGTTAAAGTAAACCTTTTTTTAAGAGTGTATCGGAACCTGTGAGGCGCTTGACCAACGCCACCTAGATAGAGTAGGCCTGCTTATTGCCTCCTCTCCCTCCTTCGCTACGTGGACATATCAAGTCAGAATTCACCTGCTACTGCTGCGATTCGCCGTTCTGAGAATTCAAGAACTCGCAAATGATTGCAAACTAACTTTGAACCTGCAGACTTAAATCTCTAGACAAAAAGTGCAACACGCCTTTGAAAAAGATATGCGCTTTATTTTAAAGTTTTTCCCATTTAGCACGCGGAAACGTTCAGTCACTACTCGCAGACGACGGCTGTTCGTTTCCATGGCTACGACTGCTGAAAGCACGTTCGCGATTGGCCACGGTCATTCAAAACACAATCCTGATTGGCTGACTGAGTTGTTACGTCACGTCGTTGAGTGAGCAGGCTTTCTCTATCTAGGTGGTGTTGGCTTTACACGGAAGCGAGGACACTGACGTCATTTCCGCACGAAATTACCGGTGACCTATAGATGGCGTTGTACGGCGACCACACGAGTCGGGGCCAGTAGGAACACCGCGAGAACTCGTCGGCCCCACTTCCAAGACCGGTTTTGGTTCTTTATACGACCCACGTGGACTTATTTTGGCGCACTCCGAAGGTGGTTCGCTGGGGAGCCGCTAGGGTACGACGCGAATGTGAAAGGGTGTATTTCAGTGGTTCACAAACAGTCACGCTGAGTGACCCCTGGTTTGCCAATTCCGAACGATGCGCAGCTACCCAGAGCTGACGAGCCGCAAATACGGCGAAACACGTGTTCTCTGGTGCTGTCGCATCGTTTCATGAGTATCTATTATATATTTATTGATGGAAAGTAAGTGTTCTGGGGCTCAAACACTAACAGAAGAAAACACAACACAAACCTCAAGGTGCATAAAGGCCGAGACGCATGGAGCGTTTTTCCGACGTTTTCAGAGCGCGCGCGCGCTCGGCGTACGCGTGACCTCGGAAAACCAGTTGTTCAATGAGCCGGAATCTGTCGACTACAGATATTCGCGCGCGTCTGGCCGCGTTTTCCGAAGAGTGCACAACGACAGCCGCCGTGCGGGAGACAAGGTTGCGAATTGGTAGCTCGCATAAATTTTTGGGACACTATCCACCACACTTCATTTACTTCTACATTTCAACGATATCTGGAGTGAATGAACTCAGAAACCGTAGGAAAGAAGAGCATCGGCACATTCTAACAGACATTTGTGGACAACCAATATAGCAGCATAAGCGCGCGTCACGCGCTCTGTACGCGTCTCATGCGTTTCGGTTGGTCGTCTCGCGGGCGTTTCTTCGCCGCTCGTGCAAGGCCGCGGCGTGCGCGGGCGCGACGTTTTGACGCTGGGAAAACGTCTCCTGCGTTCCGGGCTTAAGCGCATGTCAGAAGGTAAGCGTACGTCCAGATAAGCGAGTGTTCTGGTTATTTTCCCCGATAGAGATTTATAATGAATACCAGGGCGTCAACCAACCCGGAAAACCTGGAACACCAAGAATTGTCAGACCTCTACCTGTCTGTAAAGAAATGACGTCATAGTGTTCGACAGCGTCACGAATTTGGTAGAGTTGAACTACGTTCGAAGCTAGTGGCGAACAAGGTCGCGCCCGAAAGCCACGGTCTTGAGGGGATTACGATGGAACGCGACCTTCGGTCCTACTTTTCTTTCAATAGGAGGCAGCGAACAATAAACGAGACTACCCGAGAAACGTCATCATGACGTTGGTAGACACACCGAAACCAAAACAGATCGGAAGGGGAGAGCTGGGTTCCACGAATGGTCAATTGTTCGCTGCCTCCTATTGAAAGAAAAGTAGGACCGAAGGTGGCGTCCCTTTCAGAGACCAATCCCCTCAAGACCGTGGCTTTCGGGCGCGAGCTTGTTCGCCACCAGCTTTGAACGTGGTTCAACTCTACCAAACTCGTGGCGCTGTCGAACATTATGACGACATTTGTTTACAAACAGGTAGACGTCTATTGCCCATTCGTGGAACCCAGCTCTCCCCTTTCGATCCGTTTCGGTTTCAGTCTGCCTACCAACGTCATGATGACGTTTTGTCCGGTAGAGGTTTATTGTCAGGGAATTTTGATGCGACTGGAAAAGTCAGGGGATTGTCAGGGAATCTGCCAAAAAACAGCTGAAGTCAGGGAAAATTGCAGACAAGTGCCACAACGATGCACAGCGAATCGCGAGCGCAGGTCATGGTTCAGCGGCCACGCTGCAGCAACATTACCACGAGTAGCAGTTCACCCGTGTACGACAAGCTCAGAGGCAGAAAAGTAGGTCTGCCTCACTAATGCTCAATCAATCGTGTGTTTTATGAGGGATCTGTTATCAAAAGGTAGCAGCAGGCGCCAACTTCCCTTTTGTTTTTTTTTGGTCAGGGAATTCGCGTGAAATAGTCAGTGAAAACGGGGAAAAGTCAGGAAATTTGTAGGCTGCAATTTGGTGCTGCTGAGTTTAGGCTGCTGAATTCTGTTTCTTTCACGTAGGATCCGCGTCCAGTCCTCTGTGTGCAGCACTCTCAGCTTACCAACTTAGTTATGGCGGTACTTATAGCGATGCAATCAAATGTTGTATTCCGCAGACATTTATTACAGTGTCCGTGTATTCACACGAGCGACATTCCCCCAGAAGCGGAAGATGCGAAAAGCGTCATAGCTTTCTGCTGTCAGCGCGAGTGCTCAACGTCGTGTCTTCACGTACACTGCTAACCATGGGGAATATCCTGCTACACAGCCACAAGATATTCCGTAGCAGACGACAGAAAAACACGATGACTGTGTCGTCTGCTAAGTGTCGTCTGCTAAATGTACAGTACGCCACTCCCAATATTCCGCACCGTGTGAATGCTTACATAACACGGGGCGGAACTTCGTCTCTGTAAGCAGTGCTTTTGCTTTTTCTTCCACTAGAATATTCCGTGAGGATGTCGCTCGTGTGAATACACGGTGTACAGTGCAATGGAACATTCAGGGGGAATCACTTCTTCAGAAATATATGGATGATTTTCGTTCGCACAAGACACGTGAACACTCTAAAGTATCATTATAAGATTGGTACCGGCGTGTTCTCTTAGCTTTTCTGTAGTCAATGACGCATTTTTTTAGAGGACAAGGCTGAGCCGTTGATTTTTAATAAATTAAAGTTTGGTGCGTCTCGAACATGTGCTGCCATCTCGATAGAGTGTCGCACACTAAAATATTTGCGAATTTGGGTTCAATACAAATCAATGAATAGTGCTGGAATTCTACAAAATGTGTCATTGACAAGGGCAAAGCAAGGAGAACACGCCAGTAGTTGTGTTTCGACGATATTTTACGCCGTTTCTGAGCGCTGTGCGAACAAACGTTCTCTATTGTCATGCGCAGAAGTAATTCCCCCTTCATACAGGGTGTTTCAAAAAACGTGTCATTCGGACTTTATAGAAAAACCGGGCGACGGAAAAATACGGGGTAAACGGCATTTGTGTGGCAACTGAATTTGCCACCTTGAAAAACTATTTTCATTTGATTTTAATTAAAATAAATTGAATTTCTTTAATTGAACTCCAAAATTTCCCAAGTCAACCTAACGTGTGTTTTTTTTACAGAATCAGAGAGCCCGTAGCGAACTTAGTCAGATCCACTAAGAAATCCGCTCGATATTGCAAATGGAACTGCCCAAAAAAAGTCCCGAAATTGAGGCTTCAAAGTTTCGGGTATTCAAAGGCGCACCAAATCAGACGCAAAGATTGGTGGAGAGGAGGACGTGCTCCTGCCCCCATGAAAGATAGAAGGTCGAAAAAACACAGGGCGGGAAAAAAGAGGCGCATTTTTCCGACTGATTTGGTGCGCTGTTGAATACTCGAAACTCTGAAGCCTCAACTTTGGGACTTTTTTTTTGGCAGTTCCATTTGCAATATCGAGCGGATTTCTTGGTGGATCTGACTAAGTTCGCTACGGGCTCTCAAATTCTGTTAAAAAAACGCTAGGTTGACTTGGGAAATTTTGGAGTTCAATTAAAGAAATTCAATTTATTTTAATTAAATTCAAATGAAAATATTTTTGCAAGATGGCAAATTCAGTTGCCACACAAGTGCCCTTTACCCCGTATTTTTCCGTCGCCCCGTTTTTTTATAAAGTCCGAATGACACGTTTTTTGAAACACCCTGTATATGTAGCGCGCTTGTCTATGCTATGTGTACGTCGTCTTCAAGCTTTCAGGCAGCGGCATTTATCTGCGGTCAATGCGTTGTGTCTAGTTTTTGTTTAAGCATTTTGATCATTTTGAAACAAGTAATATGTGTGTCCATCGACATTGTAGCTAGCGATGCATAACGCTTTTCCGCAGATTGTGTCCGCTCCGCGACAGCTACGACACATCGATTTTCGCCACGGAATTCTATCGAGCGGAGTTTGGTGCTTCTGCCCTATAGGCGCAAAGACGGGTACGGTTGACGAATCTGCAGTTATCAGTAGCAGCGTGGTATATGTTTGTAACAAATGGGACCAGTTAGTGGACGAGAAGTTTCATTACTATGTTTGCAGAATATATAAAAAAAAAGATATGTAATATATTTAGGGGCGGTGACCCATATATCTGGCTCCTTCTAAGGGCATCATCCGAATATCTCGTTTCTAATGATCTCGTGTTCCCCGTCTTCCTCCTCGTCCCCGTCGGTGCTTACAAGATAGCTGAACCTTCTTGCACGGACACAGTATCTATACTGCACTCTAAGAAAAAAAGGAGTACTTTTACTCCTTTTGGGGAGTAATTGCATTGCCACAAAAAATAGTCCCTTTCGAGAGTAAACGCACGGGAGTAAATGAATGTCACAGAGTGAAGACCGCATTTCACGCGCTGTTGTAAGAGTCCCAGGTACATAATTGGTGCGCATGCATGAAAATACTTTGAAGCAAACCGTCAACGGTGATATATCGAGTGATATAAAATCTTGCGCCATACTAGGGCACAATTTGCGAAGAAAGATGCGCTAACTGTTTCTTACTCTGTGTGGCTGGAAAATTGCAACGTTGTCTGAGTTATACAGCCTTATGTCGTTCAAATTGACCAAGGGCACATATTTACGTAGACTGTTGCATTTAGGAGACCATTCGCGAAGTTTAGTGACAATTTGCAGTCCTGGGGAGTAACTGTCGGGACTAAATGTTGGGTTAGGGGACTAAAATGGGGAGTAATTGCAGACTAGGAGAGTAGAAGCTGCAATTACTCCCCGTGTTACTCCTTTTTTTTTCTTAGAGCGTGCTCCTCCGAGCGACACCCTAGCGGCGAGCGGAAGCGGGCCAGTTCACTCGTTCAGAGGGATGGGCGAGTGCGCTGGTTGCGACACACTGCGGTAGTTTCGGTATCGCTTGAATGTGCCGGCGAAGTGTTTTGGATTGGTGTCGCTACCGGCGCACTCCCTTCCTCCCTCTGAAAGAATGAACGAGCCCGCTTCCGCCCGCCGGCAGGGTGTCGCACCGAGAAGAAAATACATCGCTCGCGCGTTCCGTAAACTTTTGTCCAGCATTTGTACTTTGCTCTTTCTTCAGTCACTCATAGTGCGTCAGGATTAAACCTTCCTTCCTCTCTCGCGGGCAACGGATGTGCAGTTTCAGGCACTGAATGTTCTTCTGGTGACACATCACACCTTGTGGCCCCACAGAAAGCCCTCTTCTGGCGCCCGGCCTTCCTTCTCACGCCGGCAGGACTCAATATGCAGTAGACACAATATCAGCAGTACGTTCAGTCCAGACCGCAGAGGAGCCATGTCATCATCTAGTGCTATATAATTGTAAATATTTATCAAAACGTGACCGAAAATCTTGTTGTTTTTTTTCGCCTTGTGCTAAATTACTGATCTAGTCATACTATATGTTTCTCTCGTACATATTTGTGTGTTTGTTGTCCTATCCCAAAGTTGTTATTAGTACATTAACTTACCTAGATATTGCTATTTGGACTACTACTACGACTACTCCTGTTTAGCTCTAGTCTCTGTTGTTGTGAACTGAATGCGTGAAATGAAGCACATTTATTTCACAGAACTTTTGCGTCTAGTGTGGCTTTAGTGTATGCGCGAGCCCGTACAAACCGAGGGGAGGGTGACGCGGAAAGGGGAGCGGAGAAGGGTGGCGAGGGCAGGTTGCTGAAGGAAGGAAGGGGTGTAATAAAAGGCACCACCGTGACGCCACGCAAAGACGCAGCCACGCAGCGTCTACCGAGCCATGTTATCACGTCATGTTTCATGTTACGCCGCGCGTGTCTTCTAACGTGGTGTCTAAGCAGAGGCCTCGAATAGACCTCTCCCTGTTTGTAAACCAATGACGTCATATTGTTCGAAAGCGCCACCAATTTGGTGGAGTTGAACTACGCTCCCCTACTACTAAGCCCTCCCCTTCCTGTTTCAGTCTGTCTACCAACTTCATTATGACGTTTCTCGGGTAGAAGTCTATTTGCCACTTTCTAGGCTTCTATAAAAGGCACAATAGAAGGCACACTTCTAAGAGTGTACCTTTGGCAAACTGTTGACACGACCTACGAGCCCATTGATCGATTTTCTGTCGCAATAAACTGAAAAGTTCGCTGATGAAGAATGCCGTTGGTGTCATATAATTCTTGGACAAGTAGATCTTTTAAGTAGCACGTTCGCGGCCCTGATTTGTTGAAAACGGGAGGCGCACAATTATGAACAGCGTAAGTGTCACAAAAAAGGCGTACGCCTCCCGTTTTCAACAAACCAAGGCAGATAACGATATCATTCCATATTATGGTTGGCTAGGAGCGTGCTATGCGGTGAAGTTCATTTTTAAGAGTGTGGACATGCCCTCCCCCCTCCCCCCCGCCCAGAGTCACTAAGTCAGCTACGCTTCAGAGTATCGACACTGAGTTCCAAGCGCGAGCATGCGCCATCTTGTTTCCGCGCCACGCTACCCATGCGCGCACGTAGTGCGCACTTCAGAGCCGTATATAGAGAGAGTTTGGCCAACTTTTTATCTTTTGCCGCTTCACCGGCGGAGCCTGTTTTGACGTCAGAGTCGGTGTTGCACCGCCCAAAAAGACTGAATCCAAGCGAAATCCGCTTATCAGCCAGCAGGTAAGCGCCATCTTGATGCAGTTCACCGGCTGGTCGACTTGCACTTTTGTCGCGCTCAGTGTAATCTACCAGGGTCGCCGGCTTATCACTCACAAGCGCCTGTGAAATGGGGGCTTTGTTACCAAACTGAAAGGATTCAAGGACGAAGGGGCCTCGAAGGATGCGTTACGCATGTGTCTTCCCCCTTGCATCGTGACCAACGCTTTGCATCAACATGGCGTCGGCGACTGGTTGACAACTGGACAACAATAGAGCGCGGCGAGGGAGGTCGTTCAGCCGTGACGTCGCATGACGCGGTTCAAGTTAGGCTCCACCTAATGACCACACTCTCTCTATAAACGGCTCTGGCGCACTTTAGCGCGCGATGCCATCGATCGTGCGCGGGTGAAATGTTCGTTTCGTTTCCAAGCAGCTGTTGACGGCCTTGAGCTCACCTTGACATCTTCGGCACGCTCTGGTGGACAATACAAGGATTATGGCGCAACAATCACACGCGCTTCTCTATCCCACAGCGAGCATTATGTTAGTCGTCTTTGATCCTCACATGGGGATGGCAGCAGTGTGGTGCGGAAACAAGATGGCGCTCCTGCTCTTCCTTGGACCTCAGTGTCGATACTCTGAAACGAAGCTTACTTAGTGACTCTACACTCTTAAAAATGAACTTCACCACATAGCACGCTCCTAGCCAACCACCATTCCGAATGACAACGTTCTCGCCCCTGATTTGTTGAAAACAGGAGGAGGAGCCTATTTTGTGCCGTGCATAATGGCACAAAATAGGCTCCTCCTCCCGTTTTCAACAAATCTAGCGCGAGAACGTTGTCATTCGGGGTGATGGTTTGCTAGGAGCGTGCTATGTGGTGAAGTTCATTTTTAAGAGTGTACCCCCCTCCCCAATATTGCCGTTCCGAATTGTAACCTCTCTAGTCGGTGCCTTGTTCGAGCAGCATTCGCATAATTGGTCATTTAAAGTGCCACTAGAGTGCAAGAATTTTTCTTTGCGGAAACAGATTCCGTTACCTTGAGAGCAATGCAAAAGGAACAGGACGAAACGCCTTGTATCATCCTTCACAAAATTTTACATGGTGTCGTGTAAAACGTCTTGTCAGGTTACGGTTTGTGCAGGGTAAAATTATTGGAATTTATGTAATTGATTTAATTTACAACTGAGTTAATCAGTATTAGTTTAATCAGAGTAATTAAATGTCGCCGAACACTCTTAGAAATGAACTTCACCGCATAGCACGCTCCTAGCCAACCATGATCTCGAGTGATATCGTTATCTGGCCTGATTTGTTAAAAACGGGAGGCGTACGCCTTTTCTGTGACAATTATGAACAGCATAAGTGTCACAAAAAAGGCGTACGCCTCCCGTTTTCAACAAATCAGGCCAGATAACGATATCATTCGAGATGATGGTTGCCTAGGAGCGTGCTATGCGGTGAAGTTCATTTTTAAGAGTGAAGTAAATTCTAGGCCCAGAACCTTGTGGACCTCTCTAGAGATCTAAGAGACAGCCCCTTCTCTTAGATTTCTCTCTTACGTTTTTTCTTTTGTTGTTTTTTTGTCTGGGATTGTTGCGCAATCCTTTTAGTCAGCACTTGGGGGAGGGGTTGAGAAATGGGCTTCCCACATGCGCTGGCCCTGGTGGGAAATTTACCGGCTCTCCCAGGAAGCGCGGATTACTGTCTCGGTGTCAGTTATCCTCCACACATTTGAGAAGACCGGCGTTTTGTTCACAAGCAATGTGAGCCGCGAGTGAGCGGCGAGGGGACGGAAGTCCACGACGATACAGCCGCTGTGAGCCCCAAATTCGACGATGGCTTCGAGAACACGCTGCGACAGTGAGCGATGTAATAAACAGCAGTCTCGATGGACGCAAGGGCTCTGATTACTCCGTATACTCTAAATGTACGGTGAGGAGATTGCGGTTCTGTGAACTATGCTAAGGCCGCGCTAAATACCGGGCACGTCTTTTTTGTTTTTAGTTATGAAAATTTCGGAAAGTCCGTCGGAAAGTCGGATACATTGATGCGTTATATGAAAAGATGGTATGCAGTATTGTAGTGTTTTTATTTTATTTTTCAGTTGCTAACGGAAGTACTTTGGGGCAAAAGGCTACGTAGGCTGAACGAGGTCCCAGAGCTTGCCAAGCTGCGTAAATCCTGCAGTACACTCTTAAAATGAACTTCACCGCATAGCACGCTCTTAGCCAACCATAATCTGGAATGATATCGTTATCTGCCCTGATTTGTTGAAAACGGGAGGCGTACGCCTTTTTTGTGACAATTATGAACAGCATAAGTGACACAAAAAGGCGTACGCCTCCCGTTTTCAACAAATCAGGGCAGATAACGATATCATTCCAGATTATGGTTGGCTAAGAGCGTGCTATGAGGTGAAGTTCATTTTTAAGAGTGTACAGTGCCACTTGTGATGTAATGTAATGTAATGTAATTTATTTTCCACTGAAAGTGTGTGTGTGTGTGTGTGTGTGTGATGGGGGGGAGGAGCGTGAGGCAAAAAGCCGGGAAGGGATTGTACATGTGCTATACAGAACAAAAGAAAGAACTGAACATGCAATCTATCAATCAATTTCAATGAATTTTTCAATTAATCAATCAATTTTTGCGCCTCGTTTCCTCCATTAGACTGCTGCACTCATGTTATTTCATGTGATTCATTTAGCAAATGTGTCTTGCAACGTGGATACACATGGCGGGGTGTTAGTGAAACACGTTACAGTCTACTGATGTCGAATGTTTTCCAGATTACAGCTGCGTTCCTCTATAAACCACGTGTTGATTCTACACGCCAAATGTCATCCAGCAAAGCACACAACCTTCGGCGGCGATAGCTCACTGTTCCAATCAACTCTAAAGCTTCAGAGCACGTGACCCCCCGACGTAGAATGGGCGTTGTGCTTCCTGCGCACTCGATGCGCTTGGTCTTGGTTTCTGCACTCTTAAAAATGAACTTCACCACATAGCACGCTCCTAGCCAACCACCATCCCGAATGACAACGTTGTCGCCCCTGATTTGTTTAAAAGGGGAGGAGGAGCCTATTTTGCGCCGTGCATAATGGCCACAAAATAGGCTCCTCCTCCCGTTTTCAACAAATCGAGGGCGAGAACGTTGTCATTCGGGGTGATGGTTGGCTAGGAGCGTGCTATGTGGTGAAGTTCATTTTTAAGAGTGTGGTCATTTGCAGAGCAAAGTTTTGCGATTGATATCTCGAAGTACATGTTCGCTTCAGGATTTGTTAAAAAATATGTTGTCTCATATTTTCTTACAAACCTGTAACACTCATCATCATCACCACCATCCCCCTCCTCTTCATTGGCATCATCATTACAGGAGTTTGCCACCAAAGCAACTGGCGCAAGTGATGTGGAGTTACGGGCCTCTACACATGCCCTTCTGCACCGCTTCCGGTTTGTTTCCAAAACGACATCCGGTTTCGCAGCAAACACGGTCTGCGCCAACCGCTACGGCGACGCATACTGTTATCGCTTCTGATTTGAGGAGAGAGAGGACCGTATACGCCTTCCTATGGCAATTCAAATTGCCACAAAGAGGCGTACGCCTCCCATTTCCAACAAACCAGGAAAGTGAAAGGTATCATTCTGCATCGTGGCTCGTTCCGAGAGCCCTTAGTCGCGGAAGGACCGGAAGTCTTCGTGGCACCGAAAGTTGTGATGCGGCCTTGTTTGTGTTTACCCGAGAATGTGTCATGTATACACTATAGTGAAGCCAAAATCTCCATTTTATCTTTTCTTAAAATCAAATGAAATCATATCAATGCATTTCGCGGGTAACGCTTCATCTATAGTAGATACATACTCCCTTGGACAGAATGCCCGCCTGGCCGTATACCTAGGAAAATGGCATCTATACTGCTCTCACTGCTTGTTACGGCGCTAGGTGTTATGAGGGAACTTGTTTGTCAAGGCCGGCGTAGGTGCTGACTTCTCACTCGGTGCGCCATTGGTTGGCGCAGCAGCAAATCGGAGAGCACATGACGTCAGGGGGCACTCTGCGCCGCCGACAAAAGTTGAGTCCTTGCAAGAAAAAAGAAAAAAAAAAGAAAGAAACACGACAGCGGCGCGGGGTACAAGTACAATGCAAGCGCCGTCAGTGTATCACACGCTATGTGGCGGCCACGAGGAGTGCGTACACTCTTAAAAATGAACTTCACCGCATAGCACGCTCCTAGCCATCCATAATCTCGAATGATATCGTTATCTACCCTGATTTGTTAAAAACGGGAGGCGTACGCCTTTTTTTGTGACAATTATAAACAGCATAAGTGTCAGAAAAAAGGCGTACGCCTCCCGTTTTTAACAAATCAGGGTAGATAACGATATCATTCGAGATTATGGATGGCTAGGAGCGTGCTATGCGGTGAAGTTCATTTTTAAGAGTGCACACTTAAAAATGAGTTTCACCACATAGCACGCTCCTAGCCAACCATCATCCCGAATGACAGCGTTCTCACCCCTGATTTCTTGAAAACGGGAGGCGGAGCCTATTTTGTGACACTTATGCAGTTCATAATTGTCACAAAAATGGCGTGCGCCTCCCGTTTCCAGCAAATCAGGGGTGAGAACGCTGTCATTCGGGATGATGGTTGGCTAGGAGCATGCTATGCGGTGAAGTTCTGTTTTAAGAGTGTGTGGACGGTATGTGCCTTATCAATGTCCTTTAGTTTCACGGGTCTGCTCAAGGCCTTTCACCTCCCCGTCCACCCCCATTGCACTAGACTTCCAGTACATTGCGCTGCTTGGGGGAGTAGTCACGTACGTGACCGACAGAAGCTGTCGTTGAAAGGGCGCGTGGCTGAACTAATATTGTTGTCTTCCGTTCATCCGAATAGCTGCAGAACCCTAGGCGAAAGGAGATACGCGGTGGCTTCATGTCAATGAATCAGTGCGACCGCACGGAACGGCCTCCAGTGTCTATTGTCACGTTCTCTCCACCTCCCAAAGATAGATTAAATCGATGAGGTGTGACGCGGCACCAACGAATCAGGAGAAACAGGCTGCTCGGTAATGCAGTCGCGGCCGATAGATGAAGAGCTCGGCGGCACTCAAGAGTCATCGTAAACGCCAGTAAATAATCCAAGTAGGGAGAAACTGCATGTATGATGCTAGTCTTTCCAAGATAAAATGCGGGTTTGAAACGAAACGGGAATCATTAAAAATAGCTCCTGGGCTCTTAACTACATTTTATATAAAAACTGTGATTTTGTCCTTCATATTTATTGTTGTTGGTGGTGGTAACTGGTTGTAAGAAAAGAACGCTGTTCCTTTAACATCGCTAATGGCTTATACTACCTATACGGACCAATGCTTATACCGACTGCTAATGGCCTACAGCAACTCATTATTCGTTTTCATCACATTACAGCCAGTAATGAGGTAGAGTATCGCCCCTGGCGATGAAACTCCCCAATCATGTTCATTCAAATAATTATTTTAATTAATATGACTGTGTTATATTGGATATATGAAAGACTATGATATAACTGAATAGTTATTCTTTATGTTGGCACGCTTCTAACCAAATATCCCTCCTAGAATAATCTTCTAACCGTCACCGATACCCAGACGGCTCTAGAAATTCTCGCGGTGACCGCAGCATGGCCGTCTTTAGCATTTTCTGTATTACTGTTTCACACAGGCGTCTGCCCTGCCTAGTTCCTCCACAAGCTGCGTTTATGGCTACCTTATGTAACCGAAGGCAGGTATCATGCTCCGCTGCGCCTCACAATCACTACCCATCAATCTCGATCGTGGATCACCAATTTCATATCGTGGATATAACATAATAGTCAGGCGGGCTACTCTCCCTGCAATGCAAAACAGAAGCATATCTCGAGTGCGGCATGTCGAAAGATACGTCCCATATATAATGCATTGATCACATACAGTGAACCCTCGTTAATATGACCCCCGTTAATCTGACATACGCGCTTTACGACCATACTCCTGGGGAACAATACAGTGAAACCTCTGCAAATCCTCCCGTTAATATGACAATTCCGCATTATAACCAAAATTTTCGGGAACGACCATGGTCATAATAACGAGGGTTCACTGTATACTGCAACGCTGATGCTGACGAGAAAAAAACAAAACAATTATAATAGGGAGAGACCGATTGTCGTTATTTTTCCATGTTCACCGGATTGGAACCTAAGCATATTGAACATGCACAACGTCCACCTATGAGCTCTTGATGACGGGAGAATGTTTTTTCCCCCCTTTTTTTTTCTGTAAGAATGGCAGTGATGTTGAATATCGCAACAACCGTTCCGAGGGTGTCCCAAAAAATTTACGAGCGCGGTGTATGGGGAAAGTGGGAAGGTACGAGGAGTGTATAGATAAATCACTGCCGGCTGGTGCGATACTGTGCATAGTTTTGTTGGGGCTGTGGTTATCCGTGTGGAGGACTTCATATTTCTGTAAAATAAAAATAAAAAGAAAGATAAAGAAGAGTGAAGTTCACTTGGCAATTTGCAAAGTTTAATTGAAAAAATAAATTTCCCGCAATTAAAAATTGTCCAAAGCCTTCCTTAATGGCGGCGAAAGTTTCCAGAAGGTAATTGCCGAAAGTCCTGCAATATCCTCCGGCGAGTACGTCGCCAGTTAGAATTTTTTATTTATTTTTTTTTTCATGTTAATTGAAACATCCTGCATATTTGTGGTCCGTGACGTAAAGTTTTCAGCTGTGTTTGAGGCTTCATGTTGTGTCTGTTCCTTCGTGTTCTCTAGTCCCCGGGGTTTTACATTATGCATATACTCTTTCTTTCCACGTTTGTGGAGTCATCTGCGAAAGAAGCATCTCTCCTTGCCTTTCCATTCTGAAACGCGCATGCTCTTAATTAAAAAGGCGAGAATGAAAAGCGCAAAAAAAAAAGCGAAAACCTGCAGAAAACAACGCGTAAAATGAAACGGGATTAGGAGTCCTTTTAATGATTACTCCTAATTAATTATTAAAATGGGACGGATCGGGCAAAGGAAACTGAAGTGAGGTGCGTCGTGTCGTTGCTCGTTACGCCGTCTATGGCTGTTTTTTCATTACATATTAAAGCAGCCATGAATTGTACCAAGCGAGCCCGCCGACTGTGTCGGCTCCAAACGGCGATTTCAACGTGTTGTTTGTGACACCTTTTGTATACACTCTTAAAAATGAACTTCACCGCATAGCACGCTCCTAGCCAACAATAAACTCGAATGATATCGCTATGTGCCCTGATTTGTTCAAAACGGTAGGCGTACGCCTTTTTTGTGACACTTATGCTGTTCATAATTGTCACAAAAATGGCGTACGCCTCCCGTTTTCAGCAAATCAGGACAGATAACGATATCATTCGAGATGATGGTTGGCTAGGAGCGTGCTATGCGGTGAAGTTCATTTCTAAGAGTGTAGGTGAGTATGATAGGTGCGTAACTTCAGTACATAGCACGCTCCTAGTCAACCATATTCCCGAATGACAACGTTCTCGCCCATGATTTGTTGATAACGAGAGGCGGACTCTATTATGTATCTATTATGCACGGCTACAAAATGGGATACGCCTCTCGTTTTCAGCAAATCAGAGACGAGAACGTTGTCACTCGGGAAGATGGTTGGCCAGGAGCGTGCCATGTAGTGAAGTTCAGCTTGGGTCCTCAACTCCCCTTTCTCCCACTTTCTTTTCCTTTTTTTTGGCTATAGTCGTGACGATGCCCACTTGAGTGCGGCCAACAACGGCAAGCTACCTCGACACCCCCCCCCCCCCCCTCCTCAGCTTGAAGAGGGTAAAGCAGAACGTTATGTGTACCTCCGCGTTGGCGTCTGATTGGGTGCTACAATTCCTCAGATGACGTAACGATGGATAGAGGTATCTGGGCGGTGGTGGGCGTCTACTCGCAGAATACGAAAGAGAGTGCGTTTTTCTATTAACGGTGCACAAGTCATGAAGGAGAAGAATTGGAGAATGAATTGTAAATAGTATTACGAAGCGTAGAAGAACAATATTATATCTATAAAACCCGTGATTAAATACATGCAGATAGGAGTTCTCACCTCCTTTAAACATATCCCATTTCTGTGAAAAGTATAAGAAGTCTACTTGTTCACTTCTTGGATATCCACAGCACGTA
Organism: Ornithodoros turicata; assembly: GCF_037126465.1. Taxonomy (NCBI): domain Eukaryota; kingdom Metazoa; phylum Arthropoda; class Arachnida; order Ixodida; family Argasidae; genus Ornithodoros; species Ornithodoros turicata. Next base: position 11,287,554 of record NC_088210.1, on the reverse strand, counting down.
CACTCTTAAAAATGAACTTCACCGCATAGCACGCTCCTAGCCAACCATTATCTCGAATGATATCGTTATCTGCCCTGATTTGTTGAAAACACGGGGCGTACGCCTTTTCTGTGACAATTATGAACAGCATAAGTGTCACAGAAATGGCGTACGCCCCCCGTTTTCAACAAATCAGGGCGGATAACGATATCATTCGAGATAATGGTTGGCTAGGAGCGTGCTATGCGGTGAAGTTCATTTCTAAGAGTGTAGGTGAGTATGATAGGTGCGTAACTTCAGTACATAGCACGCTCCTAGTCAACCATATTCCCGAATGACAACGTTCTCGCCCATGATTTGTTGATAACGAGAGGCGGACTCTATTATGTATCTATTATGCACGGCTACAAAATGGGATACGCCTCTCGTTTTCAGCAAATCAGAGACGAGAACGTTGTCACTCGGGAAGATGGTTGGCCAGGAGCGTGCCATGTAGTGAAGTTCAGCTTGGGTCCTCAACTCCCCTTTCTCCCACTTTCTTTTCCTTTTTTTTTGGCTATAGTCGTGACGATGCCCACTTGAGTGCGGCCAACAACGGCAAGCTACCTCGACACCCCCCCCCCCCCCCCTCCTCAGCTTGAAGAGGGTAAAGCAGAACGTTATGTGTACCTCCGCGTTGGCGTCTGATTGGGTGCTACAATTCCTCAGATGACGTAACGATGGATAGAGGTATCTGGGCGGTGGTGGGCGTCTACTCGCAGAATACGAAAGAGAGTGCGTTTTTCTATTAACGGTGCACAAGTCATGAAGGAGAAGAATTGGAGAATGAATTGTAAATAGTATTACGAAGCGTAGAAGAACAATATTATATCTATAAAACCCGTGATTAAATACATGCAGATAGGAGTTCTCACCTCCTTTAAACATATCCCATTTCTGTGAAAAGTATAAGAAGTCTACTTGTTCACTTCTTGGATATCCACAGCACGTACTCTCTTAAAAATGAACTTCACCGCATAGCACGCTCCTAGCCAACCATTATCTCGAATGATATCGTTATCTGCCCTGATTTGTTGAAAACACGGGGCGTACGCCTTTTCTGTGACAATTATGAACAGCATAAGTGTCACAGAAATGGCGTACGCCCCCCGTTTTCAACAAATCAGGGCGGATAACGATATCATTCGAGATAATGGTTGGCTAGGACCGTGCTATGAGGTGAAGTTTATTTTTAAGAGTGTACGCCGCTATGCGGTATTCATTATTTTATGACCGTTTATCAATGTCGTGGTTAATGCGACTGACTCGGGTGGTTATCTTTCACCCTTACGGAAGGACGTCGCGTGGCATGTGACCTTCTGACAAGCCAATTTCTGTAATGATTTATTCCGGCGTTTACCGCGTTCGAGGGAACTGCTCAACGAAGGCTCCCTTCAAATCCGCGTAAGCGGTGGAGGAAAGTAAATGGGAGCCAGTCCCTCGCATTCTGGTCGCTTGATAACGCGGTCCGCCCACGGGTGGGACGCGTCTTTGAACGCGCGCCCTATCAAACGGTCGTCGCGGCAGCATCGCTTGCGGTGCTGTTTACGGGAAGATTTTATCCTATATAAAAATGAAGGCTACTGAGGGCAGCTCGCATGTTTTCTAAGGATAAGTAATAGACGAGTTCAGAAAATCCCAGAGTGCTTAGCGTCGCTTTGAACTGTGGGAGTTTACTAATACGAAAGAAACGGGTGGCCTCCAAACCGTTTCGATTTCTCCCCTACCAGTCCATTGTCGACGACGTGTCAAGGTCAGCGAAAGCGAAATGTGAAGGATTATTCTTCGTTCCCCGGCTCAGCAAGCGCCCAGGATGCAATGCGTGCGTAAAGAGCGCTGGGATTTTCTGAACTCGTCTATTCTTTGCGACTACCAAAATTCCCATCATCCAGGTGGCAGTGCATGACTTCAGACCCCTCCCTCTTGTGTACCAACATAACGATTCCGTTTCGCGTCGCATCGAGGGAAGTACGGTGCAGCGGATGGAGCTGCTCATTTGTGCATATGCACGCACACACACACACACACACAAAAGAAAAATATGAGAAACAACATGGATTCCAGAGCATATGCAGAAGTTCTAGCATGAACTCGTTTAAAGGTGTCAGCGTGGCGCCTGTAAGTGGTGTCATACTCACTCCTTGAGAATGGAGCAACGTGGAATTCCATTTGGAGGATGTAAATTTTACTCCGAAAGACAGTGTTCCTTGGGACAAGCTACTCACTCCCCTAAAGGAGTTGTGACGCCACCTTTTTTTTTTTTTTCGCAGTGTACTTCTATTCATTGTTACGTCATTTGAAGAACTCTAGCACCCAATCAGACGCCAACGCGGAGGTACACACAATGCTCTGCTCTACACACGTAAAAATGAACTTCACCACACAGCACGCTCCTAGCCAACCATAATCCCGAATGACAACGTTCTCGTCCCTGATAGGTTGAAAACGGAAGACGGTGCCTATTTTGTATCAATTATGACATAATGGCTACGCAACAGGATCTACCTCCCGTTATCAACAAATCAGGGGCGAGAACGTTGTCATTCGGGATGATGGTTGGCTAGGAGCGTGCTATATGTGGTGAACATACGGACCTATCGAGTTCATCTATACAAAAGGTGTCACAGCCAACAAGTTAAAATGGCCGTTTGGGGCCGACACAGTCAGCGGGCTAGACTGGTAGAGTTCGTAGACCCTTTAAGGGCACAGGGTGGCCTCCACTTTATTGCTTCATAGACAAAAGCGTGCTGGGCGAAAGCAACGTATACGGGTCGTGGTCACACGTCACAGCGAAAGTCAACGCACACGTGACCTTAAAGATGGCCGCGCTCGTGGTCGGAGGCAAATCCGTTTGTAAATACAGCGTTTACAGTTTGCGTGCACCGTTTTGGACGTGTTTCGACCCCGGTAATTATTTTTATCCGATAATCTCGCATTGAACGCGCAGTTTTGTACATGAGGCCTCGTACTGTTGATGACTTCCACAGATGCGATGACGACCCTGACATTATGACACACTGAGCCGATGCCGTGTATTTAAACGAGTACAGAGGGCCATCCAAAAAATTTTCAGACGAAGACGTCTGGTGAGTGTGCGTGTCATTCTACCGAATAGCGCGAAAGGTTTTGATGTGCAATTTGTTTCCCAGAAAAAGAAAAAAAAAGACTCACATAAACATGGCCCCGCGCTCCTGGTATAACGAGGAGAAGAAGGTATGATGGCACGTCACCGATGACGTTACAGGAGGAACTCGCTCTGTTCGCCGGTCAGTGGGGGTCAGCGCCTTGTCCCTTTGCTGCCGTAAACCAGTTTTGCCAGTTCTCCCGGAGAATTGGGGAGCGGCCGAATCATGGCTGAGCCAGGAGCATGTAATGCCCTTTCAGAACCCCGAACAGCCGAGTAGCAGACGACAGCGAAGTAGCAGACAACATTTCTCTGGCCCAATGTGCGAGCGTGAACCCTGCAGCGTCAGCGCGAGGTACCAGGCAGATCACAGGCTGCTACTGCTCTCCACCGCTGTTGCACACGGTCGCTTTTTGCGGCGTATACTTTTAATCAAATTTCTGCGATAATTATTACTCTGTGGTGTGAATTACTTCGAATGGTGCGTCTTACTGGCCTACTTAACAGTCTTATAGGAAGAAAACAGGGTGTTAAAGATGACTTCTGTGCTACTTTAAACTAACGAGAAATGGGACACCATGTCTCAGGAGAAGCACCGTATCGTTTACGCTGACAAGATACGTTCATCTCTTGGCTTTATGCCGACAGGAATATCTCTGCAAGTACACATGAACGATATGTCTACAAAGTCGCATGGCCTCAAAATGGCGTTTCCTATGACGTGTGACCAGGACAAGATGACGGTTTTGCGAAAAAGCACCGACTAGAGGGTAGATACAAAAACGGCGGGTTTATGTCACCCGCGGGTTAAGGGTCGATAAAAAGGCAAAGTTTGACATGTATGCACTGTTTTCTCGTGGGCGCCGCCATATTGAAAGCGCACCGCCGTCCCGCCAGGGGAACACGTCGAAAACAGATGATCGCGCATGCTAGAGAGGTGGAAGTCACACGCGCCGTGTGCTTTCCTCCTCTCTGGCTTGTGCTGACTGCAAAAGCGCTGCGTGTGATAGCCCTGACACACGGGCACGTTTGAACACCTTTATAGAGCACTGCAAAGGACGGGGCTGGGCCGAAAACCCGAGTCCAGCCCGGCAGGCGGGCCGAAATCGGGACTCAAAGCAGTGATGACTGCGGGCCATTCTTTCGCAGTATTTAATCCTCAGCATACGTTTTGAAAACCAAGCAACCATGTACCTGGGTGCTCTCTCCGTCTTTCTGCTAAAAACGCTACAACATAGTCGTCGAGTTAATCCCGAATTCGCCATGTTGTGGATCTCGCACTCGCTGCGGCGTGCACCGTGTAGACGCGCGCAAGACTCGACGCCTACGTGTTGCTACAAGTACAAACCGCGTCAAAAGCTGCGCATGCGCGTTCCAAGTATGCGTGGTTGACGCTGTTTGCTGTGTCCAGTGTCCGCCACATTGCCACTGCGAGCCGGGCTTACGACAGTCGGGTCGGACTCGTGTCGGGTCACGACCTACTAGGTTATAGCGACCATGTCATATGGGCCACTTCCCAGCGCCGCATTTGGAGGCTAGCGATGGCGCCACTTATCGGCCCAGTTATTGCTTCCCCAATTTTTACAGTACTTTGTACTTTAGCTTACCTTAGTCTTTTTGTACAAGTGGTGGATGTCACACGAGAGATGATTCTTTCTAAAGTGTATTATCATCGTCATTCGTTTTCATCGCGTTTTTATAGGCGCCGTTACTGTCGTCTGCTACGGTAGGTACGCCCGCTTCTGCGCGTTCAAAATTCAAATTTCCATTGTCCAATCATGATGTAGATCTCGCGGGCCGATGAGTAGCGCCCCTAGCGGATCGTGCGGACGGGCACCTCATAGGGTTGCCATGGTCGCTGTAATATAGAAGGTCGTGGGTCGGGTAAGCATCCGTAACTTCGGGTGCGGGCCGTGTCGGGCCGGTAAATTCAGGTCCGTGCAGTGCTGTACACCTTTACATCAAGGGCCATCTAACGGAAAGGCGTTGCGTGACGTGACACACGGCAAAGGAGAATCGACCTTTTACGAAGCGGTCCTTTTGGGAAGCTGAGATCGGCAATCTCCTTTTCATCTGTAAAGGGCGTAATGCGTAGCCTCGAAAGAAGGGCGATACGACGTCAGTATTCTCGAACGAAGGCTAGACCGTGTTTTCATTTTTCAAGTACTCGAAGTCTGCGGCGGATATTACAGTTGCAGCAGTTATTTTGAATTCATTTTTCGTACTGTTATGTTTCCTAGCGCGATATCTTTGAGTATATTTTTCGAAGGAAACGCGAAAAGGAGTTCGCTCTTGCCGTGTGTCACCCGCATGAACTCCTTTCGCGAAGGTGACCTTTCTAACTGTAAAGGAGCTGTAACGGAAAGGAGTTCACATGTGCCCGTTTGTCAGGGCTATGAAGTTGGCTGGAAAACGGTGTATAAGGCTGATGAGTCCAGGGCTTTGGATTGTGTATCTCAGCAGTTCTTTATCGGAAATGAAGGAAACGCGAACAAAAGCACGCGCGTACAAACATACAAGGGATGATTATTATTACTCATGGCCCATATTACTCATAGCGCTGAGGTCATCTGGCACTGCGTCTGTTTATAATCGTCATTCATATATCAGTCCGCGCAACGGATGGATGACGCTGACTGTCGTGATCTAATAGGGAGTCTTAGCGAGTCGTTTTCGCTTGAACGAAACGACAGATTCTAGTGTCGCGCATGCGCATTATGAGTGGGTGAGCGAGTCGTGGGGAGCGCGGTATCGTACGAACATAGAAATCTTAAGGAGTAAGCTAGAAGAAAACCTCCGAAACTCTGGACGTACGGGCGAGGGGAGCGCCATATTGAATCAACTTCCGTTGCGCCGTGTCGCACGCAAAAAAGGAATCCAGTATGAATACACTCGTAAAAATGAACTTCACCGCATAGCACTCTCCTAGCCAACCATGATTTCGAATGATATCGTTGATTCGTTGAAAACGGAAGGCGTACGCCTTTTTTGTGAGACTTATGCTCTTCATAATTGTCACAAAAAAGGCGTGCGCCTCCCGTTTTCAACAAATCAGAGCAGATAACGATATCATTTGAGATCATGGTTGGTTAGGAGCGTGCTATGCGGTGAAGTTCATTTTTAAGAGTGTACAGCAAACATAACGCCAAAAATGTTTTTGGAACAGTAACACACAGCCCGAATCCATGAAACCGTGAGATATATGAAAAAACATACACACACACGAAGAAACAAAGACACGACACGGACGCCACATGGGGACGCCGTCTCCGCCGCTGCCTCAACCAGACCGAACAGCCTTCACTACAAGCCTGGATCAGGGCGGGCACTGACAAAATACGTGGCCAACGGAAGCAGAGGAGCTACCTAGCAAGTGTTGGAACAGTTTTCGCAACTGTGGCTGCTTTAAAGGTACTGTAAAGCAGTAGACAAGCATGATATGCCGGTGATGTGACTAGAGACTTTGTTGCTTCTAAATACCATATGCGGAACCATACGACCGACAACGCGCTATAAATATTTTTAATTTGCCATGAAAGATGCGGCGTAGTGGAGCGGTGCGACGCCTGGTGTCAAACAACCCCCTGTACAGCGGGCAACACTGAAAATTGGTATTACACACTATGACATCGGAGCTTCGTTATTTTAGTAACCATATTATTAGTTTTCCTGTTTACCTATGCATTCTGAAACCCCTGTGAACAGTTTGACCTGTTAACCCTGTTTTTGCGAAGTAACCCAGTGCTGGCCGCTGTTCGATGGGGGCTATCCCTATACTTCTCTGCTGCGCCTGCGCGCTCCTTTTGTTCGCGGCCTCTTTCGAACGAACAAACTCTCTCTGTGAACCTCTGTGAACAAACAAGTCCCGACGCTGTCTGGCTTCTTGAACGTCTGACACATTTTTTTCAACGGCTCAGCATTTCATTTCAGCTCGCTTATACGTATATCCTTGAGATGTGGATCGTTGTGTGGATTGCAGGGGCGGATTTTATGGTGGATTGTGGTGGATTGTTATGTCGGGCCCAGTGTTATACGCATGCAATGTGGTTGCCGCCGTGTGTGTCAGAAGTATGGATTCATTTCGAATACCTAGTACAGTGTTGCCCGTAATCTTTAATTGTAATTTTCTAATTAACTGCACCGTCGATTGGAATGAAACTTGCACAGTTTTTGCCCTGGTGGCTTGGACTATCGAATAGCCACACTAAATGACATTTGATCGGTGCTGCTTTACAGTACCTTTAACGGGCCAGAAATACGCGACGTTTCCTCGGCTGATTCAATATAACTGCCTCCGAGCGCATTCACTGAGAGAGGGAAGAGCCCCGTTCAAGTTCTTTGCTCTCCTCCGATCCTCCTCCCGGCCTTTTCTTCTAGCCTCTCTCCGTAAGGTTTCTATGCGTACGAACGACCCACTCGCGCTGAGTCGTTTTGTTGTATTCGGCGAGGACGACCGATTGACATCGCGAAACAAGATGGCGTCTGTTTGCAGCAGCACCTGAAACCGAAACGAATATCGGTTCGGTTACGTCGTCGTTTTAATATTTGCGGTTACGGATAACAAAACAGTTGCACTGGTATTTTTTTTTCGGTTTTCTCTAGGATGTACCTGCAGGCTGCGAGGACGTCGCAAGGTGAGCTACGAAGTGCAAATGGGTAAAAGTGAGCATATTTATCTGCTGCGCTACGAAAGGGTGGTGCAGTGCCATCTGCAAGATCGAAGAAACAGTGAACTCTTCTGTCGACGCACTTTGGCCGTTTGCGACATGCCCCGTAAGATAATTCATTGCGGTATCTATTATCTCGTGCACATTCATTTTGCTCGTGCTGTAACAGCCTACAAGGCAAGAAAGCTCTGTGTGTTTTGCGGTTAAGAAGACAGTTATGGAAACAAAAATGTGCAACGCTTGGTATCTTATATGATCACAATAATACAGTTGATAACTCATAAGAGACGTACGCAATACATGTCATACGATGCGTATGCCATCCGATTATGGGTCCAAGCGCACAAGATGGTATATTGTCTACACAACTCATGAATGAAAAACACACGAAGAAGAGATCTACTTTAACAGAAACACATACTACACAACTAATCAGAGTGATAAAGCGATACAAATATCGCATCAAAAGTTGTTCGATTTCACGCCCAAACCGATTCATATATGAACCGGTAACCGAAATCACATTTTGCGGTTCAGGTTACGGTATCGGTTAACTGCCGATGGTGAATTCCGGTTACGTACCGGTTACCGTTCATGAAAAAAAAAATGGGTTCCAAGCGGTTTTTGGTTCTGGGTTCTGTTCCAGTTTACTCCGTTTGTTCCGTTGGGGTTGGTTTGTCCCGCGGCTTTTTCTGGTTTCCGTCGCGTGGACCTGAAAATGGACCAGAAAAAGGTCCATTGACCTTTTTTCTGGTCCATTTTCACACTCACCCAGCCGGCCCATATGGCCCAGCCGGTGCCAGATGTGGGGATGAAACTGCCCAGTCATTATGCCGTAATTAAGTTGTTATGTATGTATGTTCGTACGTACGTACGTATGTGTGTGTGTTTGTAAGAGAGAGAGAGAGATGGAGAAGCCTCACTGAGGCAGATGTATAAGTGTCAATGGAGGTAAATGATATAATGAATTGAAGTAGTTGGAGGTAACCAAAAGTAAGAGGTAAGCGTACTTAAAGTTCATTAAAGATAATCAAAGCAAGAAAGCTGAGTTTAAAGATAATGAGGGATGCGTACGCCTTTTTAGTGACAATTATGAATAAGTGTCACAAAAAAGGCGTACGCCTCCCGTTTTCAACAAATCAGGGCAGATAGCGATAGCATTCGAGATTATGGTTGGCTAGGAGCGTGCTATGCGGTAAAGTTCATTTTTAAGAGTGTAATTGAGGCTAATTAAAGGCCAATTAAATTAAAGGACTTACATATAGAAATTGAAAGTGTTAACCCGAAGTTGAGTATAAATGACATTCTCGGGTAAACACAAACAAGACGGCGTCACAAGTTTCGGCGCCTCGAAGACTTCCGCGACTAAGGCCGCTCGGAACCAGCCACCATGCAGAATGATATCTTTCATTTTCCTTATGTGTTGAAAGTGGGAAGGCGTACGCCTCTTTGTGGCAATTTGAGTTGCCATAAGAAGGTGTATACGGCCCTCTCTCTCCTCAAATCAGCAGCGATAACAGTATCAGTCGACATAGCGGTTGGCGCAGACCGTGTTTGCTGCGAAACCGGATGTCGTCTTGGCAACAAACCGGATGGGGTACAGAAGGGCATGTATAGACCAGAGGTAGACGACCGGAAGTCATGTTAGACCGGAACTGGATACCCACAGAAGTTCAGTATAACGCATTTCCCTCGTATTTACTCCAAATCGCCTGCAGGTTCCAGGTCTGCAGGTTCCAGGTGAGCTGGCATCATTTGCGGGTTCTTGAATTCGCAGAAGGGTGAATCGCGGTAGCAGACGAATTCTGACTCCTAAAGGGCAACCTCCATGGAGCGAATTTTTGCAACGAAGTTCGCGCGGCAGACTGCCACGCGCGTTCCGCCGCCAGTTGTTCGCCGGCACCAGCTCCATGGAGCGAAAAACCAGCGGACGGCGTCGGGAAGTCATGCTGTGATATCACTGTTGCCAGGGTATAAGGTGAAAGCTTAGTGAAATCAATGGCTCGAAAAAGTGCATTTAATGTCACTAATTTTGCAACTAAATCCAGCATCTGTCTGAAAAGATGCGCCCAGTAACGTACCGAAAAGCATATTCACTACTGCGAAAAGAAAACATGTTTCTTGGCAGAGAATGCCTCACGTTTTAACGATGCAGTTGGCGAAACAGCGAGCAGACGACAGCATCCAGTTGCAAGAAGAGGACGACGACGATGATTCACAAGAGCAGACGACCACGTGCAGGCGATCTGGCGTAGATTCGTAGCGGAAGAGCACTTTGATTGGTTCATCTGCAGTTGACGCTTCCGGAATCGCGGACGCTGGGGGAAAATATCTGGCATTGGCAGATCGGCGGCGGACGCTTACATTTTGACGCCTCGCGCAGGGCGCCCGACGCTGAGCGAAGTTCGCAGCTTTTTCGCTGTACATTCGCTCCATGGAGGTTGCCCTTAATGTCCACGTAGCGAAGGAGGGAGAGGAGGCAATGAGCAGGCCTTTTGTATCTAGGTGGCGTTGACAGAGGTCACCCCAAGTTCCGGCTCGGACTTGGTGTCTTGGTGGTCTTTCGTTTTGGTTGCTGTGCGGGTATTTTTCCGTGATCGAAGTTGGTGAACGGACAGTTAGGGGGTTGAATCCTAGTGGGATTCGGGATGCATAATCCCACAGAACTTATCCACGCAGAAAAGTCAATATCAATAACCAATCGATCAGTAATCCCGATCGGTAACGTATCTTCACTAATAAATGCCTAGCGGCTGTGGGGTTTCCCGAGCTGATACGGGTGCAGATGTTCACGTTGGACGTGTTGTCCTTGTATCGCTGGCGTAAGAAATGCTCTATTGTGAGCAAAGATTAGCAAATACGTATTGTCGTTCAGGTGGAGCGAAGCGTCGCATTTTAAAACTGAAGAACTGCTTTATTCACTGTCACGACATACACACTCAGCGGAACCCATCCAGAGCCACAGAAAAGACGCCTCATGTGCGACTTAATCAATCGGCGTCCGGAACTCGACTGCCCCTGCACGGGCTGTCGGATTATGATACATCAAGACCATACCAAACAACAACACGATAAACAATAAACAGACAACATACAACAAACACGATGAAGACAGCAAATGTAGAGTCGCCAGCCACAAACTAACTCTGCAGTGGATTCCTGGACATATGGGTATATAGGAGGGAATCGAGCTGTGGACATAGCACACCCAGCTTCAACAGTACATTCTGTGATATACTCAAAGTCAGATTTTACATCTTAAGATCATTGTCACTCTGCAGACAGCGATGGGTACAATTGCAGAGTGATTCGTCGCTGCTACATGGTCCTGGGCTGAAGTTCTGTGTTCCGTCTACGTTACAGCGCTCTGTTCAGACGTTTTTACACCGGTGTCGCTTGAATGTGCCTTATGGCCGTCATTTTCTTCATCAGGTTGGAAGAGCCGACTCATCCAATTGTTCGGTTTGAGCAACGGTTGCGGATAGTGAGCATGTCATAATGCACTGCACTAATGCCTCTCAAAGAGCTACACTGAAAGCTACATTTGCTCGACTAGACAGCAGGGTCTTCGATATAGTGAAGGTGTTGGGACTTTGGGCACCGAACACGAAGGATGCTGCCTCGCGGGCACTTGTGAAATTGGTTCAGTGCTGTGGGATGGACACAATCTTCATTAGGCAGACTTGTACGTAACGGGTAATTGCGTTACTAGTAATCAATGTAATTTTTAGGTAATTTGTAACGTAATCGACTACTTTTCTGGCCAAGTAATTTTTGAATAATTCAATTACAATTTATCAGTAATCAATTAATAATTACCAAGTAATCGATTACTTTGAGGCCAAAGAACCCACATTGTTCGAGAAGACAACTGCCCTCTGCAAATTCAAAGAGAGCCGTTTTATCTCTAGGATTTTTTTTTTTTCCGCAACACGTGTAGTGTATTTTCGGGTCCACTGTCCTCTCCCCATTCGTGTGGACTATCCTTCCGTAATAGACGATATGCGAAACGCCGCGCCCTCTCTCTAGCGCGCTCGGAAACCTCCGGAATTCCGCCATGTCTGAGGCTCTCTCCCCGACACGAGTCATACACACGACTCACGGCCAGCTGTTCTATCGCGCGTCTTGCCTCACGCGTCTTGCTTCACGCATGTGCTGTTTCACTATGTTATTGACATAGTGAAACGAGGGGTTCAAAAGGGAATGCAAGCAAGGTATAAGAGTGCTTCTAGATTCCTTGTTGCATTGGAACGCTGTCATTTCGATTTTGGGAGAGAGACTTACGTTAACCTAGTGCAAACCTGCTCTTTAATGCCATCCTATGACATATTTAGACAGTTCAGTACAGTTCATTTAAGAACTAGTTAGTGCACCGTATACGGCATAAACATTTGGTACAAAATAAAACTTTAGTACGATTGCGGCAAGTATAGATGGTCAATTATCCTAGGACTATCTATGTTTCTGGACACTATCGGTGACTGATCGATAGTTTTGCATCACTACTTGTTCACTTGGTAGTTTTCTCTCTGGCTTCTTCTTCTTGAATGTGAAGTCTGATGACACAGCAAATTCATAGATGCAAGTCTTCGATTTCGCATGTTGGCGTCAAAATCAGTCTCTTTTTGAAGTGCCATGAACACACCTTTGCTGTGTCAGCATTGAACTTCATTTTTTCTCTTGATGGCTAGCAGTCATATCTGTCTCAGGGAAGCTGTTGAAGGTGACTGTAAGGCGAGCATGAAGTGTCCTCGCACTAAATGATTGAAACAGTCAGAGTGCACCGTCTGAGGGGCCCATCTAAGGAGGACTATCTGTCTGGTAAACAGTCACGTGTAATGCAGTGCAACCAAACGTGACAATTATGTGGGAGATGCTCAATCAAATATCAAAAATTTAGATTCACCGAGCTGAGGAAGACCACATTTTATACCGGTGCGTGACGGTGAGTATCACAGCGGATTTCATAGCAACAACTACAATCGTACTAAGCTTTTATTTTGTACCAAATGTTTCTACTGTATAAAGTGCATTCACAACTTCTCAAATGGGCTCTACTAAACTGTATAAATTTCTCTTGCGATGGGACAACAAAGCATCGTTGCACTATGTTAAAGTAATTTTCTTGCCTAACCTATGTCACAGCGCTCAATGCTTTCAGTGCAATAAGGAATACAGCCATCCGAGGCCCTCTTACCTGGTTTACATTCCCCTTTGAAACCCACGTCTCATAACACAAATCAGATAGTCAACCAGCATATGTGAGAAGCATGACACGCGAGAGAACTGTTGTACGACAGTCGTTCGCATTCCTCGGGCCTGGGAGGACGCCTCAGACATGGCGGAATGCCGGTAGGTTCCCGCGGGAGCGCTACGAAATGGCGCATAGGTTTTGCATACGGTCTATACTGTAGGTTGTACCATGAACCTGATGTGTCATCTGTGGGAGTCCCAGTTGGGACTCTTTTGCCTGTTCTCACTATGCCGGATACACACAGAACACAGAACTCTCGACCCAAATCATCAAACCCTCAAGGACGTGAAAGAGATTACGTGTGTTTTCTACAAGATATGCCGAGTGCTAATCGGACGTCCGCAGAAAGCTTATCGTAGAAAACAATCGCCATTGTCTGTTGCAAGGTACAGGTGGTGGTGACGCTTGCGAAAGGTCTCGCTTTTGTCGGCCTCACAGAAGTGGGCAACGTCACGACTGACCCCCTTGGGGTAATGTGCGTCCTGGGCCGACTTCTAAGGGAACTGTGCCGATATATGTCTGAAAGCGTCTGAGGAAAACCCAGGAAAATTCGGCACCGGGATTCGAACCCGGGTACCTCCCAGTCTCGACGTGACATGGCCAGCACGCTAACCACTGAGCCACGGGAGCTGGTGTTTTTCCTTCTTTTATTTTATTTTTAAACTGATTTTAATGCGTCAATGGTGTATACACGATGCGGTGTAGAACAATAGATATGTACACTATCTACATTACAGCACTAGTTTCCGGTGACACTCCGCGAACAATCATCTCACATACAACCCAACCCAAAAGGGCGGGAGGGATGGCGCAATACAAAGGGAAACACAACACAAAACTGTCTCAGTAATCAACGGGCCCCGCCCGAAGGAGGTCAATCATGTGCAGGGAGCTGGTGTTGTTGTACAGGGTTAGTCTAGCAAACGTTACACATTTTGATCGCATCTTAAAAATAGAAGACGGGGTTTGTCCAACACCAAACTTTGCAGACTGGTAGCCATTGGTCTGAAGTTTTGTTGGAATTTTTTGTGAGCATTATGGTCCCGTCAAAGAAAAATTAAAAAACAAGCAAAATCTCACTCTGTGCATTTTCTATGGCCTATCTCACTCAAAAGTCGCCATTTTCTGCTGTTTGCGCTTCACTTTCATTTCACCACACACAGGTGGCATCAGCATACAGAACAACACTGGAACAAGAGGATTGGTGCATAACGTCAGAATCAGCATGTCACATTGTTGTAGGCAGCGCTACCTGTGTGAAGTGATGTGAACGTGAAGCAGACACAAGAAAAAAAATGGCGGTGTTTGTGTGGGATAGGCCATTGAAAATGCATGGGGCGAGATTTTGCTTTATTTTTAATTTTTTTTCCGACATGACCGTAGTGCTTACAAAAAATTCGAATGAAACTTCAGACAAATGGCTATCAGTCTGCAAAGTTTGGGATGGGCCAAATCTAGTCCTCTATTTTTACAGTGCGGTCAAAATGTGTAACGTTTGCTAGAATAACCCTGTAGGTGGCAAGATTCAAATTCGCCGACCGCCAACGGAAAATCGAACTAGATTCCGTAACATGAACCGAGAAACAACAATTTCTAAACAAAAAACAAAAAAACAACAACAACAAGGTTTCACATCGAAAAGCGCGCGCCAGATTCGTCCAATCATAAACGCCAAAAACGCGGAACGCCAGCTCTAATAAATGCCCTCCGCCGCCGGTAGGGATATGACGGGATTACATTACACTTCCAAAAACTGCTACTAAACATATGGAACGCTCTGTGGCAAACTCGTACGAAAATAGTCACAGGAGGCTCACAGTTGCTTGTAATTGCGCAGCTGGCGGTCGCCCACTCTCGCTAAACAGGTCAAATATGGCTTCGTCACGATGTATCGCAGTTCGCGGACCCAACCCACGTATAGAATTTATGCGCCTGTGCGCCTGCATTGTGCGGCTGTCATGAGCACTCTGAACGAAGTCCGCTTCTGGCTCAGCTGTACGGTCTCGTGGAATTGGAATGAAGGACCGGACTTGATTCGTTCAAAGTATATACACGTGACAGCGCTATAGTCCAGGCACGGGGAGATTAGTTACGTGGTACTATTTTCGGAACCACGGGGTCTCATATAAGAATCTGCGAAGATTCACGGGACACTGCAAACTTTCTGAATGCCCCCTGCAACTTCACGTGGACACTCGGTCTCTATACAACTGGTATTTTTCGAAATTCCACAATTATTCTCAATTGGTGAAATAATTACGGCAATGGAACAAGTACCATGCAGTCCATAAGCGGTCGACTTCAAACAACACGGAGTCGGTTTGATTCGCGCATACGGCATTTACCAGTGCTTTTGAGACCTTCTTTCAAGTTTCGCGGGACACCCGAAGTAGTAGTAGGTTGGTGAATGCTAACCCTGTTGGGCACATTGAGAAGCATAGTTTGTGTGTCCTTGGCAAGGCACCCATGGAATGGTGCAATGGACATAATCTCCCTGCTTTCAGGTGTTGTGCTTGAACAGGCTCATTGACAACCGTTTTCCTGTCCTTGTCTCCAAGGTACAGCACGTCTGGGCTGCTGCTGAATATGAAGCAAAGTAACTGTTCTGTGGCTGGAATACACAGACAAGAGAACAATCATCCTGCTGCTCAGGTCTGCTTTCGGTTGCCGCTGATCTAAGAATAATCTTTCCGGAACAGCACCGGAAGTGATATTGCCCCGACGACCTTTTTATCGGCTGCGCATTCAAAGACACGGCCCACCTGGGGGCGGACCCTGTTATCAAAGGGCCCTCTCGAGTATATATGAGGGACCGGCTCCCATTTGCCTCCATCCTGCCGCTGATTTTAGGAAAAATCTTCCCGGAAACAAAACCGCAAGCGATGCTGCCCCGACGACCGTTTGTACGGGCCGCTCATTCCGAGACACGGCCCACCCGGGGCCGGACCGCGTTATCAAGGAGCCCCTCTCCGGTATATGAGGGACCGGCTCCCATTTGCCTCCCTCCACCGCTTGAGAAAACCGCTTACGCGGATTTTGAAGGGAGACCAGAGCAAGCCGCTGATTCTGTGTGTATTGACATCGAGGCGGAAGACCAGTGACCGCTGATATATATGTATTGGCATCATCGTGGAAGACCAGCCATATTGGCTGGCTCCCTTTAACCGCTGATTCTGACGAGATCATTTACAGGACAATATCTTTCCCGCTTGACAGTTGTTACACACGATCTTCTGAAGCGGTGTGTTAGAATGTTATTACAGATGGAGTTCATCGCCCCTTGGAGTTCGATGCTCGAATATGGGAGGATTACCACGTTGGCTATGTGGACGACCAGTACAACGGAAGGTAAATGTCCAGCGGGCGCGAACACCTCAATGCAGAGGCCACGGGCCCGGATACAAGGCGAGCCTGGAGTCTAGGTTACAATGCTGGCCGATGGTTCGCTGAGGAGCTGACGCCGCCGCCACTGGTACTGATACGTGTACTATGTTAAATTTTGATGCCGACTGAAGTGACCTAATTGCCTTTATACCGATCACTGTGTTCAGCGTGCCTATGTCCTGTACCTCAGAATTTTCTAGTGATCGAAAGAAAATCGAAAAAAAAAAAACACCGAAGGAGCCCGTTTCAACTTGATTTGCTGATGGCAAGAACCGAGAACACATGTTAGTTATCGAAATATAATCTCCATTGAGCTTTGAGGCGATTACAACTCCTCTTGCACTTGTATGTGTGGTAGAGTGCAGACACCCATTCACTTTAGGTAGGATATGTACAAGTGAAGAGCACGTTTTAGCGAAGTGAAAAGTTGGTCTGCGGGTAGCACTTCCAGTGTACACCGGAGTGGCGAAGGGCTCAGAGTATAATCCGTAGAGCGGACAACCGATGTCCGCGCATGATGATAATCTTTCCCTTGGTGGCCTTTTCGATCGATCGCTAGACGGGCGATTAAACAAGAGTCGTCAGCAGTATTGACAGAATGTATTTTGGTGAAGCACCTTGATATGAGCAGTCAAAAACTTCCAGAACTGTGCTTCGTGTGTGTATACTACCAGGAACCGTCTTCGACGTGTATTGTAATTATAGGTATCCGGGTTTTCGGAGTTTATTTATGGGCATATTCAAAAAGCGTATTGGGGAGGTTAACATTTCCCAAGAAGTTGCAGTTCTTCGTCGTTTATTTGTTTAGTTATCTTTTTCTTACATCCGTGTTATTATCTGGAATTCGTAGAAAAAGTCCACGGCTGTAACACGCAATTCGCAAAAACAATTCGAAGACGCCTTGCAGAAGCGCTCACTGCAATTCGGAGAAAAAGCGACGGCTGTATAACGAAATTCTTATAAACAATTACGTAGAATATGCCTTGCAGAAACGCTTTCTGAAATTCAGAGAAAAAGCGACAGCTGCAAAACGAAATCATGAAAAATAATTAGAAGATATACCGGGTGTTTCAGTTAAATCCCCGGGCTAAATAATTCGCGAACGGGTGCACCAATCCACGAACTTTCTTTTTTACAAGTATCTGTCCGATACCACCTACAAGCTGCACACCGTGTGAATGAGTGGGAGGCGCTCATTATTAAAATAAAAATGCAAATGAGTTTCGTCAAAAAGCGTATCTTCTAAAGCAGGGCGCTGTCGGCATTAAAATGGGTACTACCCCTTTTGGGACCTTCAGTGGACACCTTTTAGAGAAAAATCTGCCACCGAAGCGGGTCATTTGTTGCAGTAATTAATTGGTTTCGGTTTACGTATTTTTGTCGCGGCTGGTCGCGGCGAAGCGCAAAAGGGCGTATTTCATTGGTGTAATTCATTGGTGTAATTCATTAATGTAAGGACGTAATTTATTGATGGATAAGGGAGTGAAAGAGCGTCCTTTTGCGCTGCGCCGCGACCAGCCGCGACAAAAATACGTAAACCGAAACCAATTAATTACTGCAACAAATGACCCGCTTCGGTGGCAGATTTTTCTCTAAAAGGTGTCCATTGAAGGTCTCAAAAGGGGTAGTACCCATTTTAATGCCGACAGCGCCCTGCTTCAGAAGTTACGCTTTTTTGCGAAACTCATTTGCATTTTTATTTTAATAATGAGCGCCTCCCACTCATTCACACGGTGTGCAGCTTGTAGGTGGTATCGGACAGATACTTGTAAAAAAGAAAGTTCGTGGATTGGTGCACCCGTTCGCGAATTATTTAGCCCGGGGATTTAACTGAAACACCCGGTATACCTTGCATATGCGCTTCCTGTTATCCGGCAGTCCTCGCAGACGACGACATATCTGCGTCGCGATCGCTTTGCGACCTGAACATCACGAAATCATGATGTTCCTTGACATAGGCGCGAGGCAACTTTTGCTTGCGTACCACCTTACTCTCTGCGTTTCAACAACTAGCTCTCTCCTCTCAAGCAGACGACTTGAATGTCATATGTGCTCCTTTGTGCCCTTTGAGGAGCATCATTCACAAACAAAGGGAAAGGAAAACTCTGGGCACTTTCCGAGTAAACTTGAGAAATGGCCGAAACAGATGCCCTAATAATGAACACAGTCAGTAAACAGGGCGTCTACGCTGTGACTTCAACCACGAGAAGCTACTGGTCCAGCAGCGAACTGGCTCTCGGCGAAAATATTAGATAAACTGCAATGCGATTGTAATCGGCGGCATGCTTTCTGGCCTGGGCTGTCCAGTTGTCGACGTGCAGCGAAAAGCGATTGCCATATCGTATACCGTTCATAAACAATTTCGTCTTTCGTCAATTTCGTCGACGCTTGTCTCGTCCCTTCAGAGCTCGTGAATTATTGCGCAAAACAAAGATCATAGACTGAGGGACAGCGCGCGCGACGTCCCGGACGTGGTCTAAAACCACGATGTCTGGCGCCCCCTTTTTAGGGCGAGAGCAGCATTATTTTTGTAACACTACAAATTAATGTCAATCATTGCGACTTATCCCATCCTTCGGGTAGCAATAAAAGAACCCCTCTATACTGCTTCAGGGAACCTGTAGGAGAATGAGTGCCCGTGAAGTCGCTTTGTGACGCGGGAAGGCCACGATCTACCACTACACTATAAGAAGATATAAAAATGAGTAAAATGGGGAGTAATTGCAGCTTCTATAGTCCCCTAGACTGTAATTATTACTCATTTTAGTCCCAAAACCGCGACATTTACTCCCCAGGACATGCAAATTGTCACTGAACTTCGGGAATGGTCTTCCGAATGCAACAGTCTGCGTAAATATGTTCTCTTGGTCAATGTGATGGTATAAGGCTGTATAACTCAGCCGACTTGGGAATTTTACACCCACACAGAGTAAGAAACAGTTAGAGCTTCTTTCTTCGCAAACTGTGCTTATGTCGCAAGATTTTATATACCACTCGAAATATCCCGGTTGACGGCTTTGCTTCAAAGTATTTTCATGCATGCACACGAATAATGTACCTGATATACTTAGAACAGAGCGTGAAATGCAGTCTCTACTCCGTTCCTTTACTCCCGTACATTTACTCCCTAAAGGGACTATTTTTTGTGGCAATGCATTTAGTCCCGAAAAGGAGTAAAATTACTCAGTTTTTTTCTTTTCTTAGAGTGTACATTGCTCCTCGTCGCATTGCTCTCCTAACTTCGCGAAAGCTGATCAAACATCAACCTTGATGTCGCGTGCACAGTTTGACTAGATCGACGAATGTGCTAGTTTTGCCTCTTGGAGGAATGAAACCGAGGAGATGCCCTAAGCGCCTCTCGCAATGCAGGCGGGCGTGCTGTGACCGGCGCATGGCATTGTGGCTAGTTGCCCACGCACGTGTCCCATATACGTGACGGCAACACGTAAAAAAAACATGGCGTCCTCCGTGCCCGCGGCGTATCTTACCTGAATACGGACACGAGCAGCGGCCGTATAACTTGCTTCTAGCTTCATAACGCTTTGGAGCTATAGACAGACGTTATCATACTCGTTTTAATCACAAAATACATAATCTCAGTGTGGAAGCAATGGATCACTAAATGGCTAGAAGACGCACGTACGTCGTCGTAACATTGTCTCGCTTCTCTTCTGTTCTGCTGAGCTTTCGCTGTGATTTATTACGCGGCAAATGTTGAAATATCCCCAATACCCTTCATAGCACGCGTTGTGCAAATGGGCTGTTTGACGGTCAGAGGTTTGCTGACGACGAGGTTTCCTAAACATCGAAGGCTCCGCGCAGACCGCCATAACCTATAGAGGCACTAAATAGGGAACAGAGTAGCGACACTGAGCCACGCCGGCGAGAGAGACCGCCATCTTGTGTCCGGCGTGGCTGCGTCGCCTAGCAACGGAACACCACCCTCCCCCTTCTCCGCGGGGGAACAGCGCGCAGTCGATCCAGCTCCCAACCGAGGAAACCGGTTTTGGATGGAGGAGACTCAACAGGGACGGCGCGTTCTTGGAAGGAGAAACCACGTGACACGATCGGCCCAATGGCGCACACCGAACGGCGGCTCCGGCGCGGAAAAGGAATGCGATACTCTGTACCCCTATTTAGTGACTCTGCCATAACCGAAACAAGTGGGGATCACGTGACAGGACAAATATATAGGCGTGGCATTGCCAGGAGCGACGGCTAGAGGAGTCCCGCGGCCCTCCGCGTTTATTGCCCTCTCCTTAGTTTCTTACCCCTTCTTACCCCTTCTTAGTTTGGCTTAATGAAAGCGCCCATGTATCATATGATGTACACAACACTAAACGCACACATTTAGTTAGAGCAGTACCACCGCGTGCTGTGGTAGCTTAGTTCATCTAAAACAAAATTGTTTGGAGCCCTCCCACTGAGTCTTTCCAAGATAGTATAATGTCGTATTGCTTGCGAGGAGAGGATAAGTATCCACAGGACCAGTTGTGCGATGTCTCTTATTCCACGGGTAGTCCTTGAAAATACCTTTGTTGACACAAAGTTAAAATTGACCAATGTGGTAATGGTATATTATTCTCCTGGACAGATACCGTCCACACGGTCTAACAGCCTTGAACACACGGATGCAGGTGACACACAAGGGAAGTGTCTCAGCACGACGTCCACCGATATTTCGAACAGAGATGGACTGTTCTTCTTCTGGGCGAAAACAACAACAACAACTTTATTACCAGATGATGACTGGGGAGTTCCATCGCCAAGGGGCGATACTCTACCCCATTGCTGGTGCATGGGTGATGCGGGGAATGAAATAATGAGCCCCTTCACAGTAAGCATCGAAGTCCTATGGTATCCAGAAAGGAAGGCAGAGCGTTGGTGTGCTGGATGTGGCCAGGGACAAAGCTATTTTTGTGTGAGAGAGAGGGCGCGAGAGTCTAGCTCGTTGAGGGATCTGGAGAGTACTGTTCGGGAAGGTTGGTAGTGTGGGCAATGGAGAAGAGTGTGCTCTAGATCTCCTATACAGCACCGCAGTGACTGCAGCGGGGAGAGTCAACTTGCCTCAAGCGGTAACGCCACTGTATCTGGCGCATCTTCTAGGCGAGAAGGACATTGAGACATCGGACGTCGCGAGAATAAGGACACCCAAGCACACTGTTAGAAAAAAATATACCTTTTGGGGGTATAAGCGGCTTGTCCCAGGCCGCATACCTTTTGAGGTATAAAGGCTATATTTTTTATACCTCCCTGAAGGTATATTATTTGCACCTTAGGGTATAAACATATACCTCCTAGAGGGTATATTTTGCAGACTTTGTGGTATAATTGACAAAAACGGTAACATTCGATTTATTTCAGCGTCATATCCGAGAAGCGGCTTCCCAGCGCAGGGTTCCAAAATTGTTGGGAAAAAAAACGACCAAAGGAACGATAACGAAACAACAAATTCCTGGAGACGCTCGCGCACAAACTCACAAAACATGGATGTGAATCGGAGAGGAAAGAAATGAAGTAACAATTATCATCGAATTGGAAACCAAATCGCAACACCAACAAATATTAGGAAAATATTTCCAATGTATTGGCATCGGAGCGGAAGACAAGCCCCACAGACTGGCTCCCTCTAACGTTTCACACGGACTAAACTAGGAGGCTACGTAGATGCCAACTCTATAGCAAATATTTCCAGGAGCAGTTGGAGCAGCGCCTCACGGGCCTAATTCTATCCATTTTTAATTGAATACGTTCGCATGAAGGTCGTCAGTATCCCAATTACCACGCATAAGCAGGGCGTTGTTTTTTCCCTTTACTGATTTTTATATAGGTGCATATTTATGTATATGCATATTATACAGATGCATACATTTATATATACAGCATAGATGTCAAGTATCTTTTTTTTATCAATCGTTTTTCCAGTTGAGTTATGCAGTCATCCTCTCGAAGAGAGCATGTAACTACAAGATTAAAAATCCCTTAGCACTTTCATTAGGTCAATGAAATCTATTAACACTTTGATTAGAGGAATTTGTGAGAGAGCGCGAGAGAGCAGAATAAGAAACAACCCTCGTTGAGAGCCATTCTATACCTTTTTCGAAATCCTGAAACAAGCGTGTGCCGTGAAATAGCCATCGCCCAGCTCCAATGTTTATAAATAAACCGATATTTCCTCCTCCTCCATCGCCTAAATTTGCTACGCGAACCAGCTGAAACAGCGCACCTCAGGGGCCCATGACCATTGCCGTCGTAGGCTTATCTAGACCAGGCTTATCTAGGCTTATCTAGCCAGCAGATCGACACTTCCTCCAATTATCTCCATCGCTCCAAGCCACATGAACATCCATGTGCCTTGGAGTAAAGCAAAACTAATTTCAATAAGGAACCCTCCAAAGACCCTTCCTCCAGAGTAATCATACACTCTTAAAAATGAACTTCATCACAAGCACGCTCCTAGCCAACCAACGTCTCGAATGACAACGTTCTCGCTCTAGATTTGTTGAAAACGGGAGGCGGAGCCTATTCTGTGCCGTGCATAATGATAACAAAATACGCTCCGCCTCCCGTTTTCAACAAATCAGGGACGAGAACGTTGTCATTCGGGATGATGGTTGGCTAGGAGCGTGCTATGTGATGAAGTTCATTTTTAAGAGCCCTATCGCCATCACCACCACCACCATCATTTTTAAGAGTGTAGCTGTGAGCATGTACCGGAAGTATAAATGTGTATACCGCCAACACCACTCGAAACAGTCTACTTACTCGTCGACGTGACGTAACAACGAAGACTCAGCCAATCAGGATGGTGTTTTCAACGGCGGTAGCCAGTCAAGAACGAGCTTTCGGCGGTCGCAGGCACGGACATGAATCATCGTCCTCTGCGAGCAGCGTCTGAACGCCCCCGCGTACTAAATGGAAAAACGCTAATCACCGGGCGCAAAACGGTCACATATGTTTCTCAAGGCTGATTTTCTGGAAGGCGTGTTGCGCATTCTGTGTACAGATCCAGGTCTACAGGTTCCAAGTAAGCTGCAATCATTTGCGAGTTCTTGTATTCGCAGAACAGCGATTCAGAGTAGCAGAACAATTCTGACATTATATGTCCAAGTAGAGGAAAAGGGAGAGGAGGCAGGGATTCTCTATCGAGGTGGCGTTGACACCGCATACGGGATGGCTTGCTACGGCTTGGGCTTCCTCAGCGTTGTCCCGTGAAAAAAATCATTCCCCTTTTTTTTCTTTTTTCAGAATGGTAATGCTGGATATCGGTCGCTGGAGACATCTACGAGGGCGTCTTGCAAAGTTCTCGGCCTGACTTACTTTGAGACTAGTCGTCGTGAAGAAGAGGAATTCTACACTCTAAAAACGGAACTTCACCGCACAGCACGCTGTGCGCCAACCACTGCCACGAATGGTGCGGTTATCGCTTGTGATTCGAGGAGAGAAGGGGGCGTACGCCTTTTTGTGACAATTTGGATATATGATAATTGCCACAAAAAAGGCGTACACCCTCCTCTCTCCTCGAATCAGGAGCGATAAGATATCATTCGTGGCAGTAGTTGGCGCACAGCGTGCTATGCGGTGAAGTTCTGTTTTAGAGTGTAGGTCTGTAAAGCAGGCTTTGAAAGAAAACGGCGCGGGAAGCTACGGAAAGGCGTTCTCGTTTTGCGCGGCAATGCACCGCGGCTCACCAAGCGGGCATGACAATGCAGGTTCTGGAGAACTTGGATGCATTGCATGCATACGGCATGCATGCAACATGCATGCAGAACTGCGATTGGAATGCATTGAACATTCGCAGTATACGCCGGTACTTGCCCCGTCGTAGTTCTTTTTATCTTTTATTTTTTACGCGAAAGCGTCTGTAAGTTCGGTTTGGTAGCTAGGTTAAAATTTACGATGCAACGAAATTATGCCGAATTTCATGACGCGATAGCTCGGTGAGTATATAAACCGATAGCCACCATGCAACGGGCTAACTCCAGATAGCTTATACGTGTAATATACTAGCTAACGAGGTCATTGGTCATTGTGGCGGGTGCGTGCGAGAGAGACGGAAATATAGGGGGTACGCGTACCTTGCGGGCAGTCTATCTCGCGAACGCGTGAAGCTAGGACGCCGATCGAGGTGTCGTTGGAGAGCGCTTGAGAGGTTCTACCCGGGCCTTAAGCGATACCGGCTTCAGCGATAATAACTAATTCTTTTTTTTTTTTTACATTTGCAAAGCTGCTCCAGTGCAGATTGTCGGCATATATATGGAACTGAAATATGACCAGACTCGAAGGAAACGTCAATCAGAAGAAATGGCAACTGGAGAGGAACACAAACACACACAAAAAAAAGAAGAAGAAAAGAAGAAAACAAAAACACCAGAAGTCCAGCACCGAGATATCGAGAGAGCTACGGGAGCGCCGAAGATGAATAGCGGCGGAGGCAAATTCGACTGCCGGCGCGTACAGCGAGGCCTTGCCCTCTAATAATAATTAATGACTAACGACCGGAACGAATAAATGAATAAATACTTGTACTTCTGTCACTAAAATTCCGAAAAGGAGCAAATCAATCGAAGATCGTGACGTTTTCATGTAAAACACTGTCCCATAGGCCATTTGCAAAAGTTTCTGGGAGCAGCGCGCGCCCTGCGAGGGCATGCCGGGAAATGCTGTGCAAAACGACAGCGACGGTGCATGCAGCAGTACGACGACGACGACGACGACGATCGGAGACGATAGCAAATCGCTGTCGTTTTGCACAACATTTCCCGGCATGCCCTGCCAGGGCAGGCACTGCTGCGTGGAATAGAGTCACTAAAGAAGCTACGCTAGCTTGAGCGTAGCTTTTTAGTGACTCTAGCGTGGAATAACTCGCCATACTGGAACTTTTTCAAATGGCCTATTGTAACAAAGTTTAGGATTTTATAGGCAACCTTCTTCCCTGTCGAGCCGATAACTTTTCAGCACACCTTCGTAGCTGGCACGCAAGTATCCCTATAAGTTGCGCAACGTAAATCAACACTGGTGTGAATATGGACCAGTTCCCGTTTCTTCGTTACGCTGCGCTCCCCTCGAGTCCGTGATATGAACACGGAGGCGAACGAAGCGGACGATAACGTTGTTTGTACATATATGTCGATAGACAGCGTAGGACTTGATTTACGTTGTTTTCAGCGCAATTCGTGCATTAGGGCAACCTATGTAACACGTTGTAATGCACTAAAACCGCGAAGGAAATCCGGAATAACGACGGCAGATTGCGAAATTCGAGTCAGCAGGTACAGCAAAACCTTCCAAGTCAGAATTCTCTATATTATGCCTTGGACAAGATGTGATTGCTCCGGCTCCTATTGAAAATACATGAGGAACGGATTCCTAACGTCGGACACGTCCCTATGTCGAAAGTAGGACAGGGTGTTTACATTATCAAGTCGCACGTAAATGTGATCTAGGCTTTCTCAATCTTGGCCTTCTTTTGTGCAGAAAAGGCCCACACTCTTAAAAATGAACTTCACCGCATAGCACGCTCCTAGCCAACCATCATCTGGAATGATATCGTTATCTGCCCTGATTTTCTGAAAACTGGAGGCGTACGCCTTTTTTGTGACAATTATGAACAGCATAAGTGTCACAAAAAAGGCGTACGCCTCCCGTTTTCAACAAATCAGGGCAGATAACGATATCATTCGAGATGATGGTTGGCTACGAGCGTGCTATGCGGTGAAGTTCATTTTTAAGAGTGCATGACTGGCGACTCTTTTTATTCCGTTCCCCCTTTTTCTCTCCCTGAGATACCCTGCAGGCCTCTTTCCAAGGAAGTTTTGTGAATTCTCCGATAATTCTTTATTGGCTGTACCGCCAGTGTACGATACTGTAAACGTAGTTTTATTCGCGATGTATTAATTTTCGCGAATTTCGCGACCGCTAGAAGAACGCGAAAAACTGTACTCGCTAACGGCAGTTTGACGTTTCTCTCGCGAAAGGAAACAGCGAGAATAACCGGGAACAGCCAGCTGGAATCGCGAAATTAAATACTCGCGAACTGCTTCTCAAATTACTGAATGCGACTGATTCGCGAATGAAAATACGTTCACAGTATATATATAGGGAGGTCTCACTTTATATACGTCCCCTCGCGCAATGTGTCATTGTGCGTGGTAATCTTATCTGTCCTATGGAGGTGTCGTTGCGCTCGTGTTTCTTTCAGTTTATGTCTTGTCATTTAATGAATGTCGCGCAGCGTTTCCGACCTTGGAAGGAAACGAACTTCGGCAGCACCCTTCGAGGCGGACGGGTTCCACATTCTGCTAATCTATTTGGCACACGACGCTTAACGCACACATACACTCTTAGAAATGAACTTCACCACATAGCACGCTCCTAGCCAACCATTACCTCGAATGATATCGTTATCTACCCTGATTTGTTGAAAACGGGGGGCGTACGCCTTTTCTGTGACACTTATGCTGTTCATAATTGTCACAAAAAGGCGTACACCCCCCGTTTTTAACAAATCAGGGCAGATAACGATATCATTTGAGATGATGGTTGGCTAGCAGCGTGCTATGCGGTGAAGTTCATTTTTAAGAGTGTAGTATAACCTACAGACATTCCAGGTACACTCTTAAAAATGAACTTCACCGCATAGCACGCTCCTAGCCAACCATCATCTCGAATGATATCGTTATCTGCCCTGATTTGCTGAAAACTGGAGGCGTAGGCCTTTTTTGTGACACTTATGCTGTTCATAATTGTCACACAAAAAAGGTGTACGCCTCCCGTTTTCAATAAATCAGGGCATATACTGATATCATTCGAGATGATGGTTGGTTAGAAGCGTGGTATGCGGTGAAGTTCATTTCTAAGAGTGTAGTGGTGGGCAGGACTTGAAGTACTTAAGCGCACTCTTCAAAAAATGAACTTCACCACGTAGCACGCTCCTAGCCAACCATCATCCCGAATGACAACGTTCTCGCCCGTGATTTGTTGAAAACGGGAGGCGGAGCCTACTCTGTGCCGTGCATGGGCACAAAATAGGCTCCGCCTCCCGTTTTCAGCAAATCTAGGGCGAGTAAGTTGTCATTCGGGATGATGGTTGGCTAGGAGCGTGCTACGTGGTGAAGTTCATTTTTAAGAGTGTAGTACGTACAGTACATTTTCGAGTACTTTTAATTTACTTCAAGTAGTTCTGCTGAATAATACTTTCTATGACGAAAACCCGAGACTGGGAAAAAGATGAAAAACAGACGACACAACACAAAGTCTCAAATTGTTGTGTTGTCTGTTTTTCGTCTTTTTCCCAGTCTCGGGTTTTCGTCATGGATCTTAGCCACCAGCTCGCTTGCTTTTTAACCATTTTATCTGTAATACTTTCTACTTTACTTGAAGTACTTTTTGTACTGTAGTGAAGTACATGAAGTACATTTTACTGTACTTTCCGTCGAAGTAATTGAAGTATCTTTCTGTGAGTTTTCTTAGCTCACTCCACGACAGCTGGCCAGCCCGCAATGAAGGTGTACGTTGTGGAGTTCGCAAAACGCTCACAACAACACTGCAGCTCGGCGTATTATAGCCAGCTCGCAATCCGATCGGAGCCGACAAATTGGCGCGCCTCTACATGTTCCTCGACGTTGTTTGCTCATGCATATAGCACAGGTGCGTGGTTTTGTCTGGGAGGTTTACATGTGGAATTGTGTACATGCATATTAGACTCCATGAGAGCTAAAAGGCGTGACATAAAAAAACAACATGCTGTACTTGCGTGTACTTCAAAAGAACTCGAGGTACATTTCTGAATACTTTACTTAAAATATGTAGCACCTGTAGGACTTTTTACTGCACTCGAAGTACATATTACTGCAAGTACTTAGTACTTTTCATTGTACTTTTGATCACAGTTGCCTCGCGCCTAAAGCCACGAATTGTTATTATTATCATCGTACTTTGCCCATTGGTGCTTCCAGGTGTATATTGTGTAAACCAGGCCGTCGAGAAAGCCTAATTGTATTAAATGTCTCGACACGTAGACAAATGAGCCATGTATAACTGCAGGGAGTGAATTTTTCGGGTTAAATGGCTTTCTCAGATTCGGGGAGGGGAGGGGGGTAAAAATCGGGCGCTATTTTTAAATCCGTAATTTGGGGAGAAATTGGGCGATAATTGCGCCTTCGGGAGTTATCTCGTGTTTTTGTTTCTCCTCTTGTCTATTAAGTCATTTCCTAATCTCTCTTTTTCTTTTTTCCGGGATCGTGACGTCCCAGCAGTAATCCCCGAAGGCATAGACAGTGTTGACACACATGGGTGTATTGCTGGGCACGTAAGCGACCCATTCTTATCATGTGTCACACGTGGCGACCTTTGTTCGTCTTCACTGGAAACGTCACTTCAGGATTTCATGGTGACTGGAAATCGGGGAGAAATCGGGTTTAACCCGAATTGGTCGGAGGTCAGTTCAGGGGGGGGGGGGAAATAACCGGGCGGAATCGTGTTTAACCCGAAAAAGTCACTCCCTATCAGCATAAGGACTCACTCCCCCAACTTGCATCGAGCGCAACACGGGAAGAATGATCAGTGGCAGATTAATTGAATACCCGCAAAGGTAATGCTGGGATTAAGCACGCCACGCCGCACCGCAACGCAACACACAGCACGAAGTAGCACTAGCCGTAGAAACAACTCCAAAGCGCACGTACTTGTCACAATACAGGATGATAAGCGGTGTCACAATTATCCAGAGTGGCAATATCCTGCTGTTCCTGTCGCTCACCACACCCGGCGCACAAAAGATCACGTGACGGACGCGACACGAAGGTATCCATGCCCGACACGGTTCTCAATTCCACGCGCAGGCATACGAGGTAGCGGTACACACAGAAGCGTGTTCAGAGAAATCAAAATTCTAGGCAGAGCCTTTTCGTAGTACAACGCTCCACGCTGTTGGGCTCCGAAGAACTGTTTTTCTCCTGCGCGGTGCGCGGTATTCTGCGAGCCCATGACGGAAGCGATGACGTCACAGTCACGTGTTCGTATGACGTCTCGCAGCGATGGAGTGGGGGATTGCGAGATCGCGCTCTCTTTGTGGTGTTGTGTTTGTCCGTGAGCTCCCCCCCCAGACGCGACGCACGAAAGGAAGGAAGTTGCGGGTTTTCTCTGACGCGTTTCCTTGGCGGATGAGAAAGCAAAACGGGAAGTTCATTCGACCCATCCTATATATGTGTTGTTCAGAACGTACATCGCGACAGAGACAAGAGTGGGTTAATGCGTCTGCTCGTTCGTTGTAACCAAGGTCGCGCTGAAGACTTGGGAGGTGCAGAGTTTGAATCCTACCACCGTCTGTGCTGTCTGAGGTTTTCCTTAGGTTTTCCGAAGTCTTTCCAGACGAATGCCGGCACAGATAGTTCTCCCTGAAGTCGGAAGTCGCAGGAAGCATATACCAACCCCTCTGTTCCCCACTCCTTCCTGCTGTCCTCTCTCCATCTGTCAACGTCTGTACGCCGTATAACCACAGTTGCTTCGCGGCGCTAACACGAAACTAAAAAAAAAAAAATGTGTACACCGCCAACACCACCTAGATATAGAGGAAGTCTACTTACTCGTCGACGTGACGAAACAACTAAGATTCAGCCAATCGTGATGGTGTTTTCAAGGGCGGTAGCCAATCAAGAACGAGCTTTCAGCGGTCGCATCAGGCATGGACACGAACCACCCCCAGTATCGCCCAGTATCACGCAGGGCATCACCCAGTGTTTGAACGCCACCGCGTACTAAATGAGAAATCTGTACAAATCAAGCGCAAAAAACGGTCACATATGTTTCTCAAGGCTGATTTTCTGGAAAGCGTGCTGCGCATTTTGTGTACAGATCCAGGTCTACAGGTTCCAAGTAAGCTGCGATCATTTGCGAGTTCTTGAATTCGCAGAACGGCGATTCGCTGTAGCAGAAGAATTCTGACTTTATATGTCCACGTATAGCGAAGAAGGGAAAAGAGGCAATATAAGAGATTCTGTATCTACACTCTTAAAAATGAACTTCACCGCATAGCACGCTCTTTGCCAACCCTAATCTGGAATGATATCGTTATCTGCCCTGATTTGTTGAAAACGGGAGGCGTACGCCTTTTTGTGACAATTATGAACAGCATAAGTGTCACAAAAAAGGCGTACGACTCCCGTTTTCAACAAATTAGGGCAGATAACGATATCATTTGAGATGATGGTTGGCTAGGAGTGCGCTATGCGGTGAAGTTCATTTTTAAGAGTGTAGCGAAGAAGGGAAAGAAGGCAATATCAGAGATTCTGTATCTACACTGTTAAAAATGAACTTCACCGCATAGCACGCTCTTAGCCAACCATCATCTCGAATGATATCGTTATCTGCCCTGATTTGTTGAAAACGGGAGGCGTACGCCTTTTTTGTGACAATTATGAACATCATAAGTGTCACAAAAAAGGCGTACGCCTCCCGTTTTCAACAAATCAAGGCAGATAACGATATCATTCCAGATTATGGTTGGCTAAGAGCGTGCTATGAGGTGAAGTTCATTTTTAAGAGTGTAGGTGGCGTTGACGCCGCATACGTACACTGTTAAAACAGAACTTCACCACATAGCACGCTACTACCCAACCATCATGCCGAATGATATCATTTTGTGTCATGATTTGTTCAAAACACGGGGGAGGCGCCTATCTGGGACAAGATAATCTGTCCCAGATAGGCGCCGCCCCCCTGTTTTGAACAAATCATGACACAAAATGATATCATTCGGTATGATGGTTCGCTAGTAGCGTGCCATGTGGTGAAGTTCTGTTTTAACAGTGTAGGGTTCTTCGTTTTCGGGTTAAACCGGATTTTTTCACGATAATCCCCCCCCTCCCCCCCGAACAGATTTTCAAGAATTAGAGTAAAACCCGATATCTACCCGAAATCTTTGCGGTCCTTCAACTTGTCGTTTTCGGTAAACCGTCGGAAAAATGAATCATAATATCAGCTAAGAGAGCTATTTGTTACACCCTATTTGTCTTCCGTTTATGATTAGAGCCTGAAGTTTTCGGGAGATATTTTTTTCTAAATTCGGGGGGGTAAAAATCAGGTAAATAAATATGTGCACTAAATTCATGCAAATTCGGGTGAAAAAACTTCCAGTATGCTAAATTCGAGGAGAAATCGGGCTCAGTTACTCAAACTAAGTGTAGTGGTTTGGTACAAACGGTGATGGAACTGCATCTGCTGGCCAAATAAGTAAGTTTGTGCATTCCTACAGAGATCCCAGTGAGGGCAATTTGCCGGGTAAAAATCGGGTTTCACCCTAAAGCGGCAACCTTCAATTCGGGGTGCAGATTCGGGGAAGAATCGGGTAAAACCCTAAAACTTCAGGCTCTATTTATGATCCCCTCCTGCAGGAGTCAAAGACAAGCTTTTGTGGAGCTCGGGCAAGTGTTTGAATACCGCGGTCATTCACACTATCCCAGTTCCCAGGGAAAATATTAAAATTATTGTTTCTCGTCTCGTCAGTGTCAAAGCAGTGGCTTGTTTCATATGCCTTTCGTTTCACCCGAAAATTCCCCGGTGACATATCAAACAGAGATCACATAGCGCCCGATTTCTCCACGAATTCTCGTGTCTAAATAGCTCCCGAATTTTTAAAAAATCATAAAACCCGAAATCGAAGAACCCTACGCATACGAGATGGCTTTTGTTACGACTTCGACTTCCTCGGCGTTGCCCCGTGATAAAATCATTCAACATATTTACGGAACGGTAACGCTCGATATTGGTGGCTGGAGACATCTATACGCAGGCGTGTTGCAAAGTTCTCGGCCTGACTTACTTTGAGGCTCGTCATCGCGAAGAAGAGGAATTGTAGGTTTGTAAAGGAGGCCTCGAAAGAAAACGGCGCGGGAAGCTACGGAAAGGCGTTCTCGTTTTGCATGACAATGCACCGCTTCTCACCAAGCGGCAAGACAATGCAGGTTCTGGAGGACTTGCGATTGGAATGCATTGAACATTCGCCGTATACGCCGGATCTTGCCCCATCGTACTTTTTTTTTTTTTTTTACTTGAAGACGTAAAGTTCGGTTTGGTAGCTAGCTTATAATTTACCATGCAACGAAATTATGTCGAATTTCGTGACGCGGTAACTCGGTGAGTAATAAACTGATAGTAACCAACCGGCTAGATCCAGATAGCTTAGAGGAGTAATACCGAAAACGCACTGTCACAGACAATCTGGATCCGTCGGCAATCCTGGTCGGTGCAATCCTGCTGTGCACGCCGTACACTCTTAAAAATGAACTTCACCGCATAGCATGCTCCTAGCCAACCATAATCTCGAATGATATCGTTATCAGCCCTGATTTGTTGAAAACGGGAGGCGTACGCTTTTTTGTGGCACTTATGCTGTTCATAATTGTCACAGAAAAGGCGTACGCCTCCCGTTTTCAACAAATCAGGGCAGATAACGATATCATTCGAGATTATGGTTGGCAATGAGCGTGCCATGCGGTGAAGTTCATTTTTAAGAGTGTACCGTCCGCACTTCACGTTCGTGATCTTCGTTTTCATTTGCAGCCGTCTGGTAGACGCTTTGCACAATACTTCCAGAAGTTTCAAATTAAAAGAAAACACTGGTCCAGGATGTCTATACTTGAAATAAATTCGCATTAATACAAATGCGATTTCATCCGTTTCGGCGTTTGTCGATGTTGTTTTCTTCGTGCGGGCCGCTGTCATCGCCGCCATCTTGTCAACCCGGAACCGGCAGTGCGAGTATAGCGAGAAGACGAAGAAGTGAAAGGAAGCCACTGCGCCTGCGCCAACCCTCCTCGAAGTGTGTACTCATGTTCGCGAACGGGGGACACGTGTCTGCGTTGTTGATCTCTGTCGCAGAGACTCGCTTTGTCCACACCAGAGAACGATCACAATCGCTGCCTAATCACGATTGCACGCGGTGTGGATCCTGTCAGGTCCCCCAAACTCACCTCGGAAAAGCGTGCAACGAAGAAGGCCGCCACTAGATACCCCACTGTTGCCGTTCCGGATCACTTCAGCGCGCTAAGTTTAGCGGCAAAATGTTTTTGTTCTTTCTGCGAATGAATCTAGTCTTTATATGTCCAAATAAAACGCGTATAACAACTTTCTCTGTCGTGTTTCACGTTTTGGTCCCGTTTTTAAACGTGTTGAGCGATCGGAAGGATCTAGTGCACGGCTGCGTGCATCACATAGCGTACGTGTCGTACTAGGCGCCGCAGGCGCTGCAGGCGCTGCAGTCGTCCATTTCTCCTTCGGTGACTTGGCCTGGCTTGGATTGTGCTTCAACTGGATCTTTAGCGCGCTACAATCCACGCAAGCCAACGTCTGGTAACAATGGGGTATCTAAGGGCGGCCTCCGGCATTGCACGCATCGGGATAGGAACAAATACATGGGAAAATGGCGACCTTGGGGGACCTGGATCCTGTATCAGTGCGTTTTGGGTATTGGCGGCGAGACCCTCACAAGGGGCGCCACTGTGCCGCTTCTTGATGGGCATCCTCGTTTCGGTTTCGTTTTTGTTACTTACAGTAAAAACTGTCATATTGGAATGAAAATGTGACTTACTTGGAACACACATGTCGTTTTCTTCGTGCATTATCAGGAAAGATCACCGCTGGGCAGTCTCTTACACGTGCAATGCCTTGATGCACAATGCAACGTGCGAATACTGCCCGGGAATATCCCCACGACACGGTTCGTTCAGTGAGCACCAGGGGGCGACTCCCAAACTTCTCGGCGCCAATAAGATTCTAGCTATCAAGGTCATTGGTCATTGTGGTCATTGGTCTGGATGTGGCGGGTGCGTGCGAGAGAGACGGAAATATAGGGGTACGCGTACCTTGCGTGCAGTTCATCTCGCGAACGCGTGAAGCTATAAGATCGAGTTGCCATTGGAAAGCGCTCGAGAGGTTCTAGCTGGACCTTAAAGGTCAGATATGCCGATTTTGAAGTGCCGCAGAACTGAGCGATACTCGCGCTGTGTGTTCGTTAGCGAAGACTGAATATGTGTGCGAAATATCTTGGTCCAACAGTTCGTAGTTTTTTAGAAAACATTTTTTTTTTTAGTTCTCGAGCCCTCCCGTCAGACCGTCGGCAAACTCTGCGCACTGGCGCACCGACGTCACTGCTCTCGGTTTATCTGTCTTTGGCTTGGCATGAACTCTTGGCTTGGCCGCTCGGCTTCTTTCGTTTCGTCCTCTGTGCATCGTACATAAGCGAACAGCTGTTATGTTATTGCTAAGCCGGAAACAAAGCAGTGAATATTTTTTTCGCACGGCGTCGTTTGGAAAGTGCACTTCTTTATTCTGACCTTGCCTTTTATGGACTGGAGCGATATGATACGAGATATGCCATGGCGAAGTTGTCGAAAGTGCGGCGGTGCTACGCTGTTAGAACAATTCATCGGAGCATTCAAGTGTTACCTATATTATAAGCTGCCAAAAGACCAAGCACTGCGAAGCTCTTGGCTGACAGTGGTGCCTGCTAATTTCCACTGCAAGGATTTCGTCCACGAATGTTTTATCATAGTTACGCGCGACTCCAGAGGCAATTTAGAATCTCGGCACGAAATCGTCTGATGAAAATCTGAAGTGCCCGACGTACAACATTTTGAACGTTCCACGGACGATCAAGGCAAAAAACGAGACCAAAAAAGGTAAGTCGAAGTTCAGATATAAAAAAATAGCAAGCTTAATGAATCGATTGTGCAGCAGTCCGACTGTGCTTATTCTGATATAATCACGATTAAAAACACAATAGTATTGATAATCTAACTTATGAATTATCACAGGTGCACGCTGAAGGCGGAAATGAAGCAGGATCTGGCTTGCATCTGGTGCCTGAAGAAATTGCAACACGTTAGTTGCAGTCTACCTCCACCAACAGGTACGACAATGTGATGTTACAATTGGAGTATTCACCTATGTTCAACTTTTCATGTGTGCTCGCATGCAGATATCTTGACACCACTTTTAAATCTGCCCTCAAAGTTACAACGTGTGCTTTCAGGGTGGAAAACAAAGGTCGCTATTCCGATTAGCTGCTATCTCCCAGTTCACTTTTGCTGTCTGGACACTGGTTCCTGTGGATGGGGTGTTACAAGCTTCAGTGTCTGATATAGAAGGTACGTTACATTAGTTCAGTTAATTTGCCTTTTGCACATTTTTGTTACTGTTAGCTGGATTACTGTTGAACATACAATCCTTTCTGACACGCAGAAGCAGACGTCGCCTCTGATCACGTTTTAGAATTTTCAGTGTCATCAACGTCCATTGAGGAAGGTGCCTTCACTATCTGTGAATCTTTAATTGAAGAATAGCCCAGAATTCATGGTAACATTGTCTACTTTTATTAATTCACTGTCTGTGTTCTGGGAGCTAAGAAGAATGGAAAATGTCACAACGTCACACTGAATGTGGTACTGAATTGACATGTAAGCTAAAATAGCTGGATTCTACAATAATTGTGTTGAACTTGGTGCATTACCGTGGGCAATGCCACATTCATTAGATTTTTAGTGGGTCCGGTGCACAAATACTGTGTGCATACTGCATACATACATACTGTTCGATAGGCAAAAATACCTGAGCAGTGCTGTGTAGATTTGCTTCTGTCCGAGATACGTTATCTCAAAGGAGTCGCACGGGCACACTCAGAATGATACTAGGGCTGCCTGTGAAGTAGAATGAGGAGAGGGGGAGATATATAACCCTTTTTTCTTGTCTGTTATTCTATTGGTTAAATTGTCATTTGCGTAACAGCATATATGTGTATATTCCAGAGTCTGCTAATAAATATATCAGTTGAGAGCTAGCAGTCGCATTGTAGATGTCTCATCCTGTCCTTGGCTGCTTGTGTTTCACTATGGCCATGCTTGCTATTGCAAAAACAGAAAACAAAAAAAGACCATAGAAAAACACGAAAAGAGCGACCTAAGATGCTGCCTGTTCTAGTGCTCACATGGAGGCAATGCAATGAGGTAACATGTTCCATTAATGAACTGTGCATAGTAGTACATATCACAATGGCAACCGATTACGTATTCAGATTTTTCTTGAAGTACTTCGTTTTTTTTAGCTTTGTTTGCACAGTCTGTTATTGGAGCTTTAAGTGATTCCCCTCTTGAGATACTTTAAGATTGCTGATGCTGTGCAGTTTGTTAATTTTGAAACTGTACTGTGCTGAGGTACAAAAAGAGAATTGTCATATCTGCATTTGAGTACACAGGAATAATTTGTAAGTACTTTCCTTGTTGACATTAATATTTGCACCAGGTCACAACATTGTTGATTGATGGAAAATGTAAATTTGCTTGCCAAACAATGCACAAATGTCTTCTTTTCTAGTGAGATATTCCCTCTTCACCAGACATAAATGTGGAAAAGTTAGAGCGGCAAAATGATGGTAGAGTCTAGCATTGCTTTTTGCCACTTCACATATATTCACTGTTATTCGTCTGCACATCTAGGAATAGGAAGGTAGAGCATGCACATAAAAAATTTCGCATGCAGCCACACATATGGTTCAGAAGATTAATTGGATGATGTCCAAGCTTATATAATTGTGCTTCATGTGCAATGGGTATGCTAACACATTGCTTCCATGAAGCCTTTCTATTTATTTTTGATAAATTATTTTTATAAATTTTATATTACTTATTGTAGACTTCATGGTTCAGAAGATTAATTAGATGATGTCAAAGCATATATAATCGTGCTTCATGTGTAATGGGTATGTTAACACACTGCTTCCATGAAGCCTTTTTATTTATTTGTTATTATTATTAAAATGCCTTTTTATTATTTTATATACATTTTATGTTACTTATCATATAGTTATTTTTGTAAATTTTATAAATTAAAAGCTCAAATTACACGGCCCCTGTAAGAGTGCCCTTTGCCAATGGTTTGGTAACGTGTCTCTAACTGTAAAGGTAAGAGGCAATCGAGAATGCTGCAGACAGGGTTGCAACTTACATATTGCTTATCATGTCCAGACATGATAAATATTAAATACAAAGTGATTTGTACAATAATTCCTGAGCACGGAATTAATTCCGAGGCTGGCCAGTGATGTCACCCAGGACGACACGTCACAAAATTGCCTCTAACACTTTTACACCCCATGGGCTGAGTTGTGAATTGAAACAACACTCTACAGAAGGATAAGGTGACCTGATTTCTACGATCTATGCTGTGCCCTAACTCTTCAGACCCCACATTTCTAAAAACACCATTTCTAAGTGGCAATATGTGCTTTGGTACTTCTTTTGCGTCTGCATAGTGTGCACATGGCTTCTGGAGCTTTCGTGTGCATGTTTTTCTGCTACGGTGCTCATTACAAACAATGACCAGATGTTAGACATAAAATGCAGTAGTTTGTAGCGTGCCACACAACGCAGCGTGACATGGGAGTGTGTGATTCAAAGAAAGCTTCTGGAAAATGCCCAGAATCCCACAAAAAGTTTAAAATGTGATTTGTATTTCGTTTTACGTCTCTCGTCGTTACATACCATCGTCGACGGTGTTGCACATTGATAAATCGTACGTAAAACTTGTCCCATAGCAGTATGCGGTTTCTCAAATACATAGCACAATTTTTTCCTGCAAGAATAAAACGCTGTCAGCATTTTCTTTCTAAAACGGCTGTCGAAACGTCAGTCTCTACAATGGGCAAGTGCTGTAAAGGGGCTAACGCAGACGCGACTGGATACAAATTGTACGTGCTCACAAAACACAAACGACGAATTCCAGTCACAATATCGCACAGAGGTTGGTTCGCGAATGAGTTCGCAGCTGCTGCACTATTTACTTATCGCGGAACGGTGGAACCCGGCTGTCCGCCATCTTCAAGCACAGATACGTGAAGCCGCGAGAAGCCGTAGCTGGAATCCACTGACAAGTACGAAGGCGTGTACACGTCACAGTGCCCGTTCGGGTGCATCTACGTCATAAAAATGGCTGCGCCCATTTGCGTTCCGGAATGAATTATCAATTTTTTTTTACATGGTACTGTACCGAACTGAGAGAATGAAGGTGCATTTTGGGGAGAGCTGAATGTGGGCTTTCAGAATATCACAACCGTTTCGACTATTTGGGATATCGGCATAGCTGACCTTTAAGCGATATCAGTTTTAACAACAATAAAATAACGAATTCTTTAAGTTGCTTTTTCTCTGACGCGTTTCCTTGGCGGTGAGAAAGCAAAACGGGAAGTTCATTCGACCCATCCTATATATGTGTTGTTCAGAGCGTGCATCACAACTGAGAGTTCAAGATCGTGCTAAAGACTGGGAGGTGGTGGGTTCGAATCCCACTACCGGCTGTGCTGTCTGAGGTTTTCCCTGGGTTTTCCCAAGACTTTCCTGACGAATGTCGACGCAGTTTCCCTTGAAGTCGGCTCAGGACGCATACTAACCCCCCTGTCCCCCCACTCCTTCCCGTTGTCCTCTTTCCATCTGTCAACGTCTATACGCCGTATAGCCACAGCTGCTTCGCGGCGCTAACACAGAACTTGCACGGAAAAATACTAGGTAAAACAATAGTGCTATTAATGGCATCACCCCAGATTCTCGAGTCCCTCCTAGAACCTCGAGACCCTCGAGAATGCGAAGCAGTCCCACTCGTTTATGTCACTAGGTGATGGAAGGGAGCTCCAACGTTAGGTTGTATTACAGGAAAAAAAACACAGCTTGAAGACACCACTTGCGCAGCGATACGGCTAGATTTCTTTACAACGATCTGTTCCAGTTGTCAGGAGAACAGGTGACTCGAATGATACGTCCTTACTCATGCCAGTGTCACTGCTGTTGATCTAACAAAGTCATTTGAGACTGCCGTGCCTCCGCTGTCCTGTGCTCATATTTCTGAACCTAAGCTTTTCTTTGGCTCGTGAAAGCAAGAGAGTAGTATAAGACTTAGTTATGCACAGCTATCGATAAATTGACTATCGATACTATCGATGGTTTTGCAAAACAATCGCTAGTATCGAAAAACTATCGATAGCTATAGCTGTCCATAGTACTATAGATAGTGTAAAAATTATCGATTGTTGACTATCGACAGTATTTATTTATTTATTTATTTATTTGTTGTTAGAAACCCAAAGGCCAGAAGGCATTACATGGGTAAAGGGAATACGAAACGAAATTATTACAACAGTCACAACAATTAGAACAATCAAGTACATAGCCCCATCGATAGTGTTACGATAACTCACTATCCATATAGTAATGTTATTCCCCCCTGTGTCCCCCTCCTTACTGCTGTCCTCTCTCCATCTGTCCACATCTGTACGCCGCTCATAGCCACAGTTGCTTCGCAGAGGTAACCCGGAATGAAAAAAAAAAAAAAAAAGCAGTGTCATTTCATTTTTCTTTACTATCGACAGCTGGATTTGGTTCTCACTATCGATGCTTTCGTTGCCGTCTTCGTTTTCGCAATGGCACAGTGACAACGAAAACAGAATCACGTGCGATACAAGTTATTTCGGTTTAGGTGTAATCTATGAATGATGGACTGCAGGCAGCGGAAGAAGAAGAAGACGTTTATCATAAAATCGTAGGCACTCATGAGTCTACAATGCCAGAAGCTCAATGTCAGCGTCGGAGGGAAACCTGCTCTGAGTTGTATCGTAAAACTTGTACACTCTAAGAAAAAAAGGAGTACTTTTACTCCTTTTGGGGAGTAATTGCATTGCCACAAAAAATAGTCCCTTTCGGGAGTAAATGCATGAGAGTAAATGAATGTCACAGAGTGAAGACCGCATTTCACGCGCTGTTGTAAGAGTCCCAAGTACATAATTGGTGTGCATGCATGAAAATACTTTGAAGCAAACCGTCAACCGTGATATATCGAGTGATATAAAATCTTGCGCCATACTAGGGCACAATTTGCTAAGAAGGATGCGCTAACTGTTTCTTACTCTGTGTGGCTGGAAAATTGCTCGATTGCCTGAGTTATACAGCCTTATGTCCTTCAAATTGACCAAGGGCACATATTTACGTAGACTGTTGCATTCAGGAGACCATTCGCGAAGTTTAGTGACAATTGGCAGTCCTGGGGAGTAAATGTCGGGACTAAATGTTGGGTTATGGGACTAAAATGGGGAGTAATTGCACACTAGGGGAGTAGAAGCTGCAATTACTCCCCGTTTTACTCCTTTTTTTCTTAGAGCGTAGGAGTGAGGCATTTTGTTTTTCTTTTTGATGTGCTCCCCGATAGTTTTTAGATAGCCGAGGACTATCATCGATAGTATACTATCGATAGTTTTCTTGCTATCTACAGTCAACTATTGGTAACAGTAACTATAGTCTATCAACAGTCGACTATCGATAATTTTCTTACTATCGACAGTCGACTATCCATAATAGTATCGATAGTCTACCAATAGTTGACTATCGATGGTGGAATCGATAGTTCGATTCCCATACTATACTACCGATAGTGTCGATAGTACTATCGATAGTTTTGCGTCACTAATGGGTAGAGATGGGACGAGTCCAGAATTTTCTGATTCCGAATCCAAGGAAGGTTCTGCGAATTCACGAATCTTACGAATCTCGAATCTTTGGAATCCGTTCTTTAAAAAGAGTTCAAAAAGCAGGAAATATAACTTCTGGTGAAAAATGTTTTGAAGCAGAATATGATGCCTTTGTTTAATGAAAATCAAATTAAATAATAGTTCAGTTTCAGGAGAAGATATAATCATATAGTCCTTCTTAAACTTAATTTATTTGAAAGATGAAAGTCGAAAGTCACTGAAAAGGTTAGCCAGCTGTAGGGATCGAACCCACATCTTCTGGACCCAGAGCCCTGGACCGGTAATCCAGAAGATGTGGGATCGATCCCTACAGCTGGCTAACCTTTTCAGTGACTTTCATCTTTCATCGTTGATTTCTTAGGCAATTTGAGGCCTTGTTTGTATCTGTCCCTTATATGTTGTTCCAGCCTCAGAACATCAGTTTCTTTCTTGTTAATTTATTTAACATGTTTTTCATCGACTACAAGAAATACATAAATTCTCGAGTGTGAATTACTTTCATAAAACTAAGCAAAAATAAAAAGGGAAACCAGGTTACTTTTCAACTTGTAATGTAACGGTTCCTGCCTGAGCTCGTTCAGTCTATAGAGCAATGTAAACAAACAGACAAGAAAACACCCGTCGGCCAATGAGGCTTTCGGCGGACCCCGGAGGCGGCCATTTGAAACAGAAACAAACAAACGTGGTTGGTGGATTCCGAAGATTCGATTCGCCATTTTGGGGCACTGAGATTCGTATTCCCGAATCTCTAATGCCCGACTACACTCTTAAAAAAAGGGAGTACTTTAACTCCTTTTTTTTTGCCACATATAAAACTCACTTTTGGAGAGTACAGTTACTACCAAAAAAGGAGTCTCCTGACTCCCTTTAGGGAGTGGTGTTACGCTCTAACCCCCTACTGGAGAGTAATATTACTCCCCGGTAGGGAGAAAGGTGTTACTCTATACTCCCTTGAGGAAGTGAGGAGACTCCTTTTTTTTTAGAGTAATTGTACTCTCCAAAAGGGAGTTATAGATGTGGCAAGGAAAAGGAGTTCAAGTACACCTTTTTTTTTTTTTTCAGGAGTATTCGCGGATTCCGTTGGCACAAGAGTTCCTGACACAAACCTTCCTCCATGATTTCGTACTGTTTCTACACTTGTTGTCGTTTAGTATTCCCGCTCTGGATCGCCCCCTGCTGAATCATGCTCTCTTATACCGTAATCGCACTGATCTCGACCGCACGCAATCGTGATTAGGTTGCGGTCGTGACTCCTTTCGCATGCGGACAACTTGCGTGTCACTTTAATAACACACATCCAACAAAGCGGACATCTGTTTGCCGTTCGTGAAACGTACTGGCAGGGGCGATCGCGATAGGGCTCTGATCTACATCCTGCTAGTGCGTTTGGGAAAACATATGACTTGTAAAGCGTTTCCTTTATGTTAGGGTGTTCCTCCTTAACGGGGAAGTGAAATACTGCTTCATATTTTTTTGTCTTATTCCTCGTTGGCTGCGGCGTGCTGCGTAACAAATAACAGTCCAAACAGCTCAGTAGCTTGGCTCAACAACAACAACAAGTATATTTTGACGATGAAGTGGGGAGGTCTTCCACTCTAGGAGTGGAACGCTACCCCAATCAGCCAAATTGGCCCAATATTCGCTGGATATCGGCAATACTGGACCGATATACAGCCGATATTGGGCTAAGATACTGGCTCTTGCAATTCGACGTCACGATGAGAGGACCGATCACGTGACTTGTGACGTAGCCGTGCGAAACCGAAGCGCCATAGCTAGTAGGAGACGAATTTTCGGCGGCCAATGACAGCTTACGACTGCTCCGCATAAGGATGGCAGGCAGTGATGCCGCGCGGGGTCCGCTGACGTCACGCGAGGTGAACGGGCCGGCCCAATGGCGGCTGTCTCTGAGCGCTTTTGTGGATTTTGATTGCGCTGTGGCAGTATAGCGCACACGGAAAATGCTGCGCATCGTGGCTTCTGATAGGCTGCTTGGTGAATTAAACAGGCTTTCGAGCCACATTAATTCTCACTAGCTTGCTCCTTCAAAGTTACGCCGAAGAAACAAAGATCGGGAGCCTTGACCGCTGATACAAAGAGTACGATTGACTGTAGTCATGTGGATCTTCATTGATTGCTTGATTTAATTCAATTAACGATTCTCTTAAGAGTATCAGTCGCCATAACTTATCAAGTAAATAACCCATTTCAAGTTGGCGCCATTTGAGAAGTAGTGACGACTATTCACGGAACACGTTCTAAAATTATTGATATCAAATGTATCAGAGAGTGATTGTCTTCGCTGGCAGGAATAGAGGCACACAAGCGCGTGACAACGCTGTACCACCTTACAGTGAACGTGGTAATTACATGTACGTAGATAATGTAATAGTAAAACTCACGAGGTATTATAATCTCAGAACACAAATGGAAAACGTAATTACTGATCAACTCAGAAGCGACAGCTACCCAAGTATCACAACTACATGAAGCACAATGAAGTAGTTCATGATCGAATAGAGAACCAGAGGATGAATGACCATTATTACTGTAATATTACGTTACAGACGTTGTCATAATTAACATGTAATATTCAGCACACGCTTCTGCTAGCGTTTACTGTAAACGCTCAAAGTACAGCGCGCAGTGGCAGAATTCGCTGCGGAAACGGCTATGATTTAAATTCCTACTAGGAGCGTACGATTAGTACACTCTTCCAGTAAAACTTCTTTATTTTAATCACCTCTTGGTGGGTGCGCCACTGTGAGAGTTCCAAAACAGTGGTACAGTTGTTTAACACTTCTGGAATCTTCCAAGATAGTATCCCTTACAAAAATGCCAAATGAATAGAGAGCCAAATGTATTTTTATTGAGTCTATAGAAACTCAATAGAAAATCAGCTCCTAATGAGTTTCCTCCATAGAAAGTCAAAAGAATTTCTTACGATTTTCCTAATTGTATTTCTAATGAGGAATATCAAAAGATTCTCTATTGACTTCCAATTGAAATGCAAAGGTCGTGCGTTCCGTCGCTTAGTTAAGTTACTACTTGTAAGGGTATGTGACTATACTCATGATGTATTGCCGTAGGCCTTGTGGCTTAACTTTCTTACAACGTTAGAAAGGGCGGATGATTGGATTTATACTGACGCAGCACTTCCAATGCCACCTCGCATTTGTATAGCTGGCTTACGTTAAATACGCCCCACCAGCTCCCGTGGCATAGTGGTTAGGATGATGATCACTTTCCACGCAGAGACTGGGAGGTGACTCGGGTTCGAATCCTGTCACCGCGGCTGTGCTGTCTGAGGTTTTCCCTGGGTTTTCCGAA
The DNA here is from genome assembly GCF_037126465.1 of Ornithodoros turicata. Taxonomy (NCBI): domain Eukaryota; kingdom Metazoa; phylum Arthropoda; class Arachnida; order Ixodida; family Argasidae; genus Ornithodoros; species Ornithodoros turicata. The sequence goes on along the minus strand of NC_088210.1, from coordinate 11,243,215 downwards.
GACTTTCCAGGCGAATGTCGGCACAGTTCCCCGTGAAGGCGGCCCAGGACGCATACTAACCCCCCCCGGTCCCCCACTCCTTCCTACTGTCCTCTTTCCATCTATCCACGTCTGTACGCCGCTCATAGCCACAGTTGCTTCGCGGCGCTGACACGGAATTAAAAAAATAAATAAATATGCCGCAGATTACGAAGTATAGGGCGAACAATTTTTTTGAAAACGAAATATACAGCTATTGTGCGTATTGCTTTTGTATAGTGTTACGACTTGGCGACTGTCGCCGTACCGGACAACACCACATCGGCCGCATACACAGAGAACATGCTGTAACGAACCCAAAGATCCACTCTTGACATTCGCCGTCGAAGATCAATTGTCTGCCGCCAGCTGAAGATGAAAGGAACCGAACTCTGATGTGCGTGAGAACTATACGTCGACTTTGCGTGCCAAAGGCCACGTTGGGCACTACGGCCCATGCATGTCTCTCATTCCTATACTCTGTACATCATGTGAATAATTCTGCTACGTCTCTATCTTCCCTCGCTGCGTCGTCTTCGGCCTACGCTGCCACACCCCGAGTCTGAACACCAGATTAAAAATTAAGGAAGCGCTCTCGTACTCGGTGATTGAGCGAATGCAGCGAGAGCTGTGGTACGTATGCGATTATGCATGAAGCGATGGTGCAGTAAGAGATTTTGCTTCCTCGCACACAAAACAGCTTTAACTATACACTCCCCTAATTCCAGCTTATATGGCTACATTCCAGGGGGGGGGGGGTATGTTTAATGCAAAGTAAAAAAAAAAGAGAGAAGGGAGAGGTTAGCCACGATGTGGGCTTGCTATTCTCTAAAGGTTTCAAGCAAACAAAAGAAGATACAAACATCTGGGATACAGATAATTATGAAAAAGTACAGGAGAAGCAGCTTCTTGAGTAATCGTTGCGCGTAGGACGTATCAGAGAACATTCCAGGGTATGAGCACTTGCTTAACATTTTGTAGAAAGTACTCATAGATATTTTACACTCTGTAGAATACCCTTATTGGTGGTTCTGGCATTAAAATGGGATAGGAAGAGGCCTTCATGGTCACTGAAATGGTTGGCTGCTCGTAGGACGTGCACGGGTTTCCGTTTATCGTTTGCAGAGTGCACGATCCATGTCGCGTTGTTCTGTTGCTTGTGTCGTTCCACAATTGCAGGCTCAATTCTTCTTGAATTGTTGACTCTGTGATATGAGCCACAGGAGATTGTGTATTCATGTTCCTAAACTTTCCCTAACCATTTAGCCCGCTCGTAACTATGCATGTTCACGCAGACGCACACACTCGAGGCGGCCGCCATCTTTCTCAGTCGCAAGTTCGGCTGAAGAGTGGTAATTGATGCTGATGACAATACCTACGTGAGAGTTCGACGCCTGTGTGTCCTAACGTCTTTATAACAACCCGTGCGACTGTGCGATCGTCCGCCACAAAATTGAGCATCCATTACGAAGTGCACATCGCGAGGACCGTTCGAAAAATTAAGTCCACTAGCCTGCTCTCTTGTGTGAGCTCTAGCCTCCGTTTTATTTTTCATGCGACTAGGAGTAGAAACAGCGCTGATGGGAAGTCATGAGAAAGGTAAATTGTAACAGCACAGTCTCACCTCCATTACGCGCAGCTATGTAGTATCAGGAATCAGTAGCTTGATCACCGTGCTTAATGACGTTTATAATGACATGGTCCTGTTGCGTGCAGCACAACAACAACAGCCATCGACTGAGCAAGAGCCGCATTCCATTCTTTCGTAAAGGCCGGCCCGCCTTTTTTTATGTGGGTGTGTGTGTACGTCGTAGCTGCTCGTATAGCACGTGATTCACTGCATCAGAGCACCTTTGATATTTCACGCAACAGCCAGTTCACGGGCGTCCATAGCAACCAATCACGGCGCAGCAAGTCACTTCTGGTTGCGGTCCAGCATCCTACTTCGTTTTTAGCAATGGCCGCTCTCACGAAAAAGCTGCAGAAAGACATCTCGAAGTACAGCTTCGTCCAAACTTAACTTGAACACGGCGCCGGCCTGCGGAGCACGAGGGACGACACCCTAGCGGCTCTAACTGGAATTATCGGGAGAGAGCGCTGAGGGCTGTCCTACTCGCATCACAGGGGTGCCTGTCTGAGAACTGGTGCTCCGCTTCGAATGGGCGCTGACTTTTACGTGGATATTTGTTATCTGCACATCGTTCCAGACTGTTCTGGAGATTGCTGCGGGCGATTGAAATCTTCGTCATCTGATAGTGATTGTCCGCGCCGTTAGCAACCATCCCAGGCAGCACGATGTACTGAAAGTCGAGTGCAATAGGGGTGGACGTGTAGGTGGAAGGCCTTGAACAGACTCCTCAAACTAAAGTACATTGATAAGACACATACTGAAGCACCCTTATTGCACTCGACTTTCAGTACATTGTGCTGCTCGGGATGTCATTGGTATGCGTCATATTGCTGTAGCGGCGTCACATTGATTGGAATTAAGCAATAGAATGAAATCAATTGGATAATAATACACGTAAATGCATTATGCTGGAAAAGATTGTTGCTTAAAACACTGCATTCCGCGCCACGTTGTATCATATGTTCGCGATGGCCAGCCAGTTGACAAGCTTGTTCCATTCTCCCAGTGATTCCCCTTGTGTCGCAGTGTGCTAGCGAAGAAGTTAAACTAAATAATGTGGAGTAGCCGGCGCTCTTATGAATGCTACCCTTCATTTTTCTTCCCCCCTTCTACCCTTTATTTCTTCAAACAACAACAACGAGGATGAGCAGCTTGCTATACGTCGAAATAATTTATGGTAAAGGAAGCCTTGTAGAAGGTCGTAAGAATGGAATTTTCCATGTGACATCACAATGCGGTTACTCGCTCGTATTATTCACGTATTCACTGTCCATTACCACTTCTACGCTGCTTCAAGAATAACTCGGGTTCGTTATGCGAGTGAAATTATCTTGTAGCGCTTGAACGCACAAAGCTTCTTCCGCGCAGTTAATAGCAAGGAAACGGCAGTTTTGAGGCAACTGATGTTGCATCAGAGCGATCAACAATATCAGGTGGCACAAGGTCACGTAATCACTACAAACAAGCTGAAGCTGCTTTGCGTCTCCAATCATTGCCCATTCGAAGCGGAGCACCAGTTTTCAGACAGGCACCCCCGTGATGCAAGTAGGACAGCCCTCAACGCTCTCTCTCGATAATTCCAGTTAGAGCCGCTAGGATGTCATCCCTCTTGCTCCGCAAGCTGGCGCCGTGTTCAAGTTAAGTTTGGACGAAGCTGTACAACAACTTTCGCTCGTGAGGGTCCATTTTACCAAATGCATTACAAAGGAACGCACACAAAAACAACCTTTTCAGGACGAAACAAGAAGGAGAGGAGAATGTTGTCAACACTTCGTAAAGCACATAAACCCGCTGTGCACGCAGGAGAGGGACTTGCGTTCCCATGCGGTTTGACAGGTGTATTTCTTCACGGTGCGTGGCCACACGGTGAGTTTTACGCAGCACGATATTCGCAGAAACACGCACCATGCGGGCCGGCCTTAAAGGGATACTTCGGAACGACCGGTGGAAAAATTGCTGCACATCGTAGTTGGTGTGTAACATCCACGGTATACTGAAATCAACTTTGTTTCTTTCGGAAGCCTATCAAAAGGCCGAAAATCATAAGGCCGAACTATCAGAAGGCCGAAAGTCAAAAGGCCGAAAAATCATATGGCCGAACTATCAGAAGGCCGAAAGTCAAAAGGCCGTAAAATCATAAGGCCGAACTATCAGAAGGCCGAAAGCCCTAAAGCCGAAAAATCAGAACGCCGAAGTATCATAAGACCGAAAGCCAAATACCGAACGATCAGAAGGCCGAGACAATATCTCTATATTTTTTATTTTATTTTATTTATTTTTTTCGGTTAGCCTGCAACTTTCTGTACCGTTCTATTTCAAGAACTGTGTAATGACCACGCGCTTGTCCCCTGTACAGCAGCACACATATTATCTCGTCCAGAATGAGGATTCACTTGTCCCTGGTCATTCACTCGGCTACTCACCCTATTTATCCCGAGGCCGAACAATTAGATGCAGTTCTGAGTCAGTGCTGGATCACAAACGGGGTTGAGGCCTGGCATCGCCGGTGGAACACATTAATTGGCTGCGATCACGTCAGCGTTTTCAGGCTCATAACTGCTATGCAAGAGGAGCAGGAGACCACATTGTGTACAATAAACGCATCAATAACACAATGGTTCTATGTCTACTTTTCCTTTTTTTGCGCCCCTAAGTGATGGAAAGTGCGTTATTAACGCGAAGTTCGGTGAAAGTATTTGTGATGTTAATTCACAACAAGTCTACTCTACCGAAATTGTGGAGCTAATTTTTTATCGCAGTTGGAAAAACAGTTTTCGTATCTTTGCTTCCTTATTTTTCGATAATATATTAATTTAAATTTAAATAATTCATAATAAATAAATAAATAAATAAATTTAAATAATTTAAATTTAATTTCGATTTTGATAATTCGGTTTTCTGACTTTTCGGTCTTCTGAATTTTCGGCCTTCTGATTTTTCGGCGTTATGACTTTTCGGTCTTCTGGTTTTCGGCCTTATGATTGTTCGGTGTTTTGACTTTTCGGCCTTATGAGTTTCGGCCTTATGATAGTTCGGCCTTATGAGTTTCGGCCTTATGATTGCCACCCGTTTCTTTCTCATGTGACGAATTATGTCTCAAATAAGCGAGCAATCAAACTGAAACAGGAACGTGGAGAGGCGTCGCAGAAACTTTCACCTCCGAAGGCCAACGCGTTACGTCACCCTGCATGGAGCGGACAAGTAATATAGCACGCCGGTCGTACCAGCTGTGTTACATTCCCGAAACAAAACAATGGACGAAGACTCGGTATCAGATTACTCAGACACATATGGAAAGAAACTGCCGTCACCTGCTCACCTGCTCGGTGGGAGCCAGACTTTTTCAAATTTCGAAGGTCGTTTTTATGATTCCATCTTCGGTTTCAAGTGAGATATTTCGCAACTGTGTTCAGTTCGCGTAATACCGCACGCTTGCAATTCATTTGGCTGCGAAGTCTCCCTCTGGCCTCTTCGGTAACATATCCGTCGGGGAGGCGGTGTATGGCAGAGGCGTATCACTCAGAGAGACGCACGTGTACAGATAAGAGTACACCCTCCGAGACCGAGCTACGCAAACAAATAGCACTTCAGCCTTTCTGCTCGAACGGTGTTTATTCACGGCAACACGAGTAGAATTTCATTTCATGCGCCGTGTGTCCCGAATATCGCGGTGCGGGGAGTCACGGAGGAACAGCGAGCTACGAAGGTGTCGTGGTACAACGTTAGGTATCACGTGATGTGTGGTGATGCAGGTGGCGGGAGCGGAAAGCCGAAGACAGTGCCGTGTATTAAAAGCAGAGTTGTACACGTTACTCGAAAAAAGTACTTGATTACGGTTACTGTTACTGCTGCACGAAAAGTAATTCTTTACCGTTACAAATTACTTCATCAAAAATGTAATACGTTACCGATTGAAAATGTAACAAGTTACTTTTCCTGTTACTTTTAAATTGTGGGCCATAGCAAAGCCAACAAGCCTGCATGAATGCAACCATGCAACTCTTGTTGCAAATTCTACTATCAGACACCAACATACATGATAAGTGAAATTCACAAATATATTTGAAAATGTATTTGTGCGCACAAATACGTGCGTTTATTACAGATTTATACATACATTTAAAACAACATCGAAACTTCGGCTTCGTTTTGTTACTGTTGTTATGTTCAGCTCCCACAATTATCAATACAGTCATCTACTTTATTGTTCCTCTAGTAGGTCGCGGTTGTAATATTATCATACCATCATATTATCGTGGTTGTATCGTATTACTGTGGAAATAACGCGTGTGTCTAACACGTGTGGACTAGAGGCGGCCGTCAGTGACCTCTGCGTCATTGCTTCAGTCAAACTGGTGGTGGAACAGAAGAACAGCTGCTGCTTGAGAACTTGCTGAAAATGGTTGCCATTGTTGACAGAAGGTTAAAGAAGTAATCAATTACTCAGTAATTACATAACACATTACATAGCAAATAATCAATTACTCAATAATTGATTACCAAAAATTGTAATCGGATTACTTGGAAAATTACTTGCTCACAAAATTAATTGATTACATTAAAAAATTACTGAAAAAGTAATTGATTACTAGCAATGCGTTACGTACAACTCTGATTAAAAGGCAGTCTGGCCATTAATGGGACCTGCATATACCTGAGGCTCCAGCCCCTTTTTGAGGTATCTAGCCAATCATAGGTCGAAATACAGGTCCCTATTATTGCAGGCCATCCAGTACTTATACCTCACCCTTGTGCCACCAATTTGGAGAAACTCGATTGATTTGGATTGAAACGGAGATCGCTGGTGACAGACCAAACGACGGATTTTCCGACCACTTTTATCAACGCCATCTGCATGGAGAGAGGCATGTTGGTAAGGCTCAGAATTGCAGGAATGGTTGCTGGCAGAAGTGATAGGCCAGGACAGCGGCAGAACCGCTTCTTCGTAGCAGACGGCTGCCGGTATGAACTTGTAAATCACGTAATGTAGTAGATTGAATCGAAAATGCACAAGATGTATGTATGAATAAAATTCAATTATATAAAGTAAAATCTTGCGCTTCAGGAGCGTCTTTCTTGCTATTTTCTGGGGGTAGCGGTCCTCACTATGCCTAACGCCCTTGTGAAAAATTGTTTGGTCAACCAATAGACAAGCATTGGACAAAACGTCCATTGAAGCTATAGACGGTCCAAAGGTGGTCTATGGGAATAGACCACCTTTGGACACCTCTTTTTTCCTTCCCATAGGCAATCAATGGGAGCTTGGCAGTAACTGTCTATAGACAACCTGCTATAGAAAGGAAATGATCAACTGCCATTGCCGTCTATTGACTTTCCATAGACTGACAATAGACTGGCCACTGATCCACGATTGCTTTCTGTCATCATTATATTCACCCAATTCGAATTCATGAACTGTAATATGTTGAATCTGAATCTGGAATTCTGTTGAGTTCCTGTTGTGTAAATATGTATCGATGCTTTTAAACCTATGCCAGAAGCAATACGTGGTCATCCTTGGCACACGTCTAGGGTCATTGTGGATAATCATTAGTGCCATTCGCAATTGCTTGATTCTAGTGCTTTCAGGACATCCACCTCTGAGCACGTAGCATTGGCATCTCCTTCCTAAGAGAAAACAGATACCATATATTGCTTGGCTTGCAAGCTTGTGCAAATTCGAGTGTCATGCTTGCCTCTGAGTCAGAATAAAGGGTGAGGTATCCTGCTTAATTCGATCCATTCAAGCATCCATTCAAGACCGAAGTAAAGAATAGCTTGGAGTATTAACTCACCACCAAGATAACGCCAGTGTTTATAACTGCCTCCGGTTTGAGACATTCAGTAGGTCCATCGAAAGTCAAACTTGTGCAGTGAGATGGCTACCTGCATCAATATGAACCTGCATGGCAAATTTCGCACTGCACAAGTTTGACTTTCAATCTACCTACTGAATGTCTCAGACCGAAAGCAGTTACAAACACAAGCGTTATCTTGGTGTTGAGTTACTACTCCAAACAATTCCTCACTTCGGGGTTAGACGTATGCATAACCGAATTAAGCTGGAACACCTCATTCTTCATGCTGACTCGTCAGAGGCAAGCAGGGCACTCGAATTTGCGGAAGCTCGAAAGTCAAGCAATATATGTTATCTCTTCTCTGCTAGGAAGGCGATGACGATGCTGCATATGCCTTTCTAACTGCACGTGCTACGTTCTTGTTACGCCCTTGCACTGGTTAAGCTATTGCAGATGGCACTAAGGATTATCCTCAATGATCCTAGACGTGTGCCAATGATGGCCACGCATTGCTTCTCAACACAGGTAAAAAAAGGAAGCATATCAAAAGGCCGAAAATCATAACGCCGAACTATCATAAGGCCGAAAGTTAAAAGTCCGAAAAATCAGAACGCCGAACTATCATAAGGCAGAAATCCAAAAGGACGAAAAATCAGAACGCCAAAGTGTCAGAAGGCCGAAAGCCAAAAGGCCGAAAAATAATAAGGCCGAGCAATGAGAAGGCCGAAAGTCAAAAGACCGAAGATCAGAACACCGAACCGAACATCGAAATAAAATGGCGAAAGAAACAGAAGACCTAGTGTAAGCATCCCTGTGAATGACCACTGAAAGGGAATTGCTCTTTTCATTTAAAAAAAAGCAATAAACTATAACCTCATATTGCCAACCTAATCTAGCAATAATCTATAACATGTTTACTACAAAAAGAAAGTGTGCGGTAGGTGAATGCCAGTGAATGAATTGTATCACCCACTGAATGAATTGTGGAGGACATGGTGTTTCTCTACATTTGGTAACCCCAACCTGATTGCCACCGTCTACAATAAACACACAATGACACAGTGGTTCATATCTCTACTTTTCCTTTTTGTTTTCCCCTAAGTTATCGAAAGTACTTTATTAATGCGATGTTCGGTGAAACGAGTTATTTGCTGTGTTAATTCCCAACAAGTTGATTCTATTTAGTCTGTAGAGCTAATTTTTTTTATCGCAGTTGGAATACCAGTTCTCGTATCCTGGGTTCCTCATTTGTCGGCGTTTCGATAATTCGGTTTTGTGAGTTTTCGGCCTTGCGATTTTTCGGTGTGTTGATTTTTCGGCCTTTCGAGTTTCGGTCTTTTGATAATTCGGCCTTGTCAGTTTCGGCCTTATGATTGCCACCCGGTAAAAAAACATCACATTCACACAACAGGATCGCAGCAGAATTCCAGGTTCGGCTTCAACTGATCACAGTTCATGAACCCGAATAAGGGGCATATGATGATGGTAGAAGGGGAATGTCGGCCAGTGGCCAGTCTATCGCCAGTTTATAGAAAGTCAATAGACAGGCAATGGCAGATATCTGTTTCCTTTTTATAGCAGGTTGTCTATAGACTGTTCGTGCCAATCTCCCATTTACAGGCCAAAGAAAGGATACACGATAGTACGATAGTCCAAAAGATGTCTATAGACTTGAAACAGACAGGCTCTATATTCAATAGTCCAAAGGAAATCTATTCAGGCAATAGGACGTCCAGTGGATGTCAATAGATTGACAAAACTTATTTATTATTGGCTAAACTTATTTTTGTAAGGGCGGTAGCGACGAAGCATCTCGTTTTCGCGTAAATAATGATGGCGGAGCGAAAGTTGAAGGTGCTCTTGCAAATGTGCCCATGAGGATATATTCACAGCATGAAATTAAAGTAGTTTGTGATAAATTTCTGTCGCGGAATCTCCGCTTCGCCGTTCCAAGCACCATCATACATTTCGGAGAAATTTTGCTGTCATACGGCGGGGTATGCGGACGTTACGGTACAGGACCTTTCGGTACAGGACGTTTCGGTACGGACATTTTGGTTCACGGACATTTCGGTGCACTGACATTTCGGTACACGGACATTTCGGTACACGGACATTTCGGTGCACGGACATTTCGGTACAAGGACGTTTCGCTAGGGCTCTCTACATGTTGTCACGTCGCTTCCGTGGTAGTGATAAATTGATGAGATGCTATCGCCTCTTCGGACGCTTCGGTACAAGTTGCCGGCAACATATAGACCTACTACGCTTGTCGATGTTTTTGTACCACTATTACAGTTCGCGTTTTCTTGGAGGAATCGCTGCATGCTGTGGTCACGGACTGGCGAAAGTGTGCTGGTTCATGAGAGCAGATAAGTTCAATGGCATAAAGAAAAGAAAAAGAGAAGGTGGAAATATCAGCCACTACAAACGGCTTGCTGTTCCCAAGAAAAGGAAAGAAACGAGAGGAAAATGTAGCAAAAGAGAAAAAATACAAATAAGCAGAAAGAAATGCAGCAAGACAGACGAGTTTATTCAATCAATACACCACACTTTTTCTGTCATTACATAGCAAATTTACTTTGCGAGAATATTCATCCGCAAAATGTTTTAGTGTGAGAACTCTGAGACAAAGAAAAATCAGCAGGTAAATATTCGTGTAATGTGCCGCCGTTCTACCCAGGCAGACAGCCCGTCTACCCAACGTAGAGCGGACAATTCATGAACAATGGACATTCAAGTGGACAATCTCATTATTTATCTTCCGCGCTATATATCACATGGTTTTAACAAATCAGGGGGCTTAATCGCTTCATCGTCGTTACGGTCGTTACAAGCTAACGAGTGGCGGGAAATTCAAAAAGGCGGGAGGGAAATTTAAAAAGGTGGGCACGTGATAAAACACGTGCAAGGCGCTCTTCGCGCGATACGTGAAGGCCGTGGTACACGTCACGCGCAATGTGTCACGTGCCCACCTTTTTGAATTTCCCGCCACTCGTTAGCTTGTAGCGACCGTCACGACGATGAAGCGATTAAGCCCCCAGATTCGAAAACAACGTGAGCGGGGCCACGGTCAAAAATTTGGGAGATGAATAATTTAAACCTCACGCCGGCGTTGAAGATTTCGAGGGCAGGGTGTGGACATAAAAAAAGGATCGCCTGCTTTCTGAAATTTTATTTTTTTGTCATCAAAAGCTTTGATGAAGAAGTCGACTGATAAATTATAATCAATTAGTACTCGAATTAGAACAAAAAAAAGAAAAAATCTCGTGAGGGGAATATGTTTATTAAGAAAAAAGAAAGGAAAGGTAAGCCAGCGGAGGTCGGCTTGCTATTCCAAAAAATGGAAAATGGGGGAAGAAAAGGAAAGAAAAAGAAGAAATGAAAAGGGGAGGACAAAGAAGAAGAAAAACCAAAAGGAAAAGAAGAAAAGGAAAGGGGAAGACTAAGAAGAGTAGAAAAGAAAAGGAAAGAAAGAACACAAAACTAAAACTGAAAAATCACACACACGGTCACGCAATCACAAGGCGTGGGATTTCCGCCAGCGCATGCGAAAACCGCATCCAAGTAGGGCTCGCGTAGCTTTATCATTAATTCTGTACCGCTTGAAAAAACACCCTGTTATAGTGGTGTCACCACACAGATGCTGTTCACGATGATATACCAATGCATTATTCATCAGTAACCCACTAACTGGCAATATTGTTGATTTTGCCTAACCCGGATTATCGGATTAAAGAGGCGGGAGGGGTAACTGCCGTTAGGCGAAATGGGACTGCCGTGCAATCTCATTAGGCAAAACGGGACTGTCGGCAAGTGGGCGTTACTTACAGGCTCCAACCTGATGATGACGTGTGCAAGAAATGAATGTGCTCGTCGGACAACTACCTTACGTCGTTCGAAACAAAGACCCTTTACATTTGCAAATATAAGGTGTAAACATAATGTACAAATATAACAAAAACATTTTACAAACATTTTACATAGTGACTCCTGATGGACAGCATGACGTATGAAACAAGGCTTGTTGCCATGTTCAGTGTCACCTGAGCGATGTTAAATATGGCAACTGGTGTCACTATAGTCGTGTTTAATTTAACTCTTTTTTTTTTCTTTCGTGTTAGCGCCGCGAAGCTATGAGCGAGATGTGGCTTTGTGGAGATGAGAGGTGGCTATGAGCGACGTACAGATGAGAACAGATGGAGAGAGGACAGCAGGAAGGAGTAGGGGGATAGGGGGTTAATATGCGTCTTGGGCAGACTTCAGGGGGAACTGTGCCGGTATTCGTCTCGAAAGTCTTCGGAAAACCCAGGGAAAACCTCAGACAGCACAACCGGTGGTAGGATTCGAACCCACCGCCTCCCAGTTAGCACGACACCACCGAGCGAGACGCCTTAACCCACGTTCAACCTAACTACCGTATTTTCCGGTGTATAACGCGCGCGTTATTCGGTAAAAAGGTGCTCTGAAGAGGGCCTGCGCATTATCTAACGGTGGGAGTTATACACGGAAATATTTTCGGACAGGAATTCCTTTTCTGGTCGGTGTCGTACAAATTCTAGTCTCCTCCAGAGTGTGCTGTGAATTTCTCCCAAATCACTTAGGGTCAGTTGAAAAAGCCGGCGTAGGGCGTTGGAATTAATAAAAAGTTGTGATGCTACTTAAGAATGTCATTGAGCAGTCAATAATTCAGAATGGCGAACGGGACATGATGTCGTACATCGATGCCGTGGGACATCTAATGCATATTGAGTAGAGCTGCAAATTTGGAAGAATTTTGAAGCGCAGAAAACAAAGCTGCCCTTTTAATTTAAAAAAATGTAAATAAAAACTATGTTTTCACTCTTGCACAGTCTATATTTGTGAACCAACAGATGAGGGAAGAAACCCTAGTGTAATATGAATTATAAATACAGACCTCATGCTTCAGTGAAACCAACAAGGTTGCATGTAAAGTTATATGAAGATCCGAAATTGACTTTTGGCAGCATGCCAGAGGACCGCCTTCTTTCTTACGTAACACGGATTAGTAGGCGAAGTGGGACTGTCTGCAGCATACTTTAGGCCAAATGGGACCCCGTGCAGTTCGAGGTCGGTGAACCTGCTAAGGAATGGCGAGATAATCTGCTAAGAAGCATTAGGCAAAATGGGAATAGGCGAAATGGGAAGACACGGTGTGGGTAGCCCTAGCGAAACGACCTCGTACCGAAATGTCCGTGCAGCGTAATGTCCGTGTACCGAAATGTCCGTGTACCGAAATGTCCGTGCACCGAAATGTCCGAGTACCGAAATGATCGTACCGAAACGTCCTGTACCGAAATGTCCTAGAGCCATACGGCGGTCCCCATGGAAAACGGCAACCAATGAAATGTCTCCAAGTTTGAATGACAGGTCGAGACTCTTTTTTAGGCTCCTTCTAATGGCCACACTACCATTTAATACATGGCGCTGGCACAAGACGTCTGACCTTTCGCCACGGTGCCTCCACCAATGAAGGTTCTTATAGTGGAGGATCTCGTTCTCGAGCATACGAACTCGTTCAGATTGTAAATATTCCTAAACATCTCAAGAGGGTTCGCGTTGCAATGGGGATAATTTCGAAATACTAACATATTATATGCTCATAACTTTCAAACACAGAGAAAGAATTGTGTGAGAGTCTGCACACAATGCGTAGCGACACAGCTGTTCCTGTATTTCAGAGTCCTGTATTGCGAGTACCAAAGGTTGCACAGCTATCCGGAATGTTGTTTTCTTCCGTGTTAGTTTTGTTTTTTTAGTTCCGTGTTAGCGCTCCGAAGAAACTGTGTCTATAAGCGGCGTATACAGTCACGGACAGATGGTGTCATGTTGTGATGTATTGTATTTTATTTTGATATTCGAAACATCCATACGTCTTGATGTGCATTTAATTGCTTTGTTTTCATAAGTCATTTTGAACGTGTTGCGTAATTGCCGTTCCCACGAAATGCCCTGCACCTGTTACAGTAATAATCCACTTGACGGAAGACGAGGCCGAATTCCGTGAAGAGCTGTGACAATGAGAACAACCGCAACACCATTGATGTATGAGCTTCAATAGGGCAGGTCACTTTTACTGAATGCCTACGGAGGAGGCAGATTATATAGGGACTGGTCTCCCAAAACAGGAAACGAGCGACCCACTTCCTAACGAAAGAAAGGCTCAGCCCCTGCACGGCCACCTTTGTAGAATAGAATAGAATAGAATAGAATAGAATAGAATAGAAATAGAATAGAAATAGAAATAGAAAGGAAACAAATGGAAACGTAGATCGCACTGGTGCAACCAGCTGTTGCGGGAGGCTTGACGTGTGGAAGCACTAAATGAATTAAAAGATTATATCAGCACGTATGTCCTTGAGGTAGGTCGTGAGTGCACACAGCGCAGGTTGCTGGCCACCTTTGCATTTGTTAATCCTGCTCTCTTTTCCTGGGAACTATAACACTTTCGCTCTCAGTACGTGGAATTCTGTGTTTACCTGATTGGATGGCTCATTACACATCAGTTCCTGACGATGTAATTGAACGAAAACTTGAGAAAGGGAGTTTGTCCTGATTAATTATGTATTGATTGGTCAGAAAATATGATGGCACATCGTGGGCAGCACGTGACAGTCCGGCGACAAACCTTTAAAAGCCGAAGTTTTCTTTGTGTTATTTATTCTGGATTTCAACCTGAAGTCTGGTCTCTACGAGACGCCATGTAGATACTGTAAAGAAACTGATGTCTTCATCGATCATCGGCTGACTCTTCGTTGACCACGTTCACCACCGAATTATCATCGGATCACCACCACCGATCCACAGCTTTCACAGATGGAAACAGGAAAGAGTAGGGGATAAAGCCCCTCTATCTTGGCAAAAGTAGCGACGCTCTTAGCGCCTTCCGACGCGCTCTGCGATACGTCGACCTTGAACACGTGACATTCTCCCTCTCCCAACGCTCTTACGCGCCGGCTGTGCCAGGGACGTGTTAGTCTGATTTTACTAGACCTTTAAGCATTTATTCGACTTATTGGTAAATTATGTGATGTTCAGTGAAGTTCAGCGTGTTACTAGATGTCTTGCTGCTGTGCAGTGCACTCTAAGAAAAGAGGGCGTGAAAAGGTAGTAACTTCTATAGTTACCACCTAGGTCAACATAGCGTCTGATAAAGGGTGTAAAAGGGTGGTAAACAAAATTATATATCCAAACTGCTACAAAAAGGCGTACGCCCCCTCGCTCACCGAATCAGAAGCGGTAACCCTATCATTCGTGGCAATCTTTGGCGGACAACGTGCTATGCGGTGAAGTTCTCTTTTGAGAGTGAGGTAGCAGGTAGAACTTTGCAACCTTTTAGCACAACATATGCGACAACTATTACCTCCTAAAAAGTGTAACTGCTCCACCCTTTTTTTCTAAGAGTGTGAGCTGCAACGACCAAAGCGAAAACGGCAAGAAGCTATTTTGCATTCCATTCGGCAAAGGAAACGAGAGCCGCAGGAAGGTTTGGTTATAACGAATTTATGCGATCGGGGGCATGTGAGGAACAACCAGAAGAACCTTCTTGCTTATAGGGTGTCAATTTCTTCACTACAAAAGGACAATATCTGATGCTATGCAGTTCCGAGACTGTTTTCCTAAGTGCCACAAAGTGAGTGACGTGGTCCTCGCCACATTCCTAAGGACAATACTTCATATACTTGTGTCGAAAAATAATTTTGTTCTCACACAGAGTGTTAAAGCGAGACTCCGCAACCAAATGTAGTTGAAGCTTGCGGTATTCCCACAATCAATTACACGAACTGAACGCAGTTGTGAAATATCTCACTTGAAAACCCTAATGTGCCCTTGAATGTGCCCTATATGTGGTCGCCAGTTTTTTTTTTTTTTTTCATAAAGTGGGCAAGGTGGACTCGCCCAACTGTTTACTGTGCGGGACAGTGGAAAACACTGAACATATCCATGCATTGTCCAAAACATGCTGCACAAAGAGGCATCTTGAGGCAGACCCTTGGCCATCTCGACAGCAGGGACTTCAGCATAGAGAAAGTTTTAGGCGTATGCGACCCTAAGCACAGGGACGCGGCCTTCAATGCTCTTGTCAATTTCATTGTGAAATCTGGACTAGATACCCCCTACTAGACTGTGCGTGGACATTACTATGATCCTTGATATGAACGGCGCGCTCGGTCCTGCGTGGTCGCGGTCGAGGCACTCGCCCCGGTGAACTTTTGCGGTGCGCTCGCACCTTCTGTGGTGCAATCGTACAACTTCCTTTTTTTTTGGGGGGGGGGGGTAGCAGAATTCGCTTGCGCGAATTCAACCTCCCCTTGTTATTTCACCAACCACCAACCCAACTCAACCCTCACTTGAAAACGGAGGTGGAATCATAAAAACGACGTTTAAAATTTGAAAAAGCCTCGCTCCCACCAAGCGTCGATTGAAGGACGTTTTTTTTTTTTTTCTGGTCGGCCAGCGTCACCGTGCATTAGTCATATCAATCCTGCGCTGTTTCCTGGCTCCCAGGAAAGAAGGTGACCGAGCTGTTTCTTTCCATCTGTGCCAGTGTAATCTGATCTCGAATCTTCGTCCATTGTTCTGTTTCGGGAATGTAACACAGCGGCTATGACTGGCGTGGTATACTACTTGTCCGCTCCATGCAGGGTGACGTAACGCGTTGGACTTCGCAGGGGAAAGTTTTTGCGACTCCTCTCCAAGTTCCTATTTCGGTTTGGTTGCTCGCTTATTTGAGACATAATTCGTCACATGAGAAAAAAAAAACATTTTTTTTTTCATTATGATTGCTTAGAAATTATTTGTGGTACAATTCGTCACATGGGAAGGAAACAAAGTTGATGGTAGCTATACTGTGGATGTTACGCACCAACTACGATGTCCAACAATTTTTTAATTCTATTCTTCGTTCCGAAGTATCCCTTTAAGAGCAATCAGAAGTGTGGTAGTCGTAGCATTGGGGGGGGGGGGGCATGCACGCAGCCATTAGTACAATTAGATAAATAAAAGGGTGCGATATGTCTATGTCTATACGTTATTTAGGTATTTTCATAAGTTAATACGAGGCTTTCTCTCAATTAGTATATTCTTTCTTCCTAACACTTTTGTATGGCAAGAGGCAATTATAAGAGGGAACAAACTTTTCGTTCAGACATGGAAGGCTAATTAGTTGCGTTCAGTAGTGGCTAAAGGTTTCAAGACACACATTTCAATTGTGTGTGTCTTTTTAATGTATGTTTCTGACAGAGACTTCCGCGAGATATGTATCCGCCATGTAATCACCTCGTCACTCTTGATGATGCCCAGAAGAATGCAACCTGCCGCTACAAAAATCTAAGGCGCTGACACTTGTTAAAACGAACGTGTCAGTCTCAAGAAACTCAAGAAACTCGTAAACATTCAAGAAACTCATAAACACGCACAAATCGCCGCTACAGGTGGTTAATTACTGACGAATCCCCCTCGACGCGATGCATTCACCTCACGTTTCGCCGAAAAGAATGCCGCCGTTCTCGTTTTCGAGAAAGTACGACGTCAGCAGCGGATAAGGCGTGTGAAATTTGCGGAAAGGTTCCCACCTCAGTTTCAGGCTAATTGCTTGTTTTTAACGAAAAAAAACGAATAATTGAGCGCTTAAGTTGCGCTGGAAACATTTTTACACCTCCTCATGCCGAATATGCAAAGACACCAACGGCCCTGGTGCACAGTAGGCGAAGCTTTCCCCGTGCAGAAACACACGCGTTTTATGCGGGCGTCGTCTGCTACTTTTGCGCCGCAGAACGTTGGGGGGGGGGGGGCTCGTCAGAGCGAGGTCGTCGCTACATTTGTTTACACAGGAGTCTTCGTGGGGGACAGTGATGGATTCCGTGTTAGAGAGGACAGCAGGAAGGAGTTGGGGATGGAGTGGTTAGTAGATGCGTCCTGGGTCGACTTTAAGGGGTACCGCGTGCCAACGCTCGTCTGGAAAGACCTCAGTTGGCGCATCCGGTGGTAGGAAAACCAGCATACAAATGAGGTCACGGAATAACACACGGGCAGTTTGTTTCCGCACATGGAAGACAGTAAAGCATCATTATACTAAACGTGACAATGGTACCTGCCCACACACGAGGCAATAAGGTAGTATCCATATACACCAGCATTGTGCTCCGCGTGAGTCCTGGCATGGTGTAACTTCGCCAATCGTCCTGTCGGTTTCCGTGGCGCACAGAAAGCACGCTGTTGTCGAGAGTACTCCGCTTTGAATCGTAAGGGCTGTTACCCCCCATAAAGGACTTGGGGTTACTACCTTGAATATTTTTCGGAGGAATACCTTCGGAGTTAGAACACCGTCAAAAAGGTTGACGGTATATTGGTGGTGGTGGTGGTGGTGGTGATAGGGCTTGCCGTTGTCGGCCTCACGTATGTGGGCAACGTCACGACTGACGCCCTAGGGGAATGTGCGTCCTGGGCCGACTTCTAAGGGTGGTATATTCCTGGACGGTATATCCCTATCCCTAACGTATATATCCCTGGACGGTATATCCCTAAAGGACGGTATATTCCTTTTCAACGGTCAGTCGGGACGAGCAACGAATAACGGGCGGTGTCGCTTAGACACTGGCCGGTTGGCAACCCAAAAGTCACAGGTCGTTCCGTAGCTTGTTGGACCTCAGGCTGGTGCATGCTCAGTCTTGTCTCTATCTGGCAGACGAGCGTCGCAAGTCATGAAGCCGGAGGGGGTCCTATGTAGAAAAATGTATGTAGAAAACTCGTAACGACGGAGAGTTTACAACCGGGAATGCCAGGGAAAGACTGTAGTATGGGGAGAGGCGACATGAGGTGAGCGCCGTGTTCACGGTCTATATTATTCCCTAAAATTGGTAAAAGAAACGACAAAAGGACAATCAACAGGCGACATAGCACATGTAATGACCCAACTTGCCGAAATTTTAACGTCGTTCCGGTGCACACAGCCGATATTTTCGGTGTAGTGGGAGCAACACTGGTGTTACACTGGCCAGTGTAGGCAGTTCTTAAACGGCCAGCGAAACGCGGCGCACTTTGCACTGAAACGACCAGGATAATGTGCGCAGTTAATGTAGTGTTAGCGTTTCTGCACAAGAATCACCGATGAGATTCAATATTGTAAGCTGGACGCATATTTGGGCATATCTCCGGACGGATTGACGACAAGTACAATGACGGCACACCAGGGCATTGGGCGTTGAACTGGTTTAACGATGCCTTGCTTTTCCGTGTTTTCGAGTTCTTTCTCGACATCTTCACTTCTGGCGATGAGAGTTCTGCAGTAGTAGAGGCAGGACATATGGCGTCGAATTTTCCACAAGTGTCATTATATATTCGCACTGTTCCGTGACGTTCCGACGGGATGACCACACCTCTTCCTCACGTATCCCCTGCAGGCGGGCACAAAGAATTCAGCTGAAAGAGCGACCGAAGTCAAAGGACGGCCTTGTTTCGTCACAATACCGTCACACTGACGTCGCTCATACGTCACTCTCCGCGGGAATTTCAAACCCCAATGAATTAAGATGCCGATAATGAATTAACCGCTCGTGTCGGCGAAGGGTGAAGCAGGCATTCAGCGAACCTCGGAATGCACTACTCGTGGAACCAAAAATGTAGAGTTTTTTTTTAATGCAGTGTTATACCGCCGCGAAGCAACTGTGGCTATGAGCGGCGTACAGACGTGGACAGATGGAGAGAGGAGAGGAGGAAGGAGTGGAGGACAGGGGGGAGGGGGGTTAGTACTTCGGGGAGAACTGTGCCAACATTCGTCTGGAAAGAACGTACAGATTCATGTCCGTATCCCTTTAATGGCGAACGCGCGAACTGCAGGTCAATCTGGACCAAGCATCCGGATCTGCTACGGAGCAAGAAAATCTGGAACGGAGGGTGCGAATCCGGATCCACCAACGAGAGCAAGCACAGATCCGAGCAGAAGATGGCGGAAATCATCTTCCACGTCCAGCGAATTCAGTGAGTCTTCCATACGCTCGTTGTTGCTATATAGGCATGGCAAGATCCGGAACCGAAGACAGTGATTCGCTAAAGTTCCTCGTCTTGCCCGTTTCAGCTTTGTCGGCAGGTAAAGAAGGAGCACTTGAGAGAGGGGGATGAGAGAAGTATGAGGAATGGGAATGAGGAGGACGCGGAAGGGAGAAAGACCAGAGCAAGTTAATTTCATACCACCGGTGAAACACCCTCACCGCTGAGAAAGAAAGAAAAAAACAAACATGCAGCGTCACACATTTAATAATGCCATCTATACGACCTACAGTTGTAGGGTCCGTAAGGGCCCCTGGGGTAAAATAAATAAACTGGGCGTCTAGGCCAATCATTATAAAGTCATTATATTATTAATTAGCTTCACGCGGAAATCAAGTGCCATACAGCTGCCACTCGATGATGCTGCAAGTACTTGCCAGCCATTAACTGTCCCTGCTTGCCTGCGTTTGCGCCCACCATAAACCACGTTCTTCGGGTGCGCTAAAATTGGGTCAGCTCATTGGGTCGCGCATTTAGATGTTATGAGTGTCAAGATGCATGTAAATGAATGTACACAGGCATGTATATACTCCGTTTATTTGTCACATTTGAAATTTATGTGTTGTAACTGCCCTTCCTGCTACGCATGCCGACTGGCAGCGCATGCAGTATGAATAAAAAAAAAAGCTATACTAAACACCCTAGAGCTGCTATAAATTCATGGAGGCGGGCAGAACTAGAAAAAAAAAGCTCCAAATCACTCGAGTTCTGAAATACGTTATCACGTCAATAGTTCCACAGCAATCGGTTCCGGTTTTCCAATATAATGAAGCACAAAAAAAAAAAAAAAGAAGAAGAAGCCCGTGGTGTGTCAGTGTTCACAACGTGTACTGTGAACTGAATGACACATCGGGAGCGCAGTGAGCCACTGGATAAGGAGGAAGTACTGCGAAGAAACACAGATGGACATAAAAAGCGCCTTCCAGTTCCGCAATCCCGGAGACAAAACACACACGTGGCACCAGGAAGTATTGCATCCTGTTTCATTCCTTTGTGCCTGTCTGGTAGGAATATAATGTGTCTTGGGCATCCACCGCGCCTAGCCTATGTGGCACGTCATCGCCCAGAGCTTGCTTTTGTAGGCAAGCGGTCGCCTCTTTGCTGAATACAGCACAGCATGTGACCTAAGCAACGCATCACTGAATTTAGGGAATAAACATGGTCAGGACCAGGGGATGGACAGTACAAGAGGAATGGAAGGAGGACGAGGAGGGAGGAGGAAGAAGGGAAGGGAGGAGGTGGAGGAGGGAGGAGGAGCTCTCTCAGCAGCAGGGGCGGCGGGAGGCTGGTTACAAGGGTTGGTAGAGCCCTTGAATTTCTGAAAGGGGCACAAAATTCCCATGGAGGTGGGGCGCCAAAGGGCTATCTCAGGTGCCGCGTGCGAATAGAATGCTATAAACTAGGGACGTACCAACCCGAATCCGCGAATCCTCGAATCATCCCATTGGCCAAAACAGCGAATCGAATCTTTCAAATCCATCAACCACGTTTGTTTGTTTCTTTTCAAAATGGGCGCCTCCAAGCCTGCTTGGTCGGCGGCCCCAAGGCGCGCCAAAACCACAACAAAAAAGCTCCGATATTTAGAAGTTTAAAAGTAACATGGTTTTGCCTTGATTGTTTCTTAGTCTTATGGGTGGGAATTCAGACTTCCGAATTTATTTATTTCCTGTAGTCGATGAACAAGATGTTTATTAAGTTACACTTAGGAAGAAGTATGCCCAGACAGCACAACATGTTGCAAATGTGTCGCATCAATGTTACCTCAACGTTGAAGTGTTGCAGCGATGTTTCACGCCCTCATTCGTCGTTGTAGCAATATACTTGTTTCAATGTTAACGCTATGTCTCAAAGTATGCGTAAAGTTAACATTGCGATGATGTACCAATGTTGAATACAGTATAAGTGGTTAAATTCGCGGGCTCAGTAATTCGTGAATTTGCGAGGAGCCAGGATCAGGCAATTATTCGCGGAACCTTAAAGGGAAAAATAACCCCCATATTTTGGCCCCCTATCGTGCACAACATAATTGCTTGATAACACACGGAAAGAATTACTTCTCAATTCGGCATATTTTTTTAGGCATAAATATTTTGAAGACTGCCGGAATATGGACGGTGCTGCACACGAACGGCGAAAAAGAGCAACTTGGGTTTCGGGTCCAGGGCTCCCAGGGATTGGTCAACCCTTACCACGCGAGAGCTAATTTTGTAGAGAACAAAGTTGACGCACATTATCTTACAGCTAAACGCCATTTTATAAGTGACGCTCACTTTCATAGTTTCTACATTAATAAAGCATTCAGCTACTTCGCCGCTACGAGCTACGATCCGCCGCGCCATCTGCAAGACCGTCTGTGTTATCGCGTTTATTGTTTACGTCGTGGGTGGTCATGTTGGTCGCGCGAAGTTGAAAATGGAAGTGAATGACATGTCTGTGGCTGCTGTGTCACGTATTCGAGAGACCTACATGTGCCTGGTGTAGTTTTGGTGTTCGGGGATGCAAAAATCATCTTCGTTCGTCTTCGACGACGGGCGTTTTCTACCACAAGATTCCATAGGAGAGTGCGCGAAGGCGAATGTGGTTCGAAGCGCTCGGCTATTAGATACAGCAGTCGTGCCGTGTGTGCTGAGCTCATTTTGCTGCCGATGACTACGAAGATGCCGTAGAAGGCGAATTGCGAAGACGTCCGAAGCAAGAAGCAGAAGCAAGAAGTATCGTTGAGTAACCAGTGATTTTGCTTCACCGAGGTGACGAGTTCAACACAATGTCTCAGGTATGTGCAGGTGTCACTGATGTATAAATTATAATATAGCGATGACGTATTCCATTTAACTTATGTCATCCCACTTGTCCCGTACTGATTTTCTCAACATCAACAAATTTAATTTTAGGGGCCTTCCAGTGCTGAAGTGCCGCCGGACTGCTTCGTCTGTGTGTGTGATCCAGGCACTCAAGCTGACATGACAGAAATAGCTGAAAGCAGGTATGCAAAGTCCACAGATGGGAGCACTAGATTTGTTACGTGCTGCAGACTTTGTGACATTTTTGGAGTATTTGGACAGGTGCAGTACATTAGTATGATGTGAACAGTATAGGAGAAGAAACCGATGAGAACTACTAGCTTCTTTGAAGGGTAGAGGAATACTTCCTGTTGTGGTATAGTTATGACTAAGGAACGGTAATTAATTTTCTAGAGATGCATCCTCTACACTTGAATGCCCAGTGAAACAGCGAAAGTTCATTGCCCTTGAAGCCCCACTTCTGGAATTCTTCAATGTGCGTCGCAGCTACAGCGAGCCATGCAAGGTTACCACATCATATTGGTCCTATATTAGCTGATTTTCCCTATCTCGGACACAGCGGTCATTTATCCTTATTGCTGCCTTATCCTTATCCTCCTACCTTCTAAGTGATTAATGTGGTTCTCCATGCATTGCATGACCACTGGCTTTTTCTACTCATGTTTTCAGTTTCCTGTTCTGTTGAATAAATCTTCAATTGAGAGCTTGCAGCCATCACGCTGTCTTCTGTGTTTGCCCATCATCTATAGTGATGTGCTATAATGGTATAGCCCATAAACATGCCAACAACAACCAACCAGGGACTTATACAGTATGTTACACTCAGGTATAATGCCGTTTACATTGTTGATTGTTGATGCAATGTTTTGCAAGCAATATAAATGCGATGTTGCAACTGCATTTCATTCAAAACGCTTAATCAACAACGTAAATTCAACGTTTGTGCAATATCTATATTTCAATGCTTTTGCCGTATTTCAAAAGATGCGTAGAGCTAACAGTGTGATTGTGTTTCCGAAGCAATGTGCATGTGCTACACTGAAGAATTAAATGTCGCGGTTACACAGCTGATGTGGTGTTTGGCAATGAGTTTTAATGCAATGTTGAAATAGCATTGCTCACAAAGCAGTGCATAACAAACAGCACACCACAAATCAGTGCTTAGCGTTGCAGCACTATCGTTATATCATTAATGTGTCTGCTGTATTTCAAAGGATCCGTAGAGCTGTGATTCTCTTGCGAGAGCAATGCTGCACTGGTACATTGAGGAAACGTCGCAGTTGCAACGTGTAATAGAAATGTTACCTCTAGGCAAAGTCTGAGGCATATCAGCAACATCAAAACAAACGTATTGCTGCGACGTTGCACGTCTTGCATGCAGCGTTGCCGAAGCGCTTGCTCCGAGTTCTCCCAGAAGCACAACGTTTGCACGATCTTGCCTTATCTGTAATTCCCATCAATAAACAATGAATGAAATCTTCGGAACGTCCCGTGACGTTAACTCGTCATTTATCAGTTTCTTTTTTACGACGTGTTCAAATGTTGCGTCAACGTGTGTTCCCACAACCACACCGCATTGTGGAATGTTACCACAATGCCTCTAGTTTAACGTTGGTGCAGCATTTTGAGACGATGCGTTGTAGAAACATTACGATTATGTTGCTAAGGCAATGTTTCACGTGCTGCAGTGAGGGAACCTTACAGTTAGTGACCCTCATGGGGCGAATAGTCCTGTGTATATGAGAAACGTCATCATGACATTGGTAGGCAAACTGAAACTGAAACAAATCGGAAGGGGAGGGCTGGGTTCCACGAATGGACACTTGTTCGCTGCCTCCTACTGAAATAAAAGTAAGACCAAAGGAACCAAGCCAAGTGAACCTCACTTTTTTTTTTTGTTTACAGAAATATGAAGTCCTCCGCGGATAACCGTAAGCACAACAAAAACTATGCACAGTATCGCAACAAAAATAATCAAAAAAAAAACTTCGTAAAAATTACGATTTAGCCCTGCCTGCTTGATTTTCCCAAAGAAGCGCGTGCGAAAGTGTCCGTGAAGGACTTCATATTTCTGAAAAAAAGAAGAAAAAGAAAAGTGAGGTTCGCTTTGCAATTTGCAAAGTTAGTTCAATTGCAAAAAATGAATTTCCCTCAATTAAAAATTATCCGAAGTCTCTTAAATGGTGGCACATGTTTCCAGAAGGTAATTGCCGAAACTCCCAATATCCTCCGGCGAGTACGTCCCCAGTTAGAATTTTTTATCACTTTAGGTGAAGCGCTCTGTATACATGGCCTTAAAGAAGCTTCACTATGCTACAGGCTATGTGACAAGCGTTTCCTCCTGAGCTGGTTGCAAGAGACAAACAACTCCTTACAGATGCTGAAGGCAAAGGCAAAGGCAAAGAAAAAAAAAAGAGGTGATAAGATACGGCGTTCCTCAAGGCTCGATTCTCGGCCCCGTTTCGTTGTCATCAATACTCCGCACGAAAGTGACATTGTCATGTACGCGGATGACACAAACGAATTTTTTGGTCATAAATCCTTAGATCACCTAAATATTGTGGTAAATAATTACCTTAGTGAATTATCTACATGGTTGAATATGAATATAGGTTAAAGCTAAACGTCAAGATAACTGAATATATAATATTTGCGGCGAAAAATAAGCCAATCAGGAAGAGCACTATCGATTTACGCATCGGTAATGATGAACTTCAACGAGTAGGACAAATGAAGTTTTTATAGGAGTATGGCTTCAGGAAAATTTGCCAGGGAACACACACATTAACAACGTATCAGCAGAAATCGCAAGGAGAATTGGCGCCCCCTGTCGTATTAAACATCTGCTTCCCCTATGGTTAAGAAGGACACTTTATTATGCGCTAATTTATCCTACACTTTATTACTGTTTGTTTTTATGGAGATTAACTAGCAGGATAAATTAGACTACAATTTATGCTCTGCAAAAGATATATATTGACACACTTTGAAGCTTGGGTTATCCGCGTACAACAGCCTCTATACTCAGGTGCGATTAGGTTAAACCACAACAGAACGCTACCCACTACGAAAGCTTAATTTATCTGCCTACGTTTATAGTCGTACGAACTATGGCATGCAGGCGACGGACTATTTGCTACCAAACTTTTGCAGTACATATTAGCCACTTATTTACGTCTTTTTCAACATTTCGGGTATACAAAAGAGCACTGATGGAAGCGTTGCTGAATGCAGGTATATTGATCTCTTTAGGTTACTAATTCATTAAAAGAATGACTGGAGCTATTACTAGTGCAATTGTCCTGTTGATGTTAAATGTTGCTGGTGTTAATCACTACTGTTGTTAAAACTGTCCAAACCGGCCTCGGTGGCTCAGTCTGTAGCGTGTTAGCCTTCTGATCTCGAGATCGCGGGTTCGAACCCGGCCGAGGACGCCAGCAACTTGGTGGCAGGGTACAAGTTGCTTAGACGCGCCGTCTTCCGCGAGAGACGTTAAATACGGGGTGCCGTGTGATGAGCTTTCATCGCACGTTAAAGAACCCTCAGGTGGGCAAAAGCAATCCACAGACCGACCGCTGTGGAGTCGCCCATGATCTCAGTTGTCTCGCGACGTAAACCCCCAATTATTATTATTAAAACTGTCCAAAATGTATGTTGCTCTGTAAACTGTTGTTGTGTTGCTAAAATCGCTGTGACTGCCACTGGAGGACCAGGTTCATCGTCAGGGGTCTTAATCCGTTCTGCACCCGGTCCTCGTTTCCTTTTGAGGAAAAAAATGAAACGTAAAAAAAAAAAACATAGTGACTTTCACCGACCCCCGCTGAAGATCGTAAGCTCGCAACGCGGTATATACTGTTCCATGGCTGAGAATAACAAGATCAGCAATCTTCATGTCAAATTTCCCTTGACACTGAACATAGGCGTATCTGTTGGCGAATTCGATTGAGAGAGCAATTTTTGCCCAGCGCTGAGTGGAGTTACGTGCATGCTCCCGGCGGGGTAGCACGGGTATTTCCCTTGTCAATGGAACGCTATAGCACTCGAGGTACAGCACGCGCTCTCTAAATAGCGCGTGATCGGCGGGCTTTCTCGGGACGCAGAGGGGGAGAATTGCATGTGCGCAAGATGTCATGCCCTGCTACCCTTTCCGGAACGTTTTTCAACTTCTCGTTCTATAGATACGTGCGCAAAATGCAACTCGCATTTCCGAGAAGAACGGAGTTCGTAGAGAATAACAAAACACTTTTGCGAATGCTCGAACATCACGGCCACACTTATCGCGCGCATCATGACATGGCCTTCAACACGCTGTGCAAGTGCGTCTCTACGCATGAGAGGAGGCAGTGAGAGGGAAGAGGGAGGGCGCCGCAGTAGCCAATGCGGCTTTCCGAGTGGAGTAGCCGAGAGAGGAGATATGCGCAGAACGCTTATCTGGATTTATAGGGACTCTATTTTCCTCCGTGGAGTCTTTTAGGGCGCCTCCAAAAAAGGGCATTTACTTAAGAGGCCATACCAGTTGGGGAGCAACTCTGATTCACGATTTTCTCGATCGTAGATGGCGCCACGCTCGCCGTGCCATATCACGCCGTTCGCCTCCGACTCCAAAATAATCCCTATACGGTAGAGAAAGTTGCAGGCGAAGTGAAAAAAAAAAAAAAAAAAAACACAACCAACAAGAAACCTACAGATCTTGTCATAGAGATCTTATGCAAGTTTATTTCTGCATAGAGCAAACGATTCAGACTGTTATTTGTCCAAATCACTTTCGGGGACTCACAAACGTACACTCTTAAAAATGAACTTCACCGCATAGCACGCTCCTAGCCAACCATTATCTCGAATGGTATCGTTATCTGCCCTGATTTGTTGAAAACAGGGGGCGTACGCCATTTCTGTGACACTTATGCTGTTCATAATTGTCACAGAAAAGGCGTACGCCCCCTGTTTTCAACAAATCAGGGCAGATAACCATATCATTCGAGATAATGGTTGGCTAGGAGCGTGCTATGCGGTGAAGTTCATTTTTAAGAGTGTAGAGAAATACCATCTCCTCTACAGTTCATTCCATTCACCCGCCATACACTTTCTTTTCATATCATGGTTTTATTTTTTATCTTATCTGGGTAGTCTATTTCCGAGCACCAAAATGCTATGCATTCCAGTTACTTAATTCCACAAAACGTTTTCAAAATCTACATTATCCCATTATGAGTGGTCATTCACTGGGGTGTTCACCCCTGTGTCTCTTTGGCCTTTCCATTTTCAGCCTTCTGATTTTCGGCCTTCTGACAGTTCGGCGTAATGCTTTTTCGGTCTTTTGACTTTCGGCCTTCCGACAATTCGGCGTAATGCTTTTCGATCTTTTGGCTTTCGGCCTTCTGATACGTAGTTCGGCGTTATGAGTTTGCGGCCTTTTGGCTTTCGACCTTTTGATAGTTCGGCGTTATGATTTTTCGGGCTTTTGGCTTTCTGCCTTCTGATAGTTCGGCGTTATGATTTTCGGCCTTTTGATAGGCTCAATACTTACACTCAATCAGCCTAAATAAATGCATTGCATTTAGCAACAGCTACTCAAAAAAAAAAAAAAAAGAGAGAGAGAAGAAGGAAGTTCCTAAAACTCCTTGAACTCCGTCTTTGTATACAGGCACGACTATGCAGGCTCAGGGGATAATCCCTTTACGAGCAGCTAAGCAACCTCTTGTACTGGTCTCCAAGGCCACGCTTTAAGTCATTGGGCCATGAAAGTAATCATGAGGAGAGAGAGAGAGAGAAAGAGGATGCAGGAACCAGCACACCATCCACATGCTGCGCATGCGCACCGCTTGCTCGGCGGATGGATACGGTACGCGCGGTTTCTCCTTTGCGTCACCAGATGGCGCCACAGAGTGACATGCTTTCAGTCGGTGTGTATGTGTACTCATATATCACGCTTTTTTATAAAAACGAAAAGCGGTAGACATATAAGTTTGGTGTCCATCGATTCCTGGAATATTTCGAGAGAAAGTAAATGGGAAGTTTTTTTTTTTTTTTCGAAATGGCTATAGAAGTTTAATAAAAACCTGTTCAAAGAGGGAGGAGAAAAATTGTCCAATTTTTTCACATTCGTGACGTCGCCGTAAAATAAATACGACATATATCAGAAATGTATAAACGTTATCCGATTCATCTCGTCTTCCTCTTTATAGTGAAACCACCCGCGTTAAAATCTGCACGGTGGTTACCGAGAAAAAGCATAAAATGTGTTCCAATTGAAATACACTGGGGCGGAGAGCTGGTACGCCCTCTTAAGTCGTCCTGCCGTAAACTTCCTTTACCCTCGGAAGTGGAAGCGACTTGCCTCTGGATATTCCAATACTGTTGAGGTTGGAGGTAGAGCCCTGCGCGGATGAGGTTTTTGGCATCCGCATCCGACCTGCATCCGCGCACACGTTATCCGATCCGCATCCGCACCATACACAACAGTTTCCATCCGCATCCGATCCGCTGAGCAAAACGCACCATCCGCATCCGATCCGCAAAAATCCGCACGTTTCGAAAGACGCGTAAAGACCGCCGGAAGCATGTTGGTATAATTTCGGATGCCTCCATGCTGTCACGGAAGGACTCAGTCATGACGACAAGCAAAGGTAGACCTTTCAACAAACGCGATAGGGAGAGACTTCTGGAACGCGTGGAACGCTACCTCGTCGGCGCTCGCGCGGTTCGAGACGCCTGAATGCCACCTCTCCCGTCTTGGATCCCGTCCCGATCCGCTACCGATCCGCTGCCTTCGTATCCGCATCCGATCCGCATCCGACCTCGAGCCATCCGCATCCGATCCGCACACCGCAGATAGTGCTAAATTTTCATTCGAATCCGCAAGTATATTGCGGATATCCGCGGATATCCGCTTCCATCCGCGGATGGTGCAGGGCTCTAGGAGGCACTATGGGTCACTCGATGCATATATGATGCCAATGAGTGGACGTTCGGCGAACCCTACTTCGGCCTATGGTGTTTGCTTTAGCGCACCTTCTAGTGGTTACGACGCGTGTCGAAACAGCGCATGTGTCCCTAAACGCCGTGGGCCTGTTGCAACAGAATTTCGCCCGACGACCGCAACGCCAACTCCCTCCTCATGTTCCGAACGACCTTACTAGACGGCCGCGTCCGACGTGTTCCACATAAGCCACTATAAAAAGATGTGAAAAGAGAATGTCGGTGTGGTGTAATCAAAGTAAATCAGAGCTTTATCAGTGTAGTGTAGTATCATAGAGGTGCGGGGTCGGCTCCCGCCACCAGCACTCGCCGACCTCAACCGCCGTCCTTCGGTAGGACTTTTAACTAGTGCGACGTCGAAATCGAAACGGTGAACACCAAGAAGTATCACGTACGTAGAAAAAGGAATTACAGTAACCGTGTATTCACACGAGCGACATTCCCGCAGAATACTCCAGCGGAAGACGTGAAAAACGTCATAGCTTTCTGGCGACCACAAGATATTCCGCAGCAGACGACAGCTGGAAAGACAGGAAAGGCGTTGACGGTGTCGTCTGCTAAGTACCTAATATGTCACTTCTCGATATTCTGGTACAGTGTGAATGCTCAACATAACACGGGGCGGAACATATATATATATACATTTTTTTTCTCCTACTAGAATCTTCCGCAAGTATGTCGCCCGCGTGAGTACACAGTAACGGGAGGGGAAAATCTACCTGTAGAGCGTTCCTTTACTGTTCCTTGTGGTTCCTTGTTGCCGAAGAGGCTCGAAGTAATATATAGGAAGGATATAGGAGACAGCAACAACAAATACACTGATGATGATAATGATAAGGGCAACAGAGCCGCACACAGAGAACGGACGGGCGACAACAAAATGCCAGCGTTATGAAGTGGCGGGCTGTACAAATAACGTGTGAAGGTTCAGCAGAAACAGCTGTGGAGTCGCGTGACTTGACTTGAAGGGTGGGTGTCGTTTCATGCAGGTGGTAACGCAGAAGCCGAATCTAAAAACGCGTACACGGTATTGGCAATTCGCATAGTGCGTCTGCCATCCGAGATGTGGCCCGAAGTTTCAGTAATATTATTGAACCACCCTGGAAGGTTTCATGCTACGGTATATCGTACCCAAGAGTGGGCAGTAGTACCCTTATTTTGCATTGCGATACAATTGCGTAATACTTCTGGGAAATCCGCGTTATAATATTAGAATCCGAGTATTAGGATGTGCCTATGATAGTTTAATTCTGGAGGCATGCAACACAGTCGAAACTCGCTAATATGGCCACGGCCGTTCCCGCAGATTTGGTCATAATGCGAATTATCGCATTAACGAACACCGCGTGTTACGTGTCGTACCATGCTCTTCACGAAAACTTTACCAACAAAACCAATTAACAGATATATTTCAATCAACTTTTTAATTAGTGACTTTAAGGAGCACGTTGCAATTGCAATATTAAAGCCTGATTACCACATGATCCGCTCGAAACATTGATGGAGCACTAAAGGACACCTCCTAGCCAACCATAATCTCGAATGATATCGTTATCTGCCTTGATTTGTTGAAAACTGGAGGCGTACGCCTTCTTTGTGACAGTTGAACCCCTGTATGCAATAAGGGGATACGTAGAAAAATCCCAAACTGAGAAAAGGGGCCTGATCTGATTGTGCGTCCCATTGACATATACATGCATTTCTCATTTCTTACCCTCCTATAGTGGGCCAATAAACTGCAATAGGCTCCTAAATTTTCTTTAGCAGGTACATACTGGTATGTAGATGCCATTGCAGCAAAAACAGCAAAAAGGGGACGAATTGACTTATCCCCTTATTACGTACAGAGGTTCAATTATGGACAACATAAGTGTCACAAAAAGGCGTACGCCTCCTGTTTTCAACAAATCAGGGCAGATAACGATATCCTTCGAGATTATGGTTGGCTAGGAGGTGTCCTATGCGGTGAAGTTCATTCTGAAGAGTGTGACATGAGATGAGATGATAACAGAGGTAGGTATGATGACGGCCCAAAGTTAAGATGTAGGGCGGCCATTGCCAGAAATGGGGAGAAGTCCGAGCAAGGAAACTTATATATGGTTTCATAGTCTTTGGGCGTGTCCAGACTCCTGGAGGAAGGACACGAGACTGCCAGTTTCTGAGTGACTTTCCGTGAAAGAGCCTCTGGGATGTAGAACATCGTCAGCGTATATACAATTCCTAGCCAACCACCATTCCGAATGATATCATTCTGTGTCCTGATTTGTTCAAAACAGGGGGAGGTGCCTGTCTGGGACACATTATGCATCTCCCAAATAGGCGTATATCCTTCCATTTCCAAGAAATCAGGACGCAGATTGATATCATTCGGTATGGTGGTCGGGTAGAAGCGCGCTATGTGGTTAAGTTCTCCTTTAACAGTTGCAAAAAAAGGAGCGGACAGTTTTGATGTCACCACGCGCCTTAGATATAGCCCCGCTATAGGTATGGGGTTGAGTAGCATGGGGGAGATAGCTGCCTTTGAGCTCTCTCTCGTAAACTAACTTGAATCTGAATTGAATTTTGAATTGAATTTTATTTCACACATGGTGTGAGAAACTATGGCAAAAAACAAGTGGTTTTTTGCCACTAACTTTCTCAGGAAATCCGTACTTCTCAAAGGAAGTATTTTGCAGGGAAGTTCCTGAGTGTAATATGTTCATATCACGCAGCAACAAAAAGAAAAATATTTTCGTGATGCCTTCCATGTCCCTTTTATGCAAATGTTTCCGCCACCGCGGTTGTTCAAACGAGAGGCATATTGGAGGACGAGTGTGTGGCTTAGATAGAGGCTCCAACAGGAACCATCGACAACAGTTGAGAGAGGGTACACTCGTTCGACCGTATATGCATGGATGCGCAAGGGAAACGAATGCCGAGAGAATCGGATCGCGAGTGGCATGTCTGGCGCAATGGACCATTTCCATATTCGCGTCGCCCCTGGCGGCGGAATGTCGAACTTCGTGTCTTTCCCCCCAATAAACATGGGGACTCTTTTCGGACTGGCACGTTGCGTGGGAAAGTAGCCAGAGAAGATTGTAATATGAATGCGGAAAGAGTGAAAGCTCATTACCAGTACAAAGCGTTGTCAAATGTCGACCATAAACGTCCACGTGACCTTGAAACCCATTATCTCCCCCCAATGAAACTGGCAGTCGCCCGAAGGTGGCAGCGCATGCGCATACTCGGAAAAGGTCCGTTTACGGCATTACGCCCTGATCCTTTTTCTTTTGGCAGTTCCCATTCGAGATGACCGTGAAAGCTGACGCTTACCTCAGCAGATGGCACGTCGGGTCGCCCGATTTGTTCAGCAAATTCTGTAGACACGGGGCGTCTTCTTCTAGCGCTTGCTTTAAAGGAGGTAAGAACTCCTATCTGCATTTGTTTAGTTACGGGTTTAATAGATGTAATATTGTTCTTCTACGCTTCGTAATGCTATTTACAATTTATTGTCCAATTCTTCTCCTTCATAACTTGTACACCGTTAATACAAAAACGCACTCTCTTTCGTATTCGGGCGAGTAGACGCACCACCGTCCAGATACCTCTATCCATCGTTACGTCATCTGAAGAATTGTAGCACCCAATCAGACGCCAACGCGGAGGTACAGATAACGTTCTGCTTTGCCCTCTTCTAGATGAACTTCACTACATGGCACGCTCTTAGCCAACCATCTTCCCGAATGACAACGTTCTCGTCTCTGATTTGTTGAAAACGGGAGGCGTACCCCATTTTGTAGCCGTGCATAATAGATACATAATAGAGTCCGCCTCTCGTTATCAACAAATCATGGGCGAGAACTTTGTCGTTCGGGAAGATGGTTGGCTAGGAGCGTGCTATGTGCTGAAGATACGCACCTAACAAATTCACCCATATAAAAGGTGTCACAGACAACACTTTGAAATCGCCGTTTGGAGCTGACACAGTCGATGGGCTCGCTTGGTACAGTTCATGGCTGCTTTAACATGTCGAAACACCGAGTCGGATTTATATAACGGTCCTCTCCGATACGCGTCGGCGGCGGAACGTGAGGAGCCGGCACGTGGAACGTGCAATTTCCGTGGAGTTGCATATGTTTCAATCCGCTATGAAAGTAGGTCATCCTTTTGCGCAGATCTTCAGCTTTTCCCTTTCCCCTCGTGCACGTAGAACGGTCTCATTGGATCGCTCTCAAATAAGGTACCACAACAACTGCACGCGAGGTCCGCGTTGCTTCACTAGCCCGCGTGGCTCACTGGGTAGCGTGCTTACCACGTCACGTCGAGACTGGGAGGCACCCGGGTTCGAATGCCTGTTGCTGGCTGTGCTAGCTGGGGTTTTTCCTAGGTTTTCCTGAGACACCGTCAGACATATGTCGGTACAGTTGCCTTAAAAGTCGGCCAAGGACGCACATTCCCACAGGGCCTTAGTCGTGATGTTGCCCATCTCTGCGAGGCCGACAACGGCGAGCCTTTCCACCAACACCACCACCACGTTACTTCATTTTTTTTTCATCATAGTGTTGTGGCGCGTCTGCGAATACACCCTTATTGCTGCTTTCTGAGCGGATAGACGCTTTAGCACGTGCTCTCTCCAGACTTTTCTTTCTCTCATGCGCGGAGACATACTATCGTAGCGTGTTGCAGTTTGAAATTTTTTGCGGAACTGGTTGTGTGGCGATTGCTGCCTCCCGCTTGCACTTTGTGTCGCCCCTTTCCCTTGACTGGTGAAACTTCATTATTGGTTTAGCGAAGACATGTTTTGTAGGACCAGGGAAGTACCACCAGGCTCTGCGCGATATGGTCACGTCAGTAACTCTCTCAAATTGACCAAGAGACATCCACTTAAGGTTGGTCCTCACTGCTGCGTTTTGACGCACCCTCAGTGCTCAACGCAGCGCAACGCGTTGACATGTTCTCACTGCCACGGAGCTACGCCTACGTACGCACGGACCTACGTCCGTCGGTTGACGGTGGTTGACCCATGCGTCGATTCAGTGCATGCCCATACAGCACAGGATATGCCCATACCATTGAACATCGTGTTTTAAACGCGTTTTGTTTGCGTGCTGTGGTGCCTTGATATGGAAGATCCGGAAACGGTGACGCTCAGCGATGGTTTCGCTGAATTTCTTGTGGCCCAGTATTCCTCGGCGCCGCTACTCTTGCAGCACAAATTGAAGGAGACAAGAATGCCCGTCTTGTCACCTCTATTTCGCTGCAAAGCATTCATTGCACTGCAACTCCCATGGCAGCACCAGATGCACGAAACCACACAACGCTGCTGCGTTGGCCGCCATTGCTGTTTACCTATCAAGTACAAACTGCGCAGGCGTCAGGTTCGCCGCTCTGATTGGTCTCCTTGCTGCGTCCAGTGCGCTGCTGTGCGAAAAAGTTGAGCCGTTGCGAACTCTTGTACGTCCGTGCGTGGGAGCTCTCAGTTAGCTCGTTGTCATGGTAACTGACGGATACAGGCCAACGGAACGGATGCCTGT
This sequence comes from Ornithodoros turicata, assembly GCF_037126465.1. Classification (NCBI taxonomy): domain Eukaryota; kingdom Metazoa; phylum Arthropoda; class Arachnida; order Ixodida; family Argasidae; genus Ornithodoros; species Ornithodoros turicata. The sequence goes on along the minus strand of NC_088210.1, from coordinate 11,208,408 downwards.
CTGTCAAAACGCATCAGTGAGAAATACATACAAGAAATATATACAGACAGAGGGAAGAGAAACAACCAGTTGAGGACAAAATAGGAAGTCATTTCGGGGGAACGAGCCTGAACAGACTGCTTGTTCCCCCGAAATGACCTCCTATTTTGTCCTCAACAGGTTGTTTCTCTTCCCTCTGTCTGTATATATTTCTTGTATGTGAAGTAAAATTTTCAGCTGTGTTTGAGACTTCGTGTGTGTGTCTGTCCATTCGTGTTCCCTAGTCTCGGTGTTTTTGCATTATGCACCATTAATCAGATTTGTCAACAGCAGAGGATATGAAATGAACCTGCGGTACAGTGCCAGGCCCCAACCGAACGATTCAAGATCACTCGAACACACACAGGCGACAAAAATAACCGATCGTGTACTTACGAGTAAAACTTGTTCCCGTGACAGCGCTCTTGTTCCTTGTTCCTTTCCGTTCAACGAGAGCGGCAGCCGGGGCAGGAACACATTACCATACGTCGTTTCTACGATGGCGCTCACATTTTCACAATAAATGGCTTTCGAAAAGCAAAATCACACGGAGAGCAGCGCGAGAAACAAAGCCTTGCAAAAGCGAAACCTTAGAGGGGATCACGTGGTGGACAGGACGCAATGGCGATTTTGACGCAAGCGACCGCTAGAGGGTGGCTACGCTAGTCTGGAGGGAAGAGCCGCTCCCCAAACATGCCCACGCTGTTGCCGCTGGAGCTTCCTCAGCCGCAAAGGCAAAGGCGCAATCTGTTTTCGAATAGACTTCCTGATATTCTAGTTAAAGTGTCCCATGCGTTATTACCACACTAGCAACAACCTGGGTGATGCCCTAATTTTTTTATTATCAACGTTTTAGTCACGGGAAATGTGGCTGAATAAAAACATCTGTTTCGTTGAAAGATGAAAATCACTGAAAGGTTAGCCAGCTGTAGGAGAAAGTAACCTTTTCAGTGACTTTCATCGTTAATTTCTTAGGTAACTTGAGGCCTTGTATGTGACTGTCCCTTCTACGTTGTACCAGCCTCAGAACATCATTTCTCTCGTGATCTGTTTCGTTGTTGCTGCTGATGCCGTTCCCACAGATGGATCCAGTCAATATATAACGGGGGGGTTACATAATATACTCTCAATTATTATAATACTTCCGGGGCAATTTACGTCTCTTGGCATCGACCTCGCTTTCCCTAACTTTCGGGTCTTCTCGCCTTCTTCTCGTCGAGGACGCTTTGTGTTCCCTCGCTGCTGTGCAGTGTTATCGAAATACGTTATCGCGATAGGGATACTCGTTACTTGTGTAAAAAGTACCGACATACCGATATCGCTACATTTTTTTTCTTTTCTTTTTTTTTCTGAAGGAGCAGGGAGGTGACATTTAACGTCGCTCGACATCCTGCCTCATCTGTCAAGCCGTCAAGGAGGAGTCACATGCAAAATATTTTTGCTCTGTGCTGCGTTATAGCCGTACAATCGAATTTACAAAAAAACTGACTGAGAAAGCAGCCGCAGACGACCGACAGGGTGCTGGCGTGACGTATTGGAGGCTCCGTGCCTTGTTTCTTTGTTTGTTTGTTTTTTCCTTCGCGGTTCACGCGGCGCTTTTACATGCATGAGCTGTGTCGCTGTACGTCACTGGTCACGTGAGGGGAGTAGCATACGTCACGACGTCCTCTCGTTCAGCGACGCGCTCTTTTCACAAGGAGAATGATTTTTCGAAGGTGCGCGGAACGGAGCCATCGCGCTCGCTCTGTAGGTCACCTACGCCAGTGTTTCCCAAACTTTTGGCGGTGACAGACCCCCGGAAGCTATGAGAACCAATTCACGGACCCCCCCCCCCCTCCCGCCCACACACACACACACACACACACACACACACACGCCCACACACCGTCACAGCCAGTGCATAACCAGCAACCTCGTCAGCTGCTGCGTGCTTTCGATACAGCTTCAGAAACGATTCCGGACTGGTTTCTTCTTCTTGTTTGTATGTGTATGACGCGGACAAACGTGCATTGCAGGACTTTTCTATCAGAAATTAGAAGCTAGCTGTTGAAGCATGCTTGTAGCAATTTTGGAAGTTCTGGGTGTTTGGAAATCGGGCAGCATGTACGAGCGCGTGTCTGTGGGGACGAAAATCCTCACTGAAATGTGAGAGACGGTCGCGGACCCCCACGGACACTCTCGCGGACCCCCAGGGGTCCGTGGACCACACTTTGCGAAACACTGACCTACGCTCATCGGTCTTTCGCAGGAACTCATTTTATTCATTGGAGAACACTCTGCACGAAAAAATAGAAGAAGGAACATTTTTGGGGGGTCACCTCAGTGCTCCTTTAGAGTAACGGAGTATCGCTACCGCTACTATATATATATATGTGTGTGCTGGAAGAAAGGGGTTCGGGCGAGCGCGAAATTAAATAGGTACGAACAAAGTCTGAGGCAGACAACGAAGATGTAGGAAGTAGGGAAAGGGGAGTCATTTATTTACTAGTGGAATGTTAAGAGGGAAGTCAACGTTGCGGCGGATGCCCCTGACGAAGGCGGAGCTCCCGCCGCAACGTTGACTTCCCCCCTTAACTTTTCACCAGTAAATAAATAACTCCCCCTTTTCCTACTTGCTACATCTTTGTTGTCTCCCTCAGAGTTTGTTAGTACCTGTATATATATATATATATATATATATATATATATATTATCATTAATAGGAACAAACAAACAGATGTTATATGCATTGATTTTAGCAAGGCGTTTGACCTTGTATGCCACCGTAAACTACTCTTAAAATTGCAGTCCTTTCTGAAGAACTCGAAAATTGTATCATGGACTAAGGATTAGCGCTATACAGATATGTTTAATGACATTCGTCTACATGACGGTTCCTGCGTAATGAGGTGGCCACAACTCATTCGCCCATGAAATGCATAGCCTCGCTCCCATTGTCTGAGCACAAAAGCAATTTAAAACTACCACAAAGCCACTCTCTCCTGCACACCGCGCAATTATTTCATAATTTACACCAAAACAAGCATTACTTTTGGCAAAATGTCTGGTTAACGGATCGCTTTCGGCGTAAACTGCCACCCGACAAGCGAGAGGACAACAGGTTTCTAACATACCATCGATTATGAAATAAAGCAAATTTTCTCATTTTGCGGGGTACTGTGGATATTTTCAACTCTTTGAACACGTTTACGCTCTCCGAGTATCTCATCTCTTACGCAGCAAGTGGAAAACCCGCGTCGTATACATCGTCGCATTTAATGCCATTCCAATCTGCAGTGTAGCACGAGTATCGTAAGAAATGGCATTTGGGACCTGACTAACATTACACGCTAATGTCATTTTATCTCCCCGCGTGGCAAGGGTATCGTAAACATCAACCTTCCATTTCCACCAAAATGGAACTCACTAGGTCCAAATAATAATTAGTATACATAAAAAAAAGCACTAATCTAGTTTTGCCTCTGCCGCGACCACTTTGTAGGAAAGGGCACATCAGCGACATGGCCGAGCTCGTTGGTGATGAATCAAGGTCGTGTTGAAGACTGGGAGGTGGTGGGTTCGAATCCTGCAACAGCCTGTGCTGTCTGAGGTTTTCCCTGGGTTTTCCGAAGACTTTCCAAACGAATGTCGGCACAGTTCCCCTCTGAAGTCGGCCCAGGACGCATACTAACACCCCTGTCACCCACTCCTTCCCGCTGACCTCTCTCCATCTGCCCGCATCTGTACGCTGCTCATAGCCACAGTCGCTTCGCGGCGCTAACACGAAATCTTAAAAAAAGAGAAAGGGACAAACACATAAGAATTAAAACTAAAAAAGGCGAGGAAGCGAGATATATCGTCCTACATTCGTGAAGAAAGGCCTTCAGAGAAATGAAATTCATTGAAGGCAAGGTTCAGTGTTTAGAGAGTAACAGGCAATTTCCGGCCTCGAGGACGAAAGGCACCGGCGCCGGTCGGGAGATTAGAGGCCGCTCTCACTCGTCAATGAAATGTATGCACATGCGCCGGAGCGAAGGCTTCGCATGCGACAGCCCGGAAAGATTGGGTCAATGCCATCTTGCCAAACGCAGCGCTCGAGCTCGCCTTCTTGGCTGCCAGGCCTCCTCCTAGAAAGAGGTCCCCCGAATGAAAAGGAAAACACACACACACACAGGCCTTGCTTCCGCATCCACTCCGTCGGCAGCTTCTCGTTTCTGATGGTCATAGTGTTGCTTTTTTTTTCTTTTTATTAGTAGATACCATCAGGTCAGTGTAATGATTTTTCTTCACGTTAGGTTAAAGACACTATGTAAAGGAGACTTATTACATTGACCTCAGTCACACTGTGAAGTCAATGAGGACAGTGTGTGTGTGAGTGAGTGACTGTGTGTTTTCATCACTCGTTGTTCTCATTGTAGTTAGCCATGTTTGGCTTTCTAAGTGATCTGGTGCAGTCAGCGCTCGTAATTACTGCCTATTTCTCAATTTCTTTTTCGTTATCAGCTCAACGCAACTCATCAGGTCAGTGTAATGAGTTGAGTTGAGCTGATAAGAAAAAAATAAGATAAGAAAAAAAAGATAAGAAAAAATAATTACGAGAGCTGGCTACACCAGATCACTTAGAAAACAAAAAAAAGGCTAACTAAAATGAGAACGAGTGATAAAGACACTCAGTCACTCACTCACACACACACTGTCCTCATTGACTTCACAATGTGACTGAGGTCAATGTAATAAGTCTTCTTTACAGTGTCTTTAACCTAACCTGAAAAAAAAAAACATATTGGCAGGGATCAAGGAATAATTCTCCAGCAAAACTTAGAAGGGAGACTTCATTGTACAGTAATGTGTACCAGTATCCGCCAAGTATTACTATTTTATTTTATTTATTATTTCGTGTTAGCACCGCGAAGCGAGTGTGACGGTAAAGAGTAATATTGAGAGTCACTGTTGGTAAGAGAACACTGAGCACTGTTTGTCAAACTTTGGCACACATGAAAGAAAAAAAGAAAAGAACAAGAGAGAGAAAGAAAAAAAAATCACAGGTCAACAGAGAAAGATTTGTGGATGACAGAGCTCAAGTGTCTTCAGAAAGTTTGAACACACCTGCACTTTTCTTTGTGATGAATTTTGTTCTCGAAATGAATTATAGGCTGCGATCTGCATTGCTATTTTTTTTTATTTACTACCTGATTAGAATACTACTTAGTTAGTTTGATGCTGAAAGGCCTTCAAAACATTAACACTGTCTTGTCTGTGCATTACAGCTTCGCAACGAGTTCAAACAAATCATAAATATGGATGCTGACACACCAATACTGAAATTTATCAGAGTGTACTTTAAATATGGCATGCAAAAAGAGATGTTGCAGAGCAGAAGTAAACTGGCTGAACATGGACAGACTCGAAGAGGAACAGGACAGGCAGTACATCTTCATAGAACTCATGGGTTTTTGAAACACGTAAGTGTTAGTTGTCAGATTACTTAACAGACTTTATTCCAGAGTTGCGAAGGCTCCTTTCAGTCACAAGTATTGGAATAATTTCATTTAAATCTAATCTTTCACCACCCATGGTGGAACATTATGGGTACACTCTTAAAAATGAACTTCACCACGTAGCACGGTCCTAGCCAACCACCATCGCGAATGACAACGTTCTCGCCCCTGATTTGTTGAAAACGGGAGGAGGAGCCTATTTTGTGCCGTGCATAATGACACAAAATAGGCTCCTCCTCCCGTTTTCAACAAATCTAGGGCGAGAACGTTGTCATTCGGGGTGATGGTTGGCTAGGAGCATGCTATGCGGTGAAGTTCATTTTTAAGAGTGTATATACTGGTATTAATATCCACCCAAGTAGGTGTCCTCAATTACAACAGTTTTATCGCTGTGCTTAACTATGTTTTTGAAGGCAAAACTTAAGTATCTTATCAAAATTTGTATAATATATTTGTATATGAAGGTCACTTTCTATGAATATGGGCTGAAACCCATTGGCCAATCCCACAGGTGACTGTGGGCCGAAAAAAACATTGGCACTTGCGGTCGATTACATTCAAGGCGGCAAAGCGCGCGTCGATCAGCTGGGCGATTACGTCAAAATACGCTGTGCAAGTGCGTCTCTGCGCATGAGAGGAAGCAGTGAGAGGGAAGAGGGAGGGCGCCGCCTTAGCCAATGGGGCTTCCCGAGTGGAGTAACCGGGAGAGGAGATATGCGCAGAACGGTCGGTTAGTTGCAGAGCGTATGGCGCCCAACGGCTTGCTGAGAAGGCGATTCCGCTTGGATTCAGGTTGTTATTGGGTGGATGGCTCAACAACGGGTTTGATGTCAAAATCGAGCTCCACGCACTAGGCAGCAGAAGGTCAAAGGATTGCCAAACTCGTACTATGAATGGCAGTGATGACCAGTAGTTAACTACATGTAGTTAAACTGCTAGTTAAACTACCTGATTGTAGTTCAAAAGTAGTTATCAACTACTTGCAGAAATATAGTGGCAACTACTGGTTACTACAGTAGTTAGGTTACCGCAGGCGACAACTACTTCCGATTTTGCCGCAAGCTTTACTTGTCTAGTGAAGCCTCATTTGCTGCGAAATAATTCTGCAACCGAGTTTATCGAGTAGCCATAGCAAGAATCCCGCCGCAAGCTTTGTATTTGACGATCGTAGCAAAGGCTTGAGCCAAAGTTTATCATTGCTTCTGATTCATATCTAGGTGTCCAGGAACACTATACAAGGAATTGATGTTGATGGACAACGTTAAGTAGTTATAGATGCAGTTAAAATACATTGCAGTAGTTAAAGAAGTAGTTTTAACTACCCCCCTGAAAAGTAGTCGAACTTATAGTTAAACTACTCCATAGAAGTAGTTAGTAGTTATAGTTAAACTACTGTACAAGTAGTTAGTGGCCATCACTGATAAATGGTTCCTAGGCACACCGCCGCAACAGAAACTGCTGTACTATATTGAAATGCAATCATAAGCATTCAACTTGACGAAAAATTACAACTGCGCTCGTCCGAAATGGTCGATACGCAATGGAAATTTGAAACAGCATAAACAAGTTCTAGCATATACGTACTGCCCACTATTCGTGTCGTTAACCTTGCTTGCTACACTTTGTTCCCAACTGTGACATGCTCTTGACGGCCACATTTGAAGACTACATAATAGCGCATTGTTACGGAAGATGACGAAACGTCAACGGTGGAGAGGCTGCCCCAGGTGTTCCTGACGAATTATTTTCACTGCGGTCTGTCAGGACATGCCACACACGCACTCTTGACCGCATACAGTGGGAATACACTGAAGTATGGGTCACCGACCGTGTCCCTCGCGTAGGTATAAGCACAACCCGGCGCATCACCGCCAGCAACGGGCCAGAGTATCGTCCTTTGCGATGAAACTCCTCATTCATAATCTGAAAATAAAGTTGTTGTTGTAAAACAGGATAGAAGTAGAAAGAAAAGTATGGACACGTAGATTGCACTGGTGCGACCAGCTGTTCTACGACGCTTGGTGAGTGAAAGCACTGAATGATTTAAAAGATTACTTCAGCACGTATGGGTTTGAGGTAGTTCGTCGCAGGACACAAAGCGCAGGCCGTTGGTGCTGCTTTGGCCAGCTCACCAGTACCTGCTCAACACTAAAAGGCTGGGTGTCAAGCATGTCTTTCCCCTGATTTGTGGAAAACGGGAGCCGTACGCCTTCTTTGTAACACTTATGCAGTTCATAATTGTCACAAAAATGGCGTATGCCTCCCGTTTCCAGCAAATCAAGGGGAAGAACGATGTTATTCGAAATTATGGTTTGCTAGGAGCGTGCTATGCGGTCAAGTTCATTTTTAAGAGTGTAGCTACATGCCTGCAGATGGGAGATCTTACCTCCTTTAATGACGACTGTCTGAATGGCAGTTCCTGCTTAATGAGATCGCGACAACTTATTCGCCGGTGAAATGCCTACTGCCGGTGCCAATGTCCGCCAGAGTACCATTTTTATTCTTGCATGAAACCACTTTGTACAGTGCGAGACAACATTATGTTGTTATTTAAGGTTACACAGTATTCATTGATGGATATGAAAAGATGGAGTTTAAAATTTTCACCCATAAAAACAAAAATGACGCAGGACGGCACCAAAGAGAACAGCAACATCGTGACGTTTGATGTCATTATAAACTGGCGTGTGACAGGTCCTTCGTGAATAATACCATTGGGGACTCTAATGGCATCAGGTGATTACGTCATTTGGTCTGCCTTAAACGACGACGTCTTGCAAAATGACGTAATCATCTGGCGCCATTAGGGTCTCCAGTGGTAAGGTCGTGTCATACGCCAGATGCATATCCCTTAGATATCCATCTGGGATATCTGATGGGCTGTATCCGATCTGGGATATCTATTGGACGTACCAAGGACATCAAGACGTACGTACGACGTCGTACGTCCAGATATACAACGCGCTTCGGCGTTGTTCGGGATTAACATGTCTGGAGAGATTGTTTCATTTAGCAAACATCAGAACCCATCGCGCCCAACATTTTCGCTGTCTGGCGTATTGTCACTGCGCAAGCACATGTACAAAAACCGCCCGGAGAAGGCAACCATCGGGCCGGCCAGATCACCCTGCGTGAGGTTAGCACGCCTGCCTGGCGAGCAGCTTTAAGCTTGTGTTGGCCAGCAGAAGTTTGCCTGCGACTGCGTCTGCTGCGGAACGCTTGCCGTCCAGGGTACGTACGCCCCCTTGTGATATACTGGACGACCTTGCAACTGGGAAACATGTCTACCACAGTCGCCACTTGCCTTCTATCCTCGAATGTAGCCAAGGTCACAACGACTTGCAACGCCTTCCTCAAGTGTATAGTTCCACGATAACCGAAAAATGGTACAGCCTGTCTCTTAAGCGTTGTATTTTAATCATTGGCAACTGAAGAGTCACTCTAAGAAATTGAATTGCTGCTTTCGCACATTTGCATAAACAGTGGCTATTATACAAATGCGCTGCGCACAGGAAATCATGGTATAACAACGTAGTGTTTCGATTTCTTAGTGCGGCGTTTCATCGACAAAAGTCGGTACCATGGACAGGCTAGCCTTCGCTTCCAACGCTCATTCGGAATACGCCCTAGGGACTGAGCAGTCTGCAGAAAAAAAGGCTTCAAACTGCTGCGTTCTCTGCGGAAACTCGAAAGGGCTGTGACTTCTCAGATGGGGTCAGCCACCATGGAAGATTTGCGCGAGTACTGGTTTACTGTTCTTGAGCAACTGGACATCAAGGAAAACGGCAGCATTTCTTCGTCCGAGCTGCAACGGACCTTGATCGATCATTCTGCCGCCATACCAAGTCACTGTCGGAACCAACTCCTGGAACTGGCGAAGCGGAATACGCGCTCCGATATTACTGTGCAGCAGCTTCTCACGATCATCTTGTGCCGTCGACCCACCACCAAGGCGGAGAAGGCGGCTCAGAAATGCTTCCACGTTTCGGCAAAGATCTACGTCAAGGAGAGTCAACAGCTGTGGATTACTCGCCTGGCCCTAACGGACTACCCCGCCGTCGTTTTCCCTCTGGCTTTCATCCTGATTGTCGCAGCGGCTCAGATTGTATCATCCGTACACCACCACCTGTGGTGTAACAGCCGAGAAGATGAACCCTACGCGCAGGATTGCTTTCTGGAATCTCCGATTTCGTACAATCCGCTGCGCATGCGCGAGATGTGGCGACAGTTCAGCTATTCATTGCTTCACACGGACGCGGTTTCGCTTGCCTTTAATGTTCTGGTAGAACTAGTTGTTTGTCTGCCGATAGGTATGGTTCATAGTGCATGGAAAGTACCAGTGTTGTATTTCGTGGGAGTGTTCTACGGAGCCTTGGCTTCGTCGTTCTTGCCCAGCTTGCGTCTAGCGGGCGCCGCTGGCGGTTGCCACGCCATCTTGTGGTCGCATTATGGAGACGTCTTATTTAGCTTCAGAGAGTTCAAGTATGGAGTGGTCTTCTTTCTCGCGATCCCGCTTCTCACGGCAGCTGATATTTGCTGGCATATCTTCTGTCGGATGAGTTGGGTGGGCCACGCGTCCGGGATTTTCGTCGGAATAACTGTTGGAAAATACTGCTTTTTCAACAGGAAACTGCGCAAATGGGAGTTGGTGATTGGGGCGCTGTCGGCTCTGGCAATGTTCGTACTCTTTGTTTATTGTGCAACGTATCAACTTCATTGATTCTGTGTAGTTAACTGCATGTTCTACAGTTGTCAAATGGCCTTGACGTGTACTTGTAACTGGGTGCTCTAATAAAGGTGTTGTAGTCCATCAGACATGCTTGCCAATATGCTATAAGTGGGATTTCTAGCGTTCAGTATAAACAGAAAACCGCCCATAAACGATCCCCACGTGAGGACTCCTCGAAACATCCAGCGGGTGATCATGTTGGCGCAGACTCCCAGAGAACACAAAAGCACGTCAGTGCGATGGTGAGGGTCGTTACCTTAGACGCAATAGGATAGCGGAACCATATATGTACCCCTCTTGTTACATGAATCCTTTTCCGGAAGGAACGCTTTTGTAATGGCCCTTTTACAGTTGTGTCGGTCCGCCCTTTTCATAGAAGTACAACAGTGGTCAACGTTCGCGTTACATGCCTATATAGTTATCAAAGAAATAGCTTTCGGTTTCTCCAAGAAGACTTCTTGCGTGACGTCGCTTGCCACAAGAGACATGAATTATCATGAAAGTGCCTTTAATAGTAACTGAACACCCTTGTCATTCGCCCTGCGCCGAACACTACAGTACCATCCGCCTGTACTAACAAAGACCAGCAGATCTCCGCTTGTATATGTGAAGTCAGACATAGTTAACGGGCACTTTGATATTTTTATTTATTTGTATTTCATGTTATTTCGATAATACTGCCACCCCTTCTGAGCCGAAGCAAGTGGTAGACACGATATAGAAACAACAACAACAACAACAAATATAATGATATTGACGAATAGGGAAATTCGATAGAAGCATGAATAGCTGCATACGCATATTACCATACGTCATTTCACAAGTACACCTTTCTGCTCCGAATGCTCCGCTAGTGTCTTGTAGACACTTCTTACTAGACGCAATGAGGGAACCCATTAATACGTTTTCAGTGCGACCTAAAAAGACAATAGATGGATATATTCTGTTAACGCGTTTACAGAGTCGCTTACTGCAGTACTCTGGATGCTTGTTCCAGTCATCTCGCTAAAGGATCTGTATGGTTAACAACAATAGCCACTTTGTTCTGAGATGATGAACGGGGAGATTGTATTTAATATATTTAGTTGTACCATATTTAGCTTAGAGTCGAAGAGGGGCGTAAAAGATGATGTTCTAGGTTTTCCGGTGATTGCTGAATGATCTGGAAGACTTGACGAATGGTCTGGGGGATTTCTGTGCAAGACCTTCACTACTATTCAAGATGGATCAACTGAACTCCTCATAAGGGGTTCAGTTGGCATTGTTCCTATAGCGTCTAATAAGGGGTGTAAAAGGGTGGTAAAAGCAATTATCATATATACAAATTGCAAGAAAAAGGCGTACGCCTCCCTCGCTCACGAAACGAGAACCGGTAACCCTATCATTCGTAGGCAGCGGGTATAGAACTTTACAACCTTTTAGGCACAATATGTGCGACAACTATTACCTCCTAAAAGGTGTAACTGCCCACCTTTTTTTTTTTCTAAGAGTGGAGGTAGCATGGTGAAAGATCTGACAGGGAAATTCAGTGGGACGAGGGCAGCGACACAGACGGCGGGCAGGAGAAAGACAAGAATGACGCGCTTGTCCATTCTTACTTCATCGTTCGTTGGTAGCTCAATAGACCTCTACCTGTTTGTAAACAAATGACGTCATAATGTTCGACAGCGCCACGAGTTTGGTAGAGTTGAACTACGTTCAAAGCTAGTGGCGAACAAGGTCGCGCCCGAAAGCCACGGTCTTGAGGGGATTACGATGGTCTCTGAAAGGGACATGACCTTCGGTCCTACTTTCTTTCAGCGAACAATTGCTCATTCGTGGAACCCAGCTTTCCCCTTCCGATCTGTTTTGGTTTCGGTCTGTCTACCAACGTCATGATGACGTTTGTCGGGTAGAGGTTTATAGACCACTACCGAAGAAACGTCACCGTGACGTATGGATGACGTTGTTGACATATCGAAACCGAAAGAGCGTGGGTGGAGGATACCGCCGTTTCACCAAGCCGTACTCCTCATGAAGGCTACGGGTGGCGTCTTCGCATTAGAGGCACAAACAAATGAGGTCACGTTTTTAGTCACCTTGTTGTTGTTCATTGGGGTTCGCGGTCCACCGCGGAAAGAATAGAAGGCTTCACCCCAAGAGTTGCATCATCGGAAAATCGTTGTCATAATCCTGCGCGGAATGTGGTTTGTTATTACAACTTAGCATAGTTGTGCCTAACTCGTTACAAGTAACTCGTTACTTGGTAACGGTTACTTTTTTTGGTAACGAAGTAACGATTCAGTTACTTTTTAAAAAATGGTAATAGTAACGGAATCAGTTACAAAAATTGGTAACTCGTTACTGACGTTACTCGTTCCTTTTCTTCAGCGCTGGAGAGCACATTTCGCCACTCCGTGTGGTGCAATGCGTGGACTTGCGTGACCCACGACCACGTGTGACTCAAAGTAGTATTGCAGTCCTCTCCCTGGATGTGTTGTTGACGTGCTGAATCGTCTTAAACGAAGGCCCTTGTCTTTTCTCTTGCTTCCGTAATCTCCGACCATCACTCCTTCCCAAGAATGGGCACCAATTGTGCTATGGCTACAAAAAATGCGTTTCGACTTCTAGCCTTTTCTAGTCTTTGCTAAGCTTCTGAGCGCCCTAAATTATGACGCAGCCCCTCGTCTGTTTTTGGGAACCGTTGGTGATCGGTGGCACGAAAACCGGTGTCTTTTCTTGTGTTTTCATAACCTCCGGTCACCCCCACTTCGGCAGCAGATGTCTTCACACGAAAGACAACGAAGATCACTGATGTAAATTTCGAGTATCAGCTTCTTGTGAAGTTCAATTTCTCATTAATAATGAGTTGAAGGCAAGTGACGGCATGTTTGTTGGCTCCTTTAACTATGCGGCGGTAACGTAAAAGTAACTCGTTACCTGTGAGTAACGAGAACTCGTTACTTTTGTATGTTGGTAACGAGTAACGTATTTAGTTACTTTTTTCTGAAGTAACGGGTAACGGTATTTAGTTCCTATTTTTTGGTAACGGGCACAAGTGTGCAACTTAGTTAGCGCTTGCTTTGTATAGAGACACAACGTACACTCCGAGAGAAACTCGTGCCCTTCAGGCTCAAGAAGACGGAAGAGCCCGATAGCCGTCTTCAGAAAGGGCTACCGATAAGATAGGGCTACCTGTAGAATTCAGCAGAACAAGGCGATACAATTAGTAATACGTAAGGAATTACATAAACATCTTACAATATGAAGATTCACATTTAAACGTGTCTTTCTTTCGACTTATTGATTTTTTTATATAGTAGTTCCAGTCTACCAAGTTGGAGGCGCTGTTGAACCATCTGACGTCATTTGTTTGTAAAAAAGGGAGGTTGCGCTACCGCATGTAATGTGCCAGCTATCCACCGGTCAGGTTGCACAGCCCTCCGTAATTCCATTCAAGGCATAGTTTCGGAATGCTAGTGAATGGTTGGGGTTGTCCGTGTCTTGCATTACGCTTCTCTCCTCCTTATTTTGCGCGTGTTCACAACGTTCCTTCTTTCATTTTCGGTGGCTTCTTGATGAAATGTGGCATCGTACATCCGTGTTTGTGCTGCACTGTTTGGTGCGAAAAGGTACGCGGTGTGGAAGTTTTTCGACGAATGGGTGTGGCGTTAGAAAAACACTGTACACGCGCCAGGGGCGGATCCAGACCCTTGTTCTTTTTTTGTTTTTCTTTTTTGGGGGGGGGCAGTTTCTTTGTCGGAGCGCATAGTGGGGGAGCGGGAGAGGGAAATTCAATGTATAAACTGACGTTTTGGGGGTGATCGCCCCCCCCCCCCCCCCCACCTTGGAACCCGAAGTGGCATACGGCAACTGTTCCTTTCACTTCGCTTCTCCTGTAAATGTATTCAGTTCGGTTATTCGGTTATTATTATTATTCTTACTTTATAGTGTATTATTATTATGATTGTAAAGTTTATTATACTTATGGAAGAAGAACTAATGTTTACAGATTGAAGAGCCTTAGATCAAATCTCACCGAGAATTTTCGAATCGATTATTTTTCGTAACGCGACTGTCCTACATGCCCTGGGATTGCATCCGCCAGTTAAACAGTTGACGAGACAAGGAAACATGAAAGAAGGCAAGAAAGAATGCGGAACACGGTTAGCCTTCGCTTCCCGTCTTTTATCACCGTCAACGTCGTTGATGTAGGCGGACGATGTAAGACAGAGAGTGATGATTCCCTCTTCCATGAGATATACTTTCTTTATGGCGATCACTATGTGAATAAGACGCTAGAAGATCGTGTTGATTATGCGGATACATATTTAGTAGACATGAGACGAATCCAGAATCTTCCGAATCCGAATCCGAAGCCAAGGAAGGATCTGCGAATCCACGAATCTTAAGGATCTCGAATCTTTCGAATCATTTCTTTAAAAAGAGTTTAGAAAGCCAAGAAAAAGAAAAAAACTTCTACTGGAGAATGTTTTGAAGTCTAATATCATGTACATTTGTTTAATGAAAAAAAAAAAAAGTTTAGTTTCGGGAGCGAGCATACTCATATAGTTTACTTAAAATATCTAACATAGTGTCCATCGACTACAAGAAATACATAAATTCTCGAGTCTGAATTATTTCCATAAAACTGAAGCAACAATCAAAAGCAAAACCATAATACTTTTAAACTTGTATAGTGTAACAGCTCCAACCTGAACTCTTTCAGTCCAGACTCCAGAGCAATGTAAACAAACAAACAAGAAAACACCCGTCGGCCAGTGAGGCTTTCAAGCGGACTCCGAAGGTGCCAATTTGAAAAAAGAAACAAAGAAACGCGGTTGGTGGATTCGAAAGATTCGATTCGCCGTTTTAGGAATTCCCGCAACCTCCGCGATGTTCAACGTGCAGCGGTGAGAGGTGAATCTCTCACCCTGACGGGAGGACATGGCGTTCCACGTGACCTTCCGACGCCAGTCGCTCAAACGTCACCCACCTGCGCATTTCTGGTGATGGCCCAATAAGGCCGAAACAGCTGTCTGTGTGATAATATAATGTAAGGGAAGTTTAGATGACGTACAGCATTTTCAATAAAGTCGAGACGGCTGTCCAGTGCTGGTGTGGCGACGTTTGGAACCGATAAACACACCCACCCCCACACACACAATGACAAGTACTGCTGAGAGTCCGTGGGTTTATGGAAACCCGTTTTCGTAAACCCAGTTCCAGTTATACTGTGATGTTTCCTGGAGCACAGTTTATCCAATTGTACTGTACAGAGGAGTTCCTTGAAACTCTATTATGCGGGAGAAAAATCGAAATCTTTTGTGGTGTACGGTATGTCTCAGCTACATATGACGGAATGAGAAAAGTAGCAAGAAAAGGCGATAAGTGTTGTATATCAAGAACAAATCTTCAAAGTTTCGAAGAGTAGTATGCTTTGTTCACATGTATCTTTTCCTCGAGAGAAATTAATTAGTTGTGAGTCATTTGTACTATTTCAATAAATATTTTTTTAAATGTAATTTCGAAGATAGGAGGCTGAGTAAACACCCATTCCAAGAGTCTGCTGCAATACATGCCTTGCGTTGCTCGCAACAAAAACATCGCGAAATTACCACAATACGAAACAATACCATAAGTGACAGTCTGTTTTACGCGTGCTTTGTGCATTTGAAGAAGGAACGAAACCGAGAGACACGGGACACGAAGACAAGTACAAGAGTAATCAGAGTTCGTTCCTTCTTCATCACGCACCAGTTAGTCTGCGCCCTATCCCTTTTATTGTGCATTTGGGGGGGCGGGGGGGATATACGTTTATTTCGGAAAGGTCAGCGTGACCGAAGGTCGGCTTGCTATTCGTAAAAAAAATATAAAGCACAACAAAAACAAATATAGCATAACGTGTGCATTTGTGTGTGTCTTTTTGTGCATTTGGATGTTTGATTTTTTGTTTTTTGTTGGTATTTGTTGTTTTGTTTTGTTCTTGCGTGTTTTGGTTTTGGTGTTGGATTCGGATTTGTGTGCATTTGCAGTTGTGCATTTGGATAGAATAGCTTTCCTGCGTAGTGTGAAAAGATGTCCACCTTTTATGTGGATTTCCGGATTGCGGTGAATTTTTATTAAAAAAAAGTATACTTCGACTTACTATACTTATACTTATTTATTACCGGCATTGGGGGAAAAACGGTTAGGCATATGACGTTCAGCAGCTGTTAACAAGGTTCAGCAGCTGTTGTTCGCGCTCAATGAGCGGAAGTCATCCCCATATCATCGTCATCATGTATTTCTCTCTCTCTTTCTTTCGCGTGAACCGATGCTGTTAACAAGGTTCAACAGCTGTTGTTCGCGTGAACCCCTTCGCCTTTTTAAAACCGTGCTTCAGCTTAGATGGGACACCCTGCGTAAGAACATTTATCAGTTTGCCGTTCAGCCCAACCTTTTGCTATTTCCTCTTCCGAAAGAGACCAGAGAAGTTTGTGAATGTGCTTGTGAAACGAGAATAGACCTCTCCCGGTTTGTAAACAAATGACGTCACAGTGTTCGACAGCACCACGGGTTTGGTAGAGTTGAGCTATGCTCGAAGCTAGGGACGAACTAAGGTCACGCCCGAAAGCCACGGTCTTGAAGGGATTACGATGGTCCCTGAAAGGTATGCGAACTTGGGTCCTACTTTTCTTTCAATAGGAGGCCACTTGTTGGCATAGCCAACAAGTGGCTATTCGTGGAACTCAGCGCTCCACTTCAGATTTCTTTCAGTTTCATTCTGTCTACCGACGCCATTAAGACGTTTCTCGGGTAGAGGTATATTGGTAGAACCTTGCACCTCCATTGTGTTTCAGAGGCTTTTTTCCCACAGTGTGTAGTACGTGGTGTGTGCAAGGCGATTTGTGCTTAGGAAATAAATATATGTTTCACTGACATTCGAAAGTAGTAGTTTCAGTGCTCTTCGCCATTCTGTGCCCCGGCAATGGGCGGGCCGTGGGCGCGGGTGCAACCTTTGCGCTTCTCAGAGACATCTTCCTCAAGTGCACGGGGTGGATCACAACTGCTCACCTGCGCATGCGTAGTGCGTTGCGCAATGCGGTATGTAAATACAGTCAACCCTGGATTTATGAACCTTCGATTTATGAATTCCCTCGTTTTATGAACACTAGCACGAGGAACCAAACTTTTTACATGCATTTTTCCCTCGTTTTATGAACCTCGATATTCGAATAATGAATGGAATTTCTGGGAACCAACTAGGAGTTGCCCTGTGTTTTTGCCCTCAATTTATGAACGGATCGTTCCGAGGCCAACAAAAACATTCAAAGGGATTATTCGTGGTCTTATGAATGACGCCTGAACAGACAAAACCTTTTCGAGGTATCGCACCCTCGGTTCTTAACCCCTCGAAATCCGAACAACAAACGGGTTTTTGCAGAAGTGTTCCTGACCTCAATTGACACAGCGGAAGTCATGGTCCAAAGTAAAATTAAACTATTTAGTATTGCATAATAAACAGAGTGTGAATGCGCAAACATCTGTGTTTTGTGAGACTGATACCAGCTCCGGTGGCGCAGCGGTAACGCAGCGGTAACGCGTGCGCTTGGAGACTGGGAGGTCCGCGGTTCGAATCCGCGGGCCGCCTGTGCCGTCTGGGGTTTTTCCTGGGTTTCCCTCAGATGTGTAATAGGCGTATGCCGGCACAGTTCCCCTGAAGTCGGCCCATGGACGCAGCTATCCTCCCCCCGAGCGGATTCCCCTCGGTCTTCCACTTCACCCTTTCCTCTCCTCCTCTCCACCACCTTTCCCTTCCCGAGAAACATGCCGCCTAATCAGGCAGGCAGACCTCTCGGGTTCCTCCCAACGACACTCCTCCTCCTCCTCCTGTGAGACTGATACAGCAGAAGGCATGGTCCAAAGCAAAATTACACAATATATTGCATTATAAACACAATATCAACTCGGAAATACTGTTCCATTTGCTCGATAGTACTCACTTAACGGAATTTTCGATTTATGAACGATTTTTCGGGGAACCGAGGGTGTTCATAAATCGAGGGTTGACAACTTAGAAATGACACCTAGGAGGATTGCCCGATTAGGGTGTCTACCAGGACTGACCATGCAAAATACTCGTATTTTCGCTGAACAATTACTTAGTTATTTATTTATTTATACCCTCAGGGCCAAGCAATACATGCAGAGGGGAGTGGTTATATGAGATTAGCAATACACAGTTGAAAATGGGTTGGATTAATACATATCGCTGAAGGCGGAAGGTGGTTCCACTCCAAACTTGTTCGGGGTACAAAAGAGTTATAAAGGGTACAAATAATAAATAAATATAAATAAATTTAATTATATTTATATATGTAAATAAATAAAAATAAATAAATCGGCCTTGTAGAGCGGTATTCCCACCTAATGTTGATGATCAATACGCGATGAGATAAAGGAGGGTGCAGTGGGGAAATGTTCTTTTAGTATTGGATTGTGAAAATAAATGGCGTGAGAAAGAGTGAGGCGCCTCCGTTTCTGACGTAGTGATAGAGGTTCTAGTGATAATGAAGCATTCATAGATGTAATACTCGCTGTTCTGTTGAAGTTAGATAAGATGAAACGAGCCGCGCGGTTTTGAGTGCTCTCAAGTTGAAGGATTAATGTGGAGTGAGTTGGGGTCCCAGACAGACGATGCATATTTAAGTTTGGGACGAACTAGAGTCTCATATAGTGTTAACTTCATATCTACAGGAGCCGTGGAAAAATTTCTTCTAATATATCCGAGGGTGCGGTTGGCGTTGTTAGTGACATATTCAATGTGGGATTTCCAAGGAAGGTCAGTCGTTAGTAACACTGCTAAATATTTGTATGTGGTTACGAACTGGAGCTGGATATGGTTAATGCCGTAGCAATGGCTGACATCTTGCTGCCGCCTACACTCTTAAAAAAAGGGTGTACTTTAACTCCTTTTTTGCCACATATATAACACCCTTTTGGAGAGTACAATTACACTCAAAAGGGTGTCTCCTCACTCCCTCAAGGGAGTAGCATAACACCTTTCTCCCTACTGGAGAGAAATATTACTCCCCGGCAGAGAGAAGGTGTTATTCTACTCCCTTGAGGGAGTGAGGAGACTCCCTTTTTGAGCGTAATTGTACTCTCCAAAAGGGTGTTATATATATGTGGCAAGGAAAGGAGTTAAAGTACACCTTTTTTTTAAGAGTGTAGACGCGTGCATATGTTTGCATTTATGGGGGTTAAGCTCCATGCCCGATTGAGTACACCAGGCAAATATTTGTGCTAGATCAGACTGTAGGCTATTTTTGTCAGAATTGATATCACTCCGGAATTTCACTAAAAACAGAGAGTTGAAGAAAATCCCCCTTGCGCGGAGTGCTGCGATCTTGGAGGGCCTGTCCCAGCTGCTGCCGGGACATGGGAAGCATAGTGTAATAACGCAGGAAAAGTTTATCGGCTCACTTCCACTTCTGAACGAACGGTGTGCATATGTATATACTGCGCGCACAGTGCTCATACTTCGTAGTTACATTGTGCGTACTGTGATCAAGTAGCAGAACTATACCTGTGGAGGCAGTCCTCTTTACACCGAAGGAAACTCCATTTCACATGCCGGGAAAGAACACTCCCAAGAAGAGATTGCTTGTTGTACCTGCCATGCATCTGCGAATAATCCTGAAACGCTACACTGACGACGTGCAAACGAAAATATATCTTGAATGCGTGGTTTATCCTGTTTCCGTATATTTGAACTGTCCGTCCTGTGCAGAAACGTTTTCACGGTTTGTAACCAACGTGACTTTCAGCTACGCTTTTATAGCGTATCACCAATCCATACGCTATTGTGACCTTTACAGAAGGCAACAAATGAGAGCGCGTGCACTGTAAGAAAAAAAGGAGTAAAACGGGGAGCAATTGCAGTTTCTACTCCCCTAGTCTGCAATTACTCCCCATTTTAGTCTCCTAACCCGACACTGAGTCCCGACATTTGCTTCCCAGGACTTCAAATTGTCACTGAACTTCGCGAATGGTCTCCTGAATGTAACAGTCTACGTACATATGTGCCCTTGGTCAATTTGAACGGCATAAGGCTGTATAACCCAGCCAACGTAGCAATTTTCCAGCCACACAGAGTAAGAAACAGTTAGCGCATCTTTGTTCGCAAATTATGCCCTATGTATGGCGCAATATTTTATATCACCCGATATATCACGGTTGACGGTTTGCTTCAAAGTATTTTCATGCACACGAATTATGTACTTGGGACTCTTACAACAGCGCGCGAAATGCAGTCTCCACTCTGTGACATTCATTTACTCCCATGCATTTACTCCCGAAAGGGACTGTTTTTGTGGCAATGCATTTAGTCCTCAAAAGGAGTAAAAGTACTCCTTTTTTTCTTAGAGTGCGGCAGATAGACTTGGAGTGCAAATGGAAAGAGCGCTGCCCGCCCTCTTGTTGTCGTCGTGTTTCCTGTCTCAATAAGCTCACGAAAGTACGACAATAACCTGTTGGCAAACGAACCAAGTGTGGGAAAGTGAATTTTTTGTGTGTGAAAGACGCTCATATAGCCCAGCTTCCATGACTTGAAAATGGTTGGTGGCCTACTATTAGTGAGCGATGCTGGTAATGCAGCCTGGGTCCTCGAGACACATTTCCGACAAGCTACCGTTTCTCTTTATTTAGACGCAGAAGTCGCTCTGAAACAGAGCACGCCCTGCACACCGTTGAAGCTGCATGCTGACGAAATCGTAACACCGGCTTATCACTTCTATGGTGGTGTGTGATCTACAATGTAATAAACGGTATTACAAGGATTGCTAGGATTCCTAGTGCACAGGATTGTTGGGCTCACTAATTTGTGACCCATCTAACCAGCCAAGAATACAAACGTTAAGTTAGTCTGTCGAAAGGGGACAACCTCTATAGGTAGCTCTCCTGCTTGATGACAATACACTGATTGTTATCCATAGGTAGCTCTCCTGCTTGATGACAATGCACGGATTGTTGTCCTGCCTTTCAGCATAGTGCGCTTCTAGTGTTTGTGTAAAGAAGCCTACCTGTATGGGTAGCTCTCCTACTTGATGACAATACAATAGTGCTTCTCGCCCTAACCCGCCGCAGTGAGCGCTCAGATTTCTTTCGCACAATGGGCCATTTCTGTGTACGCGTCGCTTCTGGCGGCGAGAAACGACATGAACAGAAGACGACGAAGCAATGATAACAAAGTAACACCACGTGGGCGTAGCTGGCATTTTTTGAGGATACAGCAGGATAACATCTCTTTTTGGATGGTATAGCCAGCTCCTGTGGAAGCACACAGCACGTGATACACAAAAAACAAAAAACAAAAAACACGAAAACTTGTTGAGGCATATTCATAAGACGCCATGTTTTCATGCCAACTATCATGGCAACGTTCGTACAGTTCGACGCAACACTTTACAGGCATTGC
This sequence comes from Ornithodoros turicata, assembly GCF_037126465.1. Classification (NCBI taxonomy): domain Eukaryota; kingdom Metazoa; phylum Arthropoda; class Arachnida; order Ixodida; family Argasidae; genus Ornithodoros; species Ornithodoros turicata. The sequence goes on along the minus strand of NC_088210.1, from coordinate 11,186,744 downwards.
GACAATAATAATAATAATTGGGTGTTTTACGTCGCGAGACAACTGAGAGCACGCATTGCGAGAAGCTCCAAATGATGATGTACATGTAGGTACATGTAGGTAGGTAAAAGGTACATGTTCAGGACTAAAACTGGAGCAACTGTTAAGTTACTATCCCTAAAAAACCTATACACGTTCTCAAGAGATATAAAACTGTCATCACCCAGTACAAGCATTGGGTGGGGTGGTAAAGAGGTTCTATAAAAGGAAGCAAAATAACGTTGACGGAGTTGTTGGTGCGCTGGACACTACATGAGGATGTGAATGGTCGAAAGCTGTTCCCAACAGTGGTTGCATTTTGGTGGGTTTTCTCCTCGTAGAAGATACCCATGCGTCAAGTATGTGTGTCCCAGACGAAGGCGGGAGGATAGCACTTCATGTAGTCGATTGGCTATACCTGGTGAACTGGTGCCAACGTAGGGTTTGATACTATGTAGTTTATTATTGGTTTGCCTGTCCCAAGATGTCTGCCAGTCGATATTGACGCATGTTTTTAGACATAGCTTGAGATCTTGATATGGTATCTCAAACGGCGTTATATCACTTCTTAACGCAGCCGTAGCAGCATGATCAGCTCGTTCATTGCCAGGCTTGCCAGGCTCCTTGCACGATCAACTACCAGGTTTTTAGTGGTGTGCATGTTACAGATAACCTGCAGAGAACTGAGGGAATCTGTGCATACTACTGGGGATCTTATATGGTTTTCTAAGATGTACAGTTAAGGGCTAAAATTATTCCATACACTTCAGCAGTGAAAATAGGCATGGTGCTCTTTAGTCGGTGTGTACATGTGACTATTCCTGCAACCATAGCACATGAAACCCTAGTAATTTGTTTTTGATCCATCAGTGTGGACTTCAATATGGCTGCCAAGGGTTTCCCTTAGGTGCTCAAATTCCTGTTTCAGTACGGTGCTTGGCGTATCACGTTTGTCGAATCTGGGGGCTTAATCGCTTCATCGTCGTTACGGTCGTTACAAGCTAACGAGTGGCGGGAAATTCAAAAAAGCGGACGGGAAATTTAAAAAGGTGGGCACGTGATAAAACACGTGCACGGCGCTCTTCGCGCGATACGTGAAGGCCGTGGTACATGTCACGCGCAATGTGTCACGTGCCCACCTTTTTGAATTTCCCGCCACTCGTTAGCTTGTAATGACCGTAACGACGATGAAGCGATTAAGCCCCCTGGTGAGTGATCTATCACGTTTTGGATGAGGCTGACCTGGTGGAATTTTTTTGCTGCACTCAAGGATCATGGAGTTATATTCTGAAAAGCCATAGTGTTCAATGTCCTGTGACATGCGCATACTGAAAGGCAGTACCGCTGAAGGCCTGTTCAAAAAGAGTTGTTTAAATTGTGTTTCTCTTAGAGCGGCGATTGCCAGGTTTTGTGGGTAGCCTCTAATTCTTAATGCGTACGACGTAGTCAGGTAGAACCGACGCGTTTCGAGAGACCACTCATTGGTTTCTACGTAAAGACCCTCGACTGGCGAGGTCCGGAATGCTCCAAGGACCAGACGCAGTTCCAGGTGATGTATAGGGTCTAGCATTTTCAGAGTAGAAGGTCGTGCTGACCCATACGCCACACAACCGTAATCAAGTTTTGAAAGGACAGTGGAGACGTAGATCCGGTGTAATGTATCGCGATCTGCGCCCCAGGATCGGTGTGAGAGTACCTTTAAAATGTTCCTAAATGTACCTTAAATGTTTAAAAAGATTTTATGCACTTTTTCTTGAGGGTGTTCAGGTGAGCTGAGAATGACACTTTTTCATCGAAAATGAGACCCAGGGATTTGTATTCACATTTCACGCTTATACTTTGGTTGCACATGGAGAGAGTGGGCTCTGGGAACATTCCCCGAACCTTTGAGAAACGAACACAAACTGCAGCACAAACTGCAAAGCAATTAAGTTTGTTGTAGTGGGGTGTCTTCGAAAGACACCCCACGCTCGGTTGTGATATTTCCGTGTGCTTTCACAGTTGCTCGTCCACAGCTTGGAGCGCTTGGGTAGTCGGCCGGATGTTTGCGGAATGGACTGTTGAGCGGCATTTATAATGGTATGAGTGATCAACTTGTTTGCCTCCTCAACATTCAAACCCTGGAAAGCATAAGATATAACATTGGCTTCTCTTTCAAATATGTCCCAATTTGCCTCTTGTAATTTCCACCGTGGTGGACGTGTTATGTTGTTAGTGTAACCGCGAAATTTAATAATGAGCGGAAAATGGTCGCTACCTCGGGGATTCTGTTCCACTGTCCAGTCAAGAAACTGGAAAATGGATGGGCGGCATAGTGAAATGTCTATGGAAGAAAAATTTGTGTTGCAGAGTTCACATAGGTATGTAACCCAGTATTCAAAAGACAGCGTTGATCCCAAAAGGAGGACCCTCTCCAACATTTTCCCCCGTGCATCTAGTTTTGCACTTCCCCACAAAGGATTGTGGGCATTCGGGACGCCTAAAATCATAAACGGCTGGGGGAGTTGATTGCATAGATTTTCGAAATCTCTTTACTCTATTACCACTCATGGGGGCAGGTAGTCTGAACATATCGGGAAAGTCCTGTCGAGGCACACTTCGACTGCTACTGCCTCAAAGTCTGTAACGAGTGGAAAGTGTTTTGCAAGTATGCACTGCGGAAGGACTACAGCCACACCACCAGATGCACGTGCGCTGTCTGTGCGATCCTTCCTGAAAACATTATGGCGACGGAAAGCGTTTAAGTTTTCTTCGTGTAGGTATGTTTCTTGCAGGCAGAAGCAGACAGCTCTGTACTTTTCAAAAAGATCGTGTACATCATCAATGTTACTCTAGAGGCCTCGACAGTTCCACTGAAGGAATACTTGTCCCATAATTAAAATGGAAATAGGGAGGAGCAAAAGGACTCTGCACATTGTATGTTAAGGGGCTGTGACCCTTGGCGGGGGAAGCCTCTGTTTCTCCTTCGACTTGCCTCTACCGCGACCTCCGTAAGGGAAGGAGCTCTCTGGTCCACTGTACTTGGAAGGCTTGACGATGATTTCTGCGACATGCAGTCATCATCGTCAATCTCAATTGAGTCTGTGGCAGTCTGGGATGAGCTCCCAGTGAGCCCATCCCAAACTGAAAGCGCGCCATCAACCTCCGTAGAGATTGTGGAAGGAACCGGCGGAGGCGAACTCTCCGCAGACTTTTCTTGTGTTTGGAGAGTGTGGAGTGGAGGCCCACAAGTTTGGGTCCCCACAGATGCTCTAAGCGATACCACTTCCCGGCGCACCGATTTCAGAGAAAGATCCTCTTTTCTGAAACTCCAGTTGTGTTTTCGCTGCTTTGTATGTCAGCTGCTGTACAGTCTTAATTCTCAAGATTTCTTTTTCATCACTAAACACTGTAAACAGTGGGCAGCTTCTTGAATAGGAAGCATGGTTGCCTTCACAGCTGACACAACGGAAACTGTTTTTGGACGACTCTGGGGAATGGTCATTGCCGTCACCCGCGCACTTGGGGCAGGTCAGGTGCCCACGGCACACTTGGGAACGGTGGCAAAATCTCCTGAACTTGAAACATCGACGCGGGTTGGGTATGTAAGGTCTGCGGTGAGCGTGTGCAATTGGAAAGATAGGATGATGTGCCTGGTTGGTATTTCTTTGTTGTCCCTGCGGATGGATATCCGTTTGGCATTGATCACCCCTTGGTCTTTTAAACCTTCCTCGATCTCTGTTTCCGAGCACTGCAGTAGCTCTTCACTAGATATAACACCTCGGACTGTGTTGAGCGTGCGGTGCGCAGTCACTGAAACTGGAATATTACCAATCTGTTTTACTGACAATTGTGCTGAGCTCTGCTGCCTGCTCTGGACCTCAATGTGGATGTCACAAGTTCTCAATTTTTTTTTTTTTGCACTGTACGTTTTACTTATTACTTGTTCGATAGTTTGAGCAACGAGAAAGGGAGAGGCACTAGCTAGTGGGTTTGTCTCATCTTCAGCATGAAGAATCAGAATCATCGGGAACCATGGTTCTAGAGTGGAACTAAAAAACTGCAATGTTTGCACTTCGGTGCGGTACCTTTTGTGGCGCCGATCATGTTTTTTAGGGTTTGAGTTATCCATAAAGTGGAGGAAGTGATTCGGTGCAGAGGTGCGTCACCCTCCATGAAGCCCAACGAGGGAACGTATCCCACACGTTAACACTGCCTCTGCACTATACCCAAGCGCAGTTTACTAGAGGAAGTGCTGCCCAAGGTTAACCCTTCCCGCCAAATAAGGTGAGTAAGGAAAGGAGAGGAAGGGGGAGGAGATGAAGGTCAAAGTAAGGAAAATAGGAGATGGCGACTAGCTGAATAATCCTTGCCGGGCCTTCCAGGACCACCCGTCTATGAGAATCAGTGGGCCAAAAGTGGTGTGTTGCTTTCCCAGAGGGGTCCCGAAGGGTCGAAAACAACCCCTGGGTCCACTCAACCACGAGGGTCCCCCTTTCCCCAGCCACGCACAGCTATACGTGGGGGTCAACTCTCCCGCGGCGACCCTACCGTAATTGCGAGAGAGGGCTATTGCGGCAACACTGTTGAGCGATGGGGGCGCCACTTTCTTAACGCCGGGCGAGAAGCTTCAAAGCGCATGCCCCAACAGCGGCAAAGAGAAAGATGTTGGGAACGGAGAGCACGACACGTGAACAGTGTTGCCAATTTAGCTGTTTTGTAACTAGATTTAGCTACTTTTGGCGGCAACTAGCTAATGAAATTTTCGTTCAACTACGAGTAGCTAAACTGGTTCTCCAGATTTAGCTCTTTTCGTTAGTTTTAGCTTTTCTCTGGCATATTTTGCGGACGGTTGGTCAATAGAGAACAGCTTCTCACAGAAAGGCTCATGTACGAACACACAGAGCTGTTGTATCAGTTCTATGTTTGTTCGGGTCTAGTGGCAGATGGTTCTAGGGGCTCTACACCCTAGGCACTCTAGGTCTAGGGCTGCTCCGTGACCTATGGCTGACATGACATGACATGACTTGACATGTAGGACATATGTAATGCCATCTTGTGCATGTTCATGAAGTATATACTAAACACCTGGAGAGAAGAACAAACAACTAATTCAAGTTACGATAGTGAGGACGAAGTACGCTCGACGCATACACATTTAAAAATGAACTTCACCACATAGCACGCTCCTAGTCAACTATAATCTCGAATGATATCGTTGTCTGCCCTGATTTCTTGAAAACGAGAGGCGTACGTCCTTTTGTGACACTTATGCTGTTCATAATTATCACAAAACAGGAGTACACCTCTTGTTTTCAACAAATCAGGGCAGATAACGATATCATTCGAGGTTGTGGTTGACTAGGAGCGAGCTATCCTCAAGACAACAGAGAGACTTGATAGTCATAATAAAATGGTAGTGCTGACTTTCCAGTGGCTGAACTCCAAACATGCACCGATACTCTGATGCTTGTCTTGTTTGATTCTAAAACTACGTATTGTGTCCGATCTCACACACAAAAAAGAACCGTTTCAGTGGGCTGTTAGAAAATTTGAGCTACTTTTAGCATATTCCCTTGTGTTTTAGCTACTTTTCAGCGACTTTTTAGTGGCGTTTCAGCTATATTTTTCCGCTGTAGAGTTTGGCAACACTGCACGCGTGAGTGCCCGTTCGTGGAACCCAGCCCTTTCCTTCCGATTTGTTTCGGTTTCAGTCTGTCTAACAATGTCATGATGACGTTTGTCTGGTAGAGGTCTATTGAACGCTTTGCATCTTACTCCCTGTGGGCGCACAATGGTTCAGCTTCATTTCAATGTAGCTGTTCTTATCTCCTGAATAAAATACTGTCATTGATTGAATATCACCTTTTATGTCAAAAAATGCCATGAAGGAACCGGAGCAAAAGCAAGAAAATATGTGGACGTGAGTGAAAAGCGAGTTAAAAGTAACTTGGCACTTCACTTACGTTACTTTGGCTAAGTGACCTGAAAAAGGAACGAGTTCCTCTGAAAGTTACCACGGCGCAAAAGTACCGAGTTAAGTTACAAGTTACCAAAAAAAGGAACTTAGTTACAGTAACCAGTTACTTGTAACAAGTTACCTCAAACTCTGCTTTATAGAATAGCACTTCGCGATGCCATCCACTGGATTAACAGTGGCCATGCCCCCGCTGTGCTGGGATCCTTCGATCAATCCAAGGCATTTGATCGTGTGCGACACGCATACCTGTTCTCTCGGCTGAGGGCGTACGGGTTCGCCATTGCTTGGGTCAGGTATGTGGAAACGTTGTATAGGGGCGCTAGAAGCGTTGTCCCTGTCGCTGGCGGCCTGTCGTCCCCCTTTGATGTAACTTGTGGGGTCCGTCAAGGATGTCCTCTCTCCCCCGCCTTGTACGCCATCGCCATCAACCCTCTGCTCGAGAGACTGTGCTCGCTTCCTGTTACAGTGGCACTGCCCAATGGATGCCCTCTACCTGATTTTGCGTTCGTGGACGACATCTCTGTGATCCTTTCTCGCGAGTGTTCCGTAGGACCTGTTTTGAAGGCGTTTCAAAAAGTGCAGCATTGTTTTTGAACCTCCAGCCTTCCTGCTGGACTCCTTTCCGTGTTCCAATGAGACCAGACGACGAAATTTTTGGTGTGATTCTTGATTGCACTAGCATATCTAGTGTAAATTGGCCACGTGTGTTTAACCGTTGCAGAGCTGTCCTGCGGTAGCTTAAGTTCGTTGATTTGCCCATCACTTTTCGCGCTCTCCTACTAGTGGCCTGGGGACAGTGGCGGATCCAAGGGGGTGGGCGGTCGGGCGATCGCCCCCGAAAACGTCAGTTTATACATTGAATTTCCCTCTCCCCTTCCCCCACTACGCGCTCCGAAGAAGAACCCCCCTCCCCACCCCAAACCTAGGGTCTGGATCCGCCCTTGTCGTTGCCACGCCGCCACCACTAATCCGTAGTGCCATCACTAGGCACGCGTTCCGTTTTCTCTGGGGCTGTTCGGTGGAGCGGGTCGCGAGATCCCGCTTGCACCGGACCAGGGCGGCTTGGCCTTGGCGATGGTGCTCGACAAGTGCCTTGGACTTCAGTCGCACGTTTAGTTCGAGGCATTGCACACTCCCGAACACCCAGCGTGCGCATTAGTGCAGTATTTTCTGGGATGCGGCACCAGGTGATTCCTTGACAGCCCTAGGTTTCGGCCTAGTTCCGGAGTCCTGCCTTATCGATACAGTGACTATGTTGATGTTGTAAGACGTTTACGACTCCAGCTTCCTGACGCTGACATCGAGTTATGGGCTGTCAGCGATTTTTATACAGCTATCAGGGAATTGCAGTCCGGTCCCGCAGTCCCTTCAGTGCCGACGAAGCTGTCTTGGTGTCGAATCACTGCGGGCTGGCTAGATGGCCGCTAGATGGTGCTTTTTTCATGTGTGTGTGTGTGTTTCTTCACCTTCCTCTTTGTGGCGTAGCGCAGCGCAGTCAGTGGAGGAGAGCTCAATCGTTGTACTTGCACATAACTTTAACTTCATTCTCATATTCACATCTAATGTTTCGCGTCTAATGGGGTAGTGTGCTCTCTCAGTCACTCTCCAGTGGTGAATCACCCGAGGTCATGATCAGGATATTTAATATGACCAAGTAAACTTGTGTAGTACAAGTTCGATACAATTTCAATACAGTTTCAATATAACGTAACACAAACATGTTGGCTTAGCTAGAATAACGACGGATAACAACCGTTCTAGTTGGTAGCCAGAGCCGAACTGCCTGAGCTGCCGTTTAATATCGCGCGCCGCGATTCCGAGTGCGCTGTCGATGGCGGTAGTGGTGCCGCTACAGCTGCCTCCCTCCTAGGGAGTCGCCGTAAAGCGACGACTGGTGACTAGGCGCCTGGACAAGGTTACATGTGGACTGGAGGGCTCGAAGGGGCTGGCGACGGGTCCCCAGGCTGGCTGGTGGGAAGCGGGGCGGAGGGACCAAGCGATGCGACGGCCAGCAAGGTGGAGGCGTCGATGAAGGCAGGTTTTAGACGGTGGAGGGAAACAGTGTCTTCCTTGCCGTTGACGAGGAGCGTGAAGTACGCTGATGTCCTCCGTACGATGGGATAGGGCCCGGAGTAGGGTGGCTATAACGGTTTTTGTTACAGCGTCTCAGCGGACGAATACATGCGAGCAACGGTCGAGGTCGGGGTGTTGGAAGGAATTGGAGATGTGACTAAAGCGGGGAGGGGTTGGGCGGAGAGCGTCCATGGTGTCCGGGACAAGTAGTCGGCGGGAGACAGAAGCGGCAGGCTAGGCGAGGCTTCAATGAGGTCAGCGGGAAGGCGTAGGGTGGCCCCAGAAACAAGATCTGCAGTGGTGCAGCCAAGGTCGTGCTTGAAAGATGTCCGGATGCCCAGGAGGACGAGGGGCAGAGCTTCTGGCCAGGGGATGTGCGGGGCGGAGCGGAGGGCGACCTTCAGGTGCTGATGGAGTCGCTCAACGAGTCCGTTGGATGCGGGATGATAAGCAGTTGTGCGGAAACGCTTCGTACCGAGTCAACATGAGGTTGGTAAAGAGGGCTGACTCGAACTGAGGACCTCTGTCAGTGGTGATGACAGAGGGTATTCCGAAGCGTGGTATCCACGCACTGATGAGCGCTTGGGCGACGATGGGAGTGGTAGCATCAGTGATGGGGACGGCTTCCGTCCAGCGCGTGTATCGGCCGACGATGGTTAGAATGTACCGAAAACCGTTTGTCAATGGTAGGGCACCAACAAGGTCTATATGTATGTGGTCGAAGCGGCTCGACGGGAGTGGGAAAGCGGAAGGAGCCAGGCGAGTGTGACGATGGACCTTGTTCCGCTGGCAGAATAGGCAGGTCTGCACCCAGCGTTTGATGTCACTCTTCATACTTACACATACACAAACAGGTCATACTAAATATAATCTAAATAACACATACAGGCCCTAATAATTTATTTCTTGTTGTTGTTCTCTTTTTTATTATTTGGCGCAACTTTGCGCCGTTCTTTGGCAGTAAAGACGTCAAGCGTCACACTAAGGAGAAACAGAGCGATCGATGCAGCAAAGAAAAACTATTCCATTTCGAAAAATGACCCCTTATTCTCGGAGTACCGAATCGTTTTTCTCTAGCTAGATTTGATTGTGATGCGGCTTTGTGTTTTTGTGGCTTGCTCCTGGACTGTTTGAGCAGTGAATGCATTATTCTGTTTGTGGCCACGCCACTCGAATGAACTCAGGCACTGAAGTGCTGCGAAAAGAAACCGGGCGCTCATCAAATGTCGTTGCCTGCATCAAGAGCGGTTGAGTGCGTTAGTCAGGTTCGTTGCCATGGCGACAGATCAATGACGGGGTGACCCGACAGCCTAGCGCCAGCGCTCGGATATCTCGTGATAAACCAACCACCACACAATAGAGAGAGAGAGAGAGAGAGAGAAGGAACACAGTGCAGCTACCTTGCCGTGTGATAGAAGACACGGATGGCTCCGTTTCGCTCTTTCTTTATTTTTTATATAGTTTGCGCTTCCAAAGAACGTTCACAGGCGGCGGCGGCAGCGGCCTTGACCGATTTGCGAAGAGCAGTCGTGACGTCGCTCCCCAGACGGCGACGTGACGCCCCCACAAAAAACCGTTTCCCGTGTATTCACACGAGCGACATCCTCACGGAATATTCTAGTGGAAGAAAAAGAGATAACACTGCTCACAGAGCCGAAGTTCCGCCCCGTGTTATGTAGCATTCACACCGCGCGGAACCTCGGGCGTGGCGTACTGCGCATTTAGCAGACGACACTTAGCAGACGACACCGTCAGCGTGTTTTCCTGTCGTCTGCTACGGAATATCTTGTGGCTGTGTAGCAGGATATTCCCCACGGTTAGCAGTGTGATGACACGATGCTGAGCGCTCGCGCTCACGTGACAGCAGAAAGCTATGACGTTTTCGCATCTTCAGCTTCTGGAGGAATGTCGCTCGTGTCAACACACAGTTCGTCCACTAACCGTCTTGCTCCCGTGTTCTCACTCACTACACCAACTGCATCAAAAGCTTCATTGCTGGTTTGAGCCTTGTGTCGGCCTCATTGTCTTGTCCGTTCCTCAATCTCAAGGAAATTTCACTGCTTACTACAGTACACCAGCTCGGTTGCAGCATAGTAATTTGTTCATCCACGTAAGGTCACTTGATGGAATCACTCGGTCAGCCCGTGAGTATGTGACGGATCCAACTGTTATTCAAGGTTTTGATTCAGAGTGTGTAATAGCTCTGCAGCTTTTGCAATGGAGCAGGTAGCACTTATGGTGGGTTGCTGAAAGTTCCAAGGCTTACTTTATTTTGACAGTTATTATACCAGTGACTTTACAGTAATGACCTACCGCAAGAGATGGGACATATGCTAAGGGTCCACAGAGATCCGGCTTATACTACAATGGCCGCCAGAAGCCCAACTTCACATCATTAGCGAAAAGAAGAAAAAAGGAAAGAAAAGACAGGTCGCATTTCCGCTCGCAACTAGTTGCCTGCTTGCCGGACGAAACAAACACAACGACGGCCACAGTACATTGCCAATTAGAGTAGGCTATAGTGGCCACGCGAAACCTAAAGAGGGTGAGACAATTGATGTTCTGAGGCTGGAACACATATAGATAGGAAAAATACATCCCCAGCGACTTCCAAGGGCGCGTCATCTGAAGGGACAAACCAGCCACTCTCTCACTCATCCACCTTTCACTCTTACATTTTTTCTCACTCATAACGCCTTCACACGACGGGGAAACGCAAGCGGCATCAGTTGAACATCCCGTCGTATGGTTTGTCCCTTCCGATGACGCGCCCTTGGAAGGCGCTGGGGAGGTGTGTTAGCTTAGCTCAATTGGTAGAGCCCTGGACCGGTAATCCAGAAGATGTGGGTTCGAGTCCTACAGCCTGGCTAACCTTTTCAGTGACTTCCATCTTTCACTAAAGAGGGTGCGATGCTCCGTCGCCCAGCGCGTCAGCGGCACTCTTGATACTAAGATGAAGCTTTTCCTAAAACCATGGTATCCGCCATCTTGCCCTCGCTGGCTGCCACTCGCTGCTTTTCACGGAAAACGCTATGCGTTGCGGACAGTTTTGACCGCATAGTACACACCTCACTCCACGTAGTCGAAAACTCCAGAGTTTAACCCCACGACCCCCTTCCAAACAACAGCAACCACGGCTCGTAGCAGCCGAGAAGAAAACAAAACCCACCTGTTGCCGAGGGTACGGAAACACGGTTCGAGGATAGGCTAGAAAGGTCCGGCGTGGCTCTCCGTGGACACTCCTCTCCATGCGTCCTCAAACGGATGTGCACCTCCAGTGGAGTGCCTATGCCGCATGCCCTTTTCAATGTGATAGTATTTATGAGCGAACCCTTTCAGATTTCTTGAGTCTAGGTATATGTGTCGCAGCGTAAACCTTGCACTCATTTGTTGCTGCTTGGGGATCACGTGTTCAAATACGCGGCTCAGGATAGCAGAGTATCGGATAGCAAGAGATAGCAGAAACAGATAGCAAGCAAAACAGAAAAGATAAGATGGATGGGTTGAGTTGAGTTTGAATGTAAAAGATCCTCTAATTCTCCAAGCAGTGCAATTCGCTCTACATGCAATTCATGCAATTCGTGTCTTTGAATATGTTCGCTTTGTCTTAGCTTGTCTTTGAATGTGTTATCTTAGCTCAATTGGTAGAGCCCTGGACCGGTAATCCAGAAGATGTGGGTTCGAGTCCTACAGCTGGCTAACCTTTTCAGTGACTTCCAGCTTTCACTAGGTCCTGCACCTTTCAGATATATGTATATGTCGCACTCACTCCATTTATACCCACTCCACTCCACTTATACCCGTGCCTCGGTGAGGCGTCACCATCTCACACACACACACAAACACACACATAGCTTTTTCCAGTTTGACGCTCCTAATGCTCACGCATTAAAAAAAAAAAAAAGACTCCCGTGCTCTGGTGGCTACGATGACGGCATTCCAGATCGAGACTCAGTGGTGAACCGGCTCCGAATTCCGGCAGCGGCTCTGCTGTATGGGTGTTTTCCTTGAATTTTCCCCAGGCGGCGCCTCAAGACAGCGTGTACCCATTCCGGTGTACCCATTATGGCCAGTTCTCACTTGGCGACGCCCGACGCGGCGTCGTGAACGGACGGCGGAAGTAGACGGGCATTTCCACCGCCCCGTCAAGGCGCATGATTTTCATGTTCCCACCACAGTGGCATTCCGTCGCCCAAAGCAGACGAAAACTGAAGAGGCGTAGCCTTTCTCTGTCATCTTATTGGTCGTCAGTGTATCGTTCTCGCCACCTCTCGCCGAGGTCGTGAAAGAGACCGGCATGGCAATTTTTTTGGCTCGACGTCTCTCCTCTTCCAACGCCGGAAATGCACGTCTATTTCCGCCGCCCGCTCGCGACGTCGCGTCGGGCGTCGCCAAGTGAGAACTGGCCCTTATGCAGCTTCCCAAGCAGCACAATGTACCGAAAGTCGAGTGCAATGGGGGTGGACGGTACGTGTCTTATCAATGTTCTCTAGGTTCATGGGTGTGTTCAAGGCCTTCCAGCTACTCGTCCACCACCCCTGCATTCGACTTTCAGTACATTGTGCTGCTTGGTTTGGGTCGTGCTGCTTGGGTAATTACTGCATCGGAAGATGTACTCGATAACAGTTTCGAAAACGTGATAAGGCAATCGCCATGTTTTGTTCAAGCGGGTGACATCACAATAAGCTTGGATATGATAACTTTCTTTATCGCAACGTTATCGTACAGAGTACTTCCGGTGTACTAAAGCTCTCCGTAACGCGTCACTTTATTAACAGTATTATCGCCATGCGTGTAGCCGTTGTTGTAAGAGCACCATTTGTCGTTTCTCCTACGTAGAGCTTGCAACATACTTGTCTGTAATCGACAGCTTGTGGTTTATCCGACCTGAAGTCCCCAGGCGTTGCAAGATTGTTTCTTTCGACTAAAAAACACGTTCTGGGTAGCATGTTGTACGTGTCTATTCGTCGGGGGAAACATTCTTGCAACACCTGTAGATTTCAGATAGGATAAACCACAAGCTGTCGATTCCAGACAAGCCCGTTGCAAGTTGTACATCGCTAATTGTAATCGCTAATCACCCGCACTTACATTTCCAAGTACCACCTTGCCCAAAGGGAGGGTCCTGCTCAACGCGCGTCATTTATCGTATTCTCCGTCGTTGATAATGCAACAGCACGTGTTCGCTTATCCGAAAAAGGCATTAATTATTAAATCAGGGAATTACATTCGTGCGAGCCTCCTGTATTCGCTCCGAGATCAAACGGTGTCGGCGCGCAGCGGAGAATCGATGAACTACCGCAGTGCAGACGCGTCGTCTGCATTTAAACTGTCATTCCTCGTTCAGTGCAGTAGGTGGAGCATTATGCAACTGAACCGTATCGTGCCATCGCGGCACAAGTGATCTTCCGGGGAATATACACAAGAACTGCGGAGAAGAACCATCAACTCCGAACATCGGCCGTCTTATCATGGACATGGTGTCGCCCCCTGTGGGTCGATCTCGCAGGGATCTCCCACCCGCGCTGGAAAAACGCCAGCTACGTCTCCCGAATAGGTACGTAAGAATCGACAAAAAAAAAAGGACAAAAAAGAAAGAGAACGCGGTGCTGTCCTTGTTGGGGGTCCTCGAAGTCGGGTTCCTGTGGTACGTTTTTATATATACGTTTGATGCCGTTCTAAGTTCTGTGTTGTGTCGTCTACAGCAGCATTTCCCAAACGTCTCGTTGTGTCGGACTCCCAAAACCACTGATAATCCATTCGAGTACCCCCATTAGGTACGATATAACGGACATCAAGAAAGAAAAGGAGAAACAAGCAAGGCACCGCCATACAGGAAATGAGCAGGTAGTATATTGCCGTCTTTAGTATAATATATCGTCATATATCAATATCGTTCCCTTCAGAGATGACGTTACCAGCACTCGCCGAGACAGTCTTCGAACTGTCTTCGACCGTCGCGATCCCCCACGAAAACTCTCGGGGACCCCCGAGGGTCCGCGGACCACACTTTAGGAACTCCTGCTCTATAGTTTTTCAGAAATACGCTATCCCAAAGCCGTGTTGTGCGGCTCGCCTAGCTCGTCTATGGCTCAATGCGGCCAGCTGGACACGTATGAATTCGACACCCCTTCTCCGAGTGTACGTGACACCCATCGGGAGTAGAAGTCTCTATCTCCTAGCAACAGCACGAGCACCTTCGCTCTCCGTTCAACGTTGGAAGTCTGCCCGTAGCTGTGGTAAGTAGATGGTGCTCGACCTTCGGGGAGCAATATTGCCAGACGCATTGCGGATGGTGCAACTAGTGACGTCATATTTTTCGAAACTACAAATTTCTGTTTTGGTACTACCGCTTAACATACAGGACCAATATTTTTGGGAGAAAAAGAACAATAAGTAGATAATAAAGGTGACATGGAGTGTTTCACCGCGGTTACCCTACCCCATTGCACGTGGAACGGTACATGAAGACAGAATATATATAGTCGAAAACGCGCACACACACTAATGCGTTTGAAGCATCCTGGTGGACGACAAGAAGTCCATGAACAGGTGAAGAACGCAACGATTGAGCACAGGGTCTTCATAGGGGCCGATAAGTGCAGCTAGGTTGAATGGTCTCTCGCTTGTACGAGTCAGCTCATCACGCTATGTCCGTCTTTCTCGTGCCGTAGAATTCACATTCCACGACAATGTGGCTCGGTGTTCGCCACGACACAACAGGTGGAGCACTGCTACAGGACCAGTGGCCGAAATCACGCAAGTACTAGCGTCCTCCTGTGACCCCCTCTACAGCGCAACGGTCGCGGCTGACTGGGACCCATGTTACAGCCGTTGCCACGCTCACGGCCTCCTCAATGGCTTTTAAAGCACAGTGACCCGGAATCCACTGCAGGAATATAAAAGGTGTTCCGGCTAAGTGTAGACGGAATTTTTTTACAAATGGATATATCACCTTTTCCGAGACGAAATCAATTTCAATATAGTATATGCAGAAGTGCACTCTTCAGGAAGGCACGAGCAAGCTCCTACAATGTCTTCATTTTCGACAATTAACTTTTTAATTATAAAAGCTATGAGGTTGTCCCCAATGAAAATATCTCGTCCGGTCTGATCCCCTGATACCGCTGCCGTTTTCAGAACAAAAAATCCGTTCGACAGGTCTTCCTTCACGAATTGTTTGCGGACAACAACCTTTTTCTTTATTTTGCTCACTGTACATCTTCAGAGACGCGTCTTCCCTTCACCACCAACCATCCCAACCGACCAACCAAATCAGTCAACAGTACACGTCCATAAGTCGACGGTTAAATATATTCACCGCCCACATTGTTCAGGAGGAACATCTGTCCTTCCACAAGTACTGCTCTTTGGAATACTTTTCGTTGTCATTTCATTCCGTGTTAGCTCCACGAAGCAACTGTGGCTGTGAGCGCCCTACAGTCGTGGACAGATGGGACAGCAGGAAATAGAGACAGACAGGAGTGTGTTGGTATGCGTCCTGGGCAGACTTCAAGGAGGACTGTGTCGCCATTCGTCTTGGTCGTCTGCCGCAAACAGGGTGGCACGCTAGCAGCAAATGGTACAGTACGGACTAGCAAACGGGTGACTGTTTCCTAGGCGCATCTCTAAGCCCGTACGGCCCCATTCGCTGCTAGCGTATCACTCTGAGGAAGGAATACGCCGGAGCCTGTTCTGTAAATTTTTTCCCAGCACTGTACGATTCGAACCCGCTACCTGCAAGTCCACAGCACGACCTGGAGTAACCACCAAGGAGCAGATGCCGCGCACTAATGCCATGATTGATTGCGCATATACTTAGGCAGGCTACTTTATTCGATGACCCTGCTCTACATAAAACGGAAAGACACCGTAAATGCGTTCAATTGCGCGTTATTCTCGACAGCCTCTCAAAAATATCGTCCATCTCGTCGGGCTCTCCGGTATCTTCATCGCCACTGTTACGTCCCATCAGGTGGTCAGCGTTCACCAAATGTCCCGTGAATGATGTGAACGCGCGGTTGACAGCTGTCGATTCATAGATATCGCCTTCCTCCAGGAATAAGTAGACCAAGTCATTCGGGTTCAGGTACAACAAAGCGCTGTTCGATGTCCAGCTGAATCCGTGGTCGCTGGCGAAAGACGTGACGATGGGCACGCGGTTCCTGCGCAAGGACATGCGGAAGGCTCCGTGGCTGGGCGCCATGGCTGAGAAGGCGAAGTGGTATAATCCTGGTATATTGCACCTTGAAAAGGCAAGTTCGAAAATTCATCCCTGGTTTTCACCTGCACTTCATGCTTACGCATGTCAAAATCAAATGACACGAAAAACACTTAAAAAAGTAAACATAGGTAAGCTCCTCCTTTTCCCCCCTTGCAAGATAGTTTACGGAATCCCCTGCCCACCTCCGAGGCGGATCCAGGATTTTTCTGAGGGGGGGGGGTAGGGGGGGGGGCTTGCCTTGGTGCTATTACACCGCCAACGTCAATTGAAACTCTGTAACGACTGAAATTGACGGGGGTCAGGACATCCGAATCCCTCCCCCCTAAATCCGACCCTGCCCACCCCCATCACTCAATACCACGTGTACAAAGACGAACTTTACTGCGCGAAGATAGAATTCTACGACCTTGAACATCATACTTGAAACATTACGGACTGAAGAAAATACCATTCATTTACTTTCATCTTGTAATAGATCAAATAGAATAGAATAGAAATAGAAAGGAAAAAAATGGAAACGCAAGTCCCACTGGCGCGACCAGCTGTTCCAGGGCGGTTGACGTGCGGAATATTATATCAGCACGGATGTCCTTGAGGTAGGTCGTGAGTGCACACAGCGCAGATTGCTGGTGCTGCCTTGGCCAGCTCCCCAGTACCTTCTCAACACTATCTGATCGGTTGTCAAGTTTCGCGAGGGCGTTCTTCAGTGTTCGCCGACTAGAGTCGAACTCCAACTTGAGCTCCTTGACCATAGACCATTCAGGCTGTCCAAAGTACTTTGCCCATGGAGCTCCCCTGCGCATCGGTGCCGGGCTCTTCGCTCCCTTTTTGCTTTCACGCAAGCCACTGGACTCCTCGAAGAGCTCTAAACAGAACTCAAACCTGTCGTCGCTTCACTCTCACCATAATTCATCCCCTCATATTAGCCGCTGTGAAGTGGGGTAGGGCCGTGTGGCTACCACGGGGAAACATCCCATGTCATCACCACTTCTTCATTCATTGTTGTTGTAATAAATCAAATATATGATACGAAAAATGGTATTGCCGCCAGAGAACAAAACGCACTTCGGGGAACTTTCGAAGCAATCCCGCAAAACTCTTGAGAATAGCAAGCCGCCGTAGCGCACTCTAACCTTCCCCTCCTATTTTTTTTTATACAATAAAGGTACTCTGAGTAGCGAGTTCAGGGTGAACACGCGAAGCCATGTTTATGCGAGTTTTTTTTTTTTTTTTTTTCTGGGAAACAAGTTGCACAGATCAAAACCTTTCCCGTTATTCGGTAAAATGACATTTTCATCAGACGTCTTAATTTGGCATACAGGACATCATGCAGAATCCCCGACCCTCCCTTCCCACGAAAGATCTTCCACGTGGTATGCAGACAATGCTCCATCGATTACGCACAGGACCTGCGTTCACGAACTCGCAACTGTTCAAGATCGGCTCCAGGGAGGACTCCAGCTGCGGACACTGTAATCATCCGGAGACAATTGCGCATATCCTGACAGAATGCCGAGCATACCATACTATGCGGGAAACCCATCTTCCCCACGCCAGGCCTGGCATACTGACGGACGTCCTCTTCCCCGAAGGTTCTTGTGCGGAACGACTTACAAAAACTCGCGGCCTCGTGCGCTTTCTTCAAGAAACGGGCCTAGCGGAGAGACCACTCTAGTGCACCTCTCACCTACAGTGTGCTTCCGTCCCATCAGTATCGGTCATCCTGCCTATATGCATCACTTTGAAGTCCTCAACTCTCCTCTCCCACTTTTTTTTTTTTTGGTATAGTCGTGATGATGCCCACTTGAGTGCGGCCAACAACGGCAAGCTACCTCGACACCCCCCACCCGCCCCTTAATATGATTTTTTTTTTATCGCCCTCTGTACTCCTTTAAGCTTCACACCGCCCACTCGCATACTTCGATTAAATAATGGCGGTGAATGGAAAGGCAATTTATCGATTGCCACTATTTAATTCCCAGTACCCGACACCTCCATTTAAAGGTGTGGTTCAAAATCTGACATTACCGCTGGTCTTCCGGTTTCCATTTTGGAGGCTTCCGCCTAGTCCCAAGTGTCGTGTGCATTCCGGCAGGCTTTCCAAGGTAACGTGACCCGCGCAAGATTTCAAAGATCCTATCATCGAGCCTATTGATACCCGTCGCAGGACCCGCACTTACCATTCTCTTCTTACCCTTCACTGTTGGTTCTCCAACATGACTACGAGCGACAACTGGCGCCATCTACGACACCACTTTCGATTTAGGTAGGCAACACTGATTGCTTTGGCGCGCAGCAGGCGGCGCTACAAGCTTTTCGCTCTTTGCACGCGCGTTTTGAACGACAGCAGCGAGATTGTGGCAGTGATGGTTACGTGAACATACACATATATGTTGCAGGCTGTCTAACATGTGACGTACTACGTACTGTCACGGTTAACTAAAATCAGTACTTCGCCGTCCCGTATTACCTCGCTTGCGCTTGAAAGTGTCGTGCCAACCAGAGTTCGAGGTAACTCGTTACAAGTAACTCGTTACTGTAACTGAGTTCCTCTTTTTGGTAACTTGTAACTTAACTCGGTACTTTTGCGCCGTGGTAACTTTCAGAGGAACTCGTTCCTTTTTCAGGTAACTTTGCCAAAGTAACTTAAGCTAAGTTCCAAGTTACTTTTCACTCGCTTTTCACTCACGTCCACATATTTTCGTGCTTTCTGTCCGGTTTCTTCATTGCATTTTTTGCCATAAAACGTGATATTAAATCAATTACAGTATTTTATTCAGGAAGTAAGAACCGCTGCCATTGAAATGAAGCTGGACCATTGTGCGCCCACAGGATCTAAGCGTGTCGCACTCCTTCGCAGGCAACTCAAGGTCTAACTGAACTGCTCACGCGCGCTGCACCTGCGTAATGCTATTTTGTGTCCGAAGTAACTTGGAAGTAACTCGTTCTTTTTTTTAAGTAACTCGGCAACGGCGAGTTACATTTCAGGCTGAAGAACTTCGTTAGTAACTTAGTTACATTTTGCACATGGTAACTTAACTTGTAACGAGTTCTTTTTGACGGGTAACTTCTCAATCTATGGTGCCAACATTGTGTTTGAAGGTGGACCATATGTGCTGTTTATTACTCGGAAGAAATATTCTTCCAACACCTGGAGGTTTGAGATGAGATAAACCACAGAGTGCTAATTTGAGACAACCGTGCCCTCAACAGTACAAGGAATTCATTCTGCTGGAGTGTGCGCCCATGTCAACAAATGGGGTCGAGGGTTGGCTCGCTCATGAGGATTTTGCCCCAGCCTACCTTCTATTGAAAGAAAAGTAGGACGGAAGGTCGCGACCCTTTCAGGGACCATCGTAATCCCCTCAAGACCGTGGCTTTCGGGCGCGACCTTGGTCACCTCTAGCTTCGAGCGTAGTTCAAGTCTACCATGTCGGTGGCGCTGTCGAACACTATGACATCACTTGTTTACTAACAGGGAGGGGTATATTTAATGGAAAATTTTGCACGGCAACTCTGAGCACCACAACAGAGTACGTGGTGGCCTTCATTTAGCTTAGTTTCAGTTTGGATTGTCATTTTAAAGAACCCTCGTGGGAGTAAAATGAGTGCATCGGTCCGACCACTGTGACGTTTCTCGTCTCATAGGTCGAGAAGTTACCCGTCAAAAAGAACTCGTTACGAGTTAAGTTACCGTGTGAAAAGTGTAACTACTTTAATAACGCAGTTCTTCAGTCTGAAATGTAACTCGCAGTTGCTGAGTTACTTTAAAAAAAAAAAGAACGAGTTACTTCCAAGTTTCTTCGGACACAAAATAGCACTACACAGGTGCAGCGTGCGTGAGCAGTTGAGTTACACCTTGAGTTGCCTGCGGAGGAGAGCAACACGCTTAGATCGTTTTCGTTTATGTCCAACAATAGACCTCTCCCTGTTTATGAGGAAATGACGTTATAGTGTTGGACAGCGTTACCAATTTGGTAGAGTTGAACTACGCTCGAAGCTAGAGGTGAACAAGGTCGCGCCCGAAAGCCACGGTCTTGAGGGTATTACGATGGTCCCTGAAAGGGACACGACCTTCAGTCCTACCCCATCTTTCCTTCAGACTTTCTTTCGATGGGAGGCAGCGAACAAGTGCCCGTTCGTGGAACCTAACCCCTCCTTCCGATTTGTTTCGGTTTCAGTCTGTCTACCAACGTCATGATGCGTTTCTCTAGTAGAGGTCTATTCGAACGCTTTGCATCTTACTTCCTGTGGGCGCACAATGGTTCTGCTCCATTTCAATGGCAGCGGTTCTTACTTCCTTGAAAAGGATACTGTCACTCACTGAATATCACGTTTTATGGCAAAAAAAAATGCCATGAAGGAACCGGAGAGAACGTAAGAAAATATGTGGACGTGAGTGAAAAGCGAATTAATAGTAGCTTAGAACTGAGCTTAAGTTACTTTGGCAAAGCTACCTGAAAAAGAAACGAGTTCCTCTGAAAGTTACCACGGCGCAAAAGTACCAAGTTACCAAAAAGAGGAACTTAGTTACAGTAACGAGTTACCTCGAACTGTGGCTCGTCATCATAGTTGGGATGCAAAGACAATTGTGCCAAGATTAAAATGCATTCTTATACAATTTATCATGACGGCGTATAGTCTGACGTTCTAGAGGTACTCACCGGAACGCGCCCAGTTCCTTTGTAATGTCCGCTCGATAATTAGTGGGTACCAGACTGAAGCGGAGGTAGTTCCCATCCACGGCTGCCTGCGTCATGGTGAAGCCGACTTGCCCAGTGACGCAAGCCACGAAGCAGGCCAGCACAGCCACAATCCAGGCTAGCATCGTTGCTTAATCAGCCGAAGACAGGTGAGCCTGCAAAGATACCGCCGTGGAAGAAGTCGTAAAAATATATTAGGAGCCAGAAGGAAATATATATATATATCGCAATTACGTCGTACAATTCGAGCTGCCCGTTTTGCGAACACTGCGAATCTTACACACAGGGATCTTCCTAGCATCACTCCCCCGCCCCCCACTCTCCACGCTCCCCTAATGTTCCTAAAGGTCCTGTAACCCCCACGAAAAAAAACTTTGCCAAAAAAAAGACCAGAATACCTGGAAAATAGACGACAAATACAAGAAAAAAAAAGCAGGCGCTACAGGTGTCACACACTTCGTCCCCACACTCTTAGAAATTAGGGGGGGGGGGGGGGGGGTGTCGAGGTAGCTTGCCGTTGTTGGCCGCACCCAAGTGGGCATCGTCACGACTATAGCCAAAAAAAGGAAAAGAAATGAACTTCACCACATAGCACGCTCCTAGCCAACCATCATCCCGAATGACAACGTTCTCGCCCCTGATTTGTTGAAAACGAGAGGCGGAGCCTATTCTGTGCCGTGCATAATAGCACCAAATAGGCCCCGCCTCCCATTTTCAACAAATCTAGGGAGAGAACGTTGTCATTCGGGAGGATGGTTGGCTAGGAGCGTGCTATGTGGTGAAGTTCATGGTCGGCACAGTTCCCTTAGAAGTCGGCCCAGGACGCACATTCCCCCAGGGCGTGAGTCGTGACGTTGCCCACATACGTGAGGCCGACAACGGCAAGCCCTATCACCACCACCACCACCATCATTTTTAAGAGTGCACGTATTACCAACCCCGCACCACACCCTTCCTGGGGTGCAAATCCCGCGTAAATCCCTGTCTACAGCGCTGATAAGATTACTCTTCGTTTTCCGTTCCTACATAATAGTCTATCTCTGACGGCGAGATAATGTGGTGACCTCAGATTCACGTGTGATGCTTTTTTTTTCGATGTTGTACCACTCATACCCGGGCATCCAAAAGGATGCAGGAGGTACACGTATTTGAAAATAAAATAAATAGAACGAAAGGAAATGTAATAGAAATCACGCCGACTTATCGCAACGTTGCGTTTATGAAGTAACTTAGCAGCGGTAGTGTAGTGGTAGCATATCTGACAGGAAATCAGAAACGGGTTCGATTGCGGGCGTTAGCACCTTTTCCCGAGGTTACTTGAACTCGTTAATTTCCGGGCGTTCGAGGCTGACATGTTTGTGTCGTCCATATTTGTGGCCTGCCTCAGCTGATTCTCGCTGTTTACGTCATTGTTTCAGACTAAACGACTAAACTAAACAGACTAAACGAAAAACGCTCAACGTTTTCGTTGCGATAAGTCGGTGCGATATATATATTCCTATATCGCATCCCGGCTTTTGAATATCCTTGAAAGAAAATTCACAAAAAAATAATAATGTACCTGTTACGTGTGCGCAGCCAAACGTATATTGCACATGTGTAAATTGTGCTTCACTGCGACCAGCCGCGACAAAATTGCGCAAACCGAAACCAATTAATTACTGCAACAAATGACCAGTTGCGGTGGCAGATTTTTCTCTAAAAGGTGCCCTCCGATGTTCCCGGAAGGGGTACTAATCATTTTAATGCCGACAGCGCCTTGCTTTAGAAGATACGTTTCTTCACGAAACTCATTTGAATAATGAGCGCCTCCCACTCATTCACACGGTGCGCAGCTTGTAGGTGGTATCGGACAAATAATTGTAACAAAGAAAAAATTCTGCGATTGGTGCACCCGTTCGCGAATTTTTTAGTTTTTAGCAGAACTTTTGGAGGGGGGGGGGTCATTCATGCTATAGAGCTTAGTGCCAGAGTGAAGTGGGCCTCAGGAGGGCGCTGCTCTGTAATGCAGTGCGTCTTCCGTCCCAAATCCAGAACGTGATAGCATCCAAAAAAATCAAACGCAGGGCGTTATTCTGGTCAGTTTGCCTGATGTATAGGGTAACCACAGGAAGGACAGCAAAACAAAAAGCGAAACGAGGTCAGTTGACCAGTCAGTACCGGGGCGGGAGATAAAAGACCGACTTCTCGGACGAGCCAAAAAACGCTACAAAAGTCTATCGACGCGCACGTGAGAAGAATGGTCGCTGTATCTCGTACGACCTCATACTCAACTTCAGTTTAGACGGGGTTACTCAATAGGGACCTAGAAGATAAACGGATGTAAGGAACATTTTCAGTTTTGACCCGTGAGGAACGTGCCATCTTTCGATTCGACTTGTACTGTTGTACAGGAGGCCGTGCAAATGCTGCTGACGAGTACACATAGGTTTAGGTATACTTGTTGCCTCATCTCGTTATTATAACCATGCCGACGAGTACGATCGGTTGACAAGTTCGCGCGACGATGTACGTTGAAGCATATAGGTGTAAAATTTAGCTGAACATGTCATAATTTGAAATGAACCAGGGTTTATATTTTACGAATTTTACGACATCGACTAAACGTCGAGAAAGATGAGGTTGCCTTCTGGTTGCGTATCTAACAGTTCAACGACAGCAACAACAACAACAACAACAAAAAAGACAGACAGACAGATCATATGCCCATATGTGCTGTGACGCCCAGCTACGACATTTCCCCTTTATCAATCGGCGCTACGAAATTAACCTCAAGGTAACCAAATCAATCTATAATCAAACTCAAGCATCAAAATTCATTTCACTTGTTTGGGGATGCAGCTACGCATGTGCACGTACAGTTCGGTACAGGAGCGTACGGATTTTTTTTTTTTAATTTGGATGTATTTTTTTTTTCGTTGCCCACGCTTCAGTTCAGCGTAGTCTTTCCTTTTTGGCATACAAAATGCGCTTGAAACTATGGAACGTCACAATAATCACAACGTCCTCACTTTTTGCTCGAGCTCCTCCATTTATCCAGAAGCGGAAATACATATTTATTATTCATTTATTTAAATTTGGAGGCGTAGGGTTGTCGTGTTTTTTTTTCTCTTCGTGTGTTAATGGCGAATAAAGCCTACACGCCATTCACTGAGTAACATAAAAGCGATATCATTTGCTGCACTAGTTCGCTGGATGCTACTATTTTTCTACTGTTGGTCAGACGCGGGTGTTGCGGTTGCCTCCTGCATCTTTTGTGTGTCGATGGTAATGAACAATAAAAGCTGTACGCCCTCTGATTCATTGCCCTTAAAACTCCGCTTCTGCTCAACATACGGTTCATCGTCATAGAAAGTATAAGAGACCAACTGCAAAACCTTTGTCTCACCAACAATAGGAAAATATTAGCATCCAGGCTGAGTTGGGAACTACACCCGACTACATCTTAGGACCGCGAAATCAGAGCCCCAGGCTAGTATATGCTCAGCTTAACGCGGTTATATGTGTTTTATTTTGCCTTTATTTGCAATCCAATTCCAATCACTGGTACGAGTACAGTGTGTACGGAAGGTAGCGTGCCATTTTGCTCACTACTCTGTAACACTTCCTTAGTTGCTTCGCGGCGCTAACACGCAACCAAAATAAAAACACTTCCTTCTTATAAAAAGACACGGGTACCATTTTTTCCAACCTATCTGCCATAAACACGCATAAGGTAGCAGAATCTTGGAGAACCGCTTCTTAATCTTGTCGCGTTGTCTGTACTCCCCTGGATAAAAGAAAGAAAGAAAGGAACAGACGCATGCCGCACAATACAAGCGGTGCAACGCATGTGTAAACGATTACGTTCGAATTATGTTCCTCGTTGAATGGCGTGCAGCTTTTATTGTTCGCTAACATTCGAATCTTAATTAAAAGAGCGTATGTCTCCCAATTTCAACACGCCAGGGGGGGGGGGGGGCGAATGATAGCACTTGATCGGCTATGCTCAGTTTCATGATATGTCCACAACGACGCTCCTGAACTTTTGGTGGCAGAGAACCCCGTGGGACGATTATTTCCGCCCACACAACCAGGCACCATTTTTCCCGGAACCCCTAGGTCCCTTGTGCAAACAGAGGCAAACTAGTCATTTCTTAATGAACCTAATGATGTGAGTGAAAATATACAGAGCCCGTCTCCCCTGCGTGCAGCGCGCGCGTCGATTACGCCATATTCCCGCGCGCAGAAAGTCCTTAGAATCGTTCGAACTTCAGCTCGCCTATGTGACGATGGACTTACGATGCTTCGGATTCTGTGCCGACAGAGTCACCAAGAATGAAACGCGCTGCACAGTTTTGCACACCATTCGATGTAGTTAGATTGATTCTGAGAACAGCTGTGTCAGTTACCAACCTGACCTGACCCAAGTTACCACAGACAAAAAACCGTTGCGTCACTAGAGTACGTAAAAAAAAAAAAAGAGAGAGCAGCGAAAATATATACCGTCTTACCCTTGCAGTGTCGTAATACGGGGCCGTGTCTCGCCCACCCGTATCGTCGCTGTGCCGCACCCGCTAATGCTTTCGTGCTCTCCTGGGTGTCGTAACCTCGTCAAACGATGTGCAAAGCACTCCTTCTTTCCCTTCACCACTTTTAGGGATCACGGGCGCGGCGAAGAAAGAGTTATCGCTCTCGGTCATCGGTCTGCTATCATGACCCCGATCATCGGGGATGGTGTCACTGACACGTTGTGGTATATGTTTTCGTGTTGTTGACGTCAAGATTTTATTAGTTCATCACATGTGCCCTTGGGCCATGCAGGTGTTGCTCTCATAAGCAGGCTGGCTGATTATTGCCTGTACTGGTGCAATGACGTGAATGCGTGATGTTTTGCAGTGCGTTTTCCAGTAGCATTCGTATTAGCGAGTTTTAGTGAATCGTTTTTCCTCGAACTGTTGGTCAACAGTGTTGCAGATGACCAATATGAGAACACGAAGTGACTCAGAACGTAATCATCTCAATTGGGTCGTGGCAAGACCGTTCGCGAACCGTTTGAGTGAAAACGTTTCACTGAAACTTGCTATTATGGGTGAGTCGTCGTTAGCGGGTGCTAATGGGAGCCGCGGTCTAGACACACTTCCAAATGCTAGAGAGTTTAAGTATAGCGGCTAGACGCTTGCGAACGCTATGCGTTAGCAGTTAGCGGCACACTGCACTTTCGTGGCACAGGCACAGTTTTAGTAGCGCGACTTAATAAAAGAAAAAAAAACTTGTTCCAGTGAACTAGAAGAGGACAATGGAACAACCGCTAGAAAATCGCGAGGAACGCCTTTTTTTTCTTTATTTTATTCATTGCGCATCTTCGGAGACTCGTCTTTCCTTCACCCACAATGTGAGAGGGTGAAGGAGCACAGTGCCGCCTCATGGGTCGAAGGTGATCTTGCGGAAACAAAACAAAAACACATGTATCGGGTGACGCTATCGGAACTGCGCTTATCTTAGGTTGCATTTTTTTCCTTTTAATCTTTTTCCAGGACTCAAGAGGCGACAGTGTTCTCTTTCACCCTCTCACATAGGGGGTGAAGGAAAGACGGGTCACCGACGATGCGCAATGAACAAAATAAAGAAAGAAATAGTGTTCCTTCACGAATTTTTTGCGAACGATCTACCGAGCGGATTTTTCTTCTGAAAACGGCAACGATATCAGGTGACCGAAAGGAACAGATGTTCTCGTTGAAACAACTTCGTAGCTTTTATAATTAAAAAGCTAACTAACGATTTTTAGGTAATTAGTCATTCGACGGTTGAGCAACAGGTGGCCAAGAATGTCCGCCGGCCCAGAGATGATAGAAGTGAAACCACGATGTCTATAGCCGTTATAGTTTTTTTTTAATGAAAAATCTGTATCGAAAAAACAAGAAGACATCCTGTATCTTTTTACCCTATGTCGTATGAGCATACTACCTTCATGAACCGTCACGCAAAGTATTTCATTTGAGAAGTGCGAATTTACTGACAAAATCGCCTCGCAAGAGACCGCGCAACGGCGACGACCTCGCCCAGCGGCCCCTCGCGTCTCGTGACGTCAGGAGGCAGAGCGTTTTTCGTTGGCCACGGAGAATCATCTGCTAGCCAGAGCGACCAGTCGAGACGCGGGAAGGGCGGCGTTGCAAAAAGAAAGAAAAAAGGAGGCGCTCGCCTCAATATTGGAGTGGTATTGGCAAGCTGCATGGCGTTGCAGACTGGATGCCGAGGGTATAGCAGGTTTTCTGACCCGCGAGATTGAAAGCTCTCGTGCGCTCCAGGACTACGTGTTACACTCACAGCTTCTTGTGCGAATGTGTCCCCCCCAGGGCTTGTAATCCTAACCTCTAGTTCTCCCGACGTAGTTGCTCTCGAGTCCTTGCATGCTCCTTTAAAGACCATAGGTTAATTATCCGGTAGGTCCATAATTCTTAAAGTATTCGTAATGCGAAGTTTCTCGTACAACCTTTGGTTATTCTCCCATAACAACATGAAATCGACGCGCATATCAACATTACGACATTGACACGCATCGGCCTTGGAGATTTCCAGAAATCCTTAAAACTACCGTATTTTCACGCGTATTAGCCGCGGCTTATGCGCGATCTTTTTTTTCTCACGGGCGCCCTGCGGCTTATCCACCGGTGCGGCTTATCTGATGACTATTTTTTCCTGGTATTTTCCCCATACGCCGATTTTAACGAAAGGACCGACAGTGTCTCTGGAATAGCACTGCCCTGCCGATGCACGAACAGTGCGTAACAGGGACGGGTCCACATTCGAGTAGATTGATCTTCCTGGTGCATTCCCCCAAGCAGATTTAAGGAAAGTGGTGACAGTGATTCACGTCTTCTGGAAGATCACTGACCCATCAGTCGACGAAAAACACCCGACAAGGGCACAATCCGATCTTGGTAGAACTCCAGAACTGACCTCCTCTGTTGTACACTGTGCCGATCCCGGAGTATGGACCACAGGGTTTATGGCCTTCTCTATGGTCTCCTTTGTCGCACAAATCAGTCGTCTCGTATTGCCCGCGGCTTATCTGCGGGTGCGGCTTATCTGCCAGAAAATTTTCAAAACGTCCCAAAAAACGCGTCCTGCGGCTTATCTGCGGTGCGGCCTATACGCGTGAAATTACGGTACCTGTTTTTTTTTTCGTTTTTTTTTTATCTAATAGAAAGTGTTTCTGTTTATCGAGAGAGATTACTTGCCTCCGGCGCGTCGATGCGCACGGTAAAGGTAGTACGTTCCTTTCGCCCGCCTGGGATATAGGTTACACCATATACGCATACCGACCCTTTGTTCAAATCTGTGTCAATAACGTCAGGAGGCGGCATGCCTGAAGCGATAGAAAGCGTTCGTTTTTGGGTCGTAACGCAGCTCCGCCTTTGATCTATTTCTCCCGACAGCCTTTCCTCGTAAACACGTAGAAAGATGATCAACACGTGTATTCGTACAAACCATTTGTTTTTGAAATGTAGATCGTGTGAAACGGCGCACCAAGTGTTACCGTTGAATGTGCTCGTATAAAATCGTGCTTTAGGCAGGCGGTACCATTGAAAGGCGCGCTAAAATGCCACCGCAAGTTCACCTCAAATTACGTTACACACTATGTTGATTCCGCATTTGTTGCCATAATTCAGAACGTTGATTCCGTTACGAAGCTACGTTCAGAAGTGTACAGGACTCTTTCTTGCCTCGGCACTATACGCAGTGGACGCCGCTTCACCTCGTGCATCGGGCAGGTCCCCCAAACTCACCTCGGAAAAGCGTGCAACGAAGAAGGCCGCCACTAGATACCCCACTGTTGCCGTTCCGGATCACTTCAGCGCGTTAAGTTTAGCGGCAAAATGTTTTTGTTGTTTCTGCGAATGAATCTAGTCTTTATATGTCCAAACAAAACGCGTATAACAACTTTCTGTTTGTGTTCTGTGTGTTTCACTTTTTGGTCCCGTTTTTAAACGTGTTGAGCGATCGGAAGGATCTAGTGCACGAGTGCGTGCATCACATAGCGTACCTATCGTAAAAGGCGCCGCAGGCGCAGTCGTCCATTTCTCCTTCGGTGACTTGGCCTGGCCTGGATTGTGCTTCAACTGGATCTTTAGCGCGCTACAATCCAACGCAAGCCAACGTCCGGTAACAATGGGGTATCTAAGGGCGGCCTCCGGCATTGCACGCATCGGGATAGGAACAAATACATGGGAAAATGGCGACCTTGGGGGACCTGGCATCGGGTATACAGGGTGTGTGCAGAAAAACGTGACCCGCATTTTTACATGTAACTCGTTGTCTACTTAGCCGAGGAACTTCCGGTGGGGCACGACGTTCAACCGTTTCGTCATCTGACGGGAAGAAGCTGAAACACAGGTATAGCCGACTAGGCAGCGGCGGTTTTCTAATTTTCACGATTTATCCGCAGAGGAACGGATCAAATGGCAGTATCGACATAAAATTTTGAGGGCATAATACATCCTCTAACACATACTTTAGCTTTCCGACACTGTTCTTATTTGTTTTATCTCCGTTACAAACCCCGAAGTTTATCTTGGCGAACCCTGTATTATAACACAAAGTGTCGCTATTACTGACCACCGCTGATGTAGACGCACTGCAAAAATGGCTTCATACGTTCTAGATTACACCCCGAATTAATATCGACTGGTTGCTTATCAGAAATAAGTCGGTTCGTGTCGCATGGGTTATTCCTATACTGACAGGCAAATTGGACGCGATTTATGGCGAACTAAGTCACCAACTTTCAGTCGGGCATGACTGACGACAGAGGATACGTGCCCGCTTTGGTCAAGTGCGGTGTGACCCAATTCCCCGCAGCGCACGCTAAGGCGTCGCGAGCGGTTACCGTCACGCAACCCAAGAACGATCGAAACTGGAGCAGAAAAGATGGATGGGGTGCGCATTGTTCCCGATGGACGACGGCAGCATCACTTCTTCTTCGTTTTCTTCCCGCAATATGATGGGAGGTGTCACGTAAAGAGGATGATGAAGATTTAAGGCCGCACTTTCACGCGCCGATTTTTACTTGAAGGGAAAACGAATCGGGAAACGTATAAAACTAATGTTGTTTTTTTTTTTTTGTCCATGACTTGAAAACCCGAGACGAGGTAGGGACGAAAACAGACACACACAAACACGGTCTCAAACTCAGCTCAGAGACCGTGTTTGTGTGTGTCTGTTTTCGTCCCTACCTCGTCTCGGGTTTTCAAGTCATGTATCGTCACCACCAGCTCGCTTGCTACCTGACTTTCCTTTTGTTTTTTGTGTGTGTTAGCGCCGCGATGCAACTGCGGCTATGAGCGGCGTTCAGGCTTGGACAGATGGAGAAGGGACAGCAGGAAGGAGTGGGGGACTTTGTACACTCTTAGAAACGAACTTCACCGCATAGCACGCTCCTTTAGGCCAACCATAATTTCGAATGATACCGATATCTGCCCTGATTTGTTGAAAACGGGAGGCGCAAGCCCTTTTTATGACAATTATGAACATCATAAGTGTCACAAAAAAAGGCGTACGCCTCGCGTTTTCAACAAATCATCGTCGTTACGGTCGTTACAAGCTAACGAGTGGCGGGAAATTCAAAAAGGCGGGCGGGAAATTTAAAAAGGTGGGCACGTGATAAAACACGTGCACGGTGCTCTTCGCGCGATACGTGAAGGCCGTGGTATACGTCACGCGCAATGTGTCACGTGCCCACCTTTTTGAATTTCCCGCCACTCGTTAGCTTGTAACGACCGTAACGACGATGAAGCGATTAAGCCCCCAGGGCAGATAACGATATCATTCGAGATGATGGTTGGCCTATAGGAGCGTGCTATGCGGCGAAGTTCATTTTTAAGAGTGTAGGAGGGCTCAGTACGCGTCCTGGGCCGACTTCAGGGGGAATTGTGGCGACATTCGTCAGGAACGTGTTCGGAAAATCCAGGAAAAAAAAAAAACCCAGACAGCACAGCCGGTAGTTAGATTCGAACCCTCGGCCGTGCCGCGGGTATAAACTAATGCAACGGACAAAGTAGCATATATGCGGGTTAGCTATAGTGGGAAAGGTGCACACGGGAAAAGCAAGAGCTCGAGCACACGAGCGTGTGAAACGCCGTTCTTGCGTCTTCCCCACGCTTGGGATGGTTAGGTGGATGAAAAGGAAATATGAAGGTTTTCTTTCAATATGCGAAACAATGTCTCCTGTACCGTGAATTCCCTGGGGGCAGGAGTTCGCTAATTAACGTTATTTTATTCGCGTCGTCATTTCGCGTGAAAATAAAATTATTGTTCCTGGGGTAAGATCGCGAAACTGAAGTGGAGACATAGCGAGAGATTGCGCGTATATGTCAGGCAATTTCTTTCATTTCGTGCGTTTTCGAAGTTATATTTGCCGAGTCAGTTTGAAGAGATATGTAAGGTGCACGTAAGAAAAAGCACTGTCCTGATGAGTGCATAACTCAAGTGTCGCTACAGCAGCACCGGGCAGCTGTTCCCGGCCCTCGTCGGCATTGCATAGGTCACAGGGGTGGCATCCAATGTATTGCTCCGTAGACGAAAGCGTGCTGGGCGAACGCAATGCATCCTGGACAGGTCCTGGTCGCACGTCACAGCAAACGTCAACGCACACGTGACCTTAAAAATGGCGTCGCCCGTGATCGGCGCCCAAACCGTTTGTAAACAATGCGGTTGTTGTTTCTGCACGACGTTTTGGACGTTTTTCGATCACGGTAATTATTGTTGTCCGATAATCTCGCCCTAAAACGCGCAGTTTTATACACAAAGCCTCATACTCTTGACAACTTCGAAAGATATGATAACGACCGCCCGTTAAGACTTACCGAGCCGATGCGATCTGTTTAAACTGAGGTGAAATGGGCTACCATGTTGCGGAAGAAGCACCGCATAGTTTACGCTGGCAAAATACGCTCATCTCTTGGTGTAGTGACGGCGAAAAAACTAGGTAAGCGGCAAAACGACATGTACACAAAGTCACATGACCTCAAAATTACGTTTTCTATGACATGCGACCAGGACAAGATGGCACTTTTGCCAAAGGCACCCGCTTGAGAGTAGTTACAACAATGGCGGGTTTGTGTCACCCCTGTGGCATAGGTGATCAACGTCCTAAGAAACACGCATCAGCAGGTCACGTGGTACGTGATTGATTTGTCCACGGTGAGAAGCGCACCAACTGGAAGCACCTTTGCGCCCTGTGGTATCGAATCCGTGCTCCCAGTTTTCTGTGTTTCTTGTTCTGTTTTGTGGAGACGCTTACATCAAATAAGTCGAAGCCTGACACCATAAATACTTGCCTGTAAAAGCAACAGTATAACTGAAGAAAAACTATGTATTCCCCCATCCCTTGAGGGGATACGTCACGATATTTCATCGTTCAAAATCAAAATTCACAAAACCAAAATCACACATTGCAAAATGAATGCCTGCATCCAGGAGGTCTGAGAATGACAGTGTTTCAGGGTAGGACATCACTGAGCAACGTGCCAGCTTTGCGTGTTTCTGGTGTACATCCGGAAGTCGTTTTAGCGGATGGAATACATGTTTTACCGACGGCTAGGCTTTGCAGGGCTGACGCGCTGATGGTTTATGGTGAACATATACAGCACTGTAGTGAGAGCAACGCTAGTTCGAGCTTGTTGTCTACGCGTCCCCGCGGGATGATTTAGCCGGTGCTAGCTTTAGATCGTGCTTATTCGGGACCTCGAATATGTGGTTACTGAGCAAGATCTCAAATGGAACGACAAATGGTCGACAACGAACACGAACGACAAAGGTCCAGGGGGCTTAATCGCTTCATCGTCGTTACGGTCGTCACAAGCTAACGAGTGGCGGGAAATTCAAAAAGGTGGGCACGTGACACATTGCGCGCGACGTGTACCACGGCCTTCACGTATCACGCAAAGAGCGCCGTGCACGTGTTTTATCACGTGCCCACCTTTTTAAATTTCCCGCCGTTCTTTTCAATTTCCCGCCACTCGTTAGCTTGTAACGACGGTAACGACGACGAAGCCCCCAGGATTCTGGCAAGCAGTGTCGAAATTGTTCTTGTTTTTTTTTTTTTTCTTCAAGTGCACAGGGAGCCTATAGGAGGCCCGGATCACGCAGAAAGCGGAGCACCGCCTTTGTGACACTCCACTGGCTAGCTCTCTGCACGGGGCCAAGGAGTGTTATCGAGGGAAACGCCCGTGCATGTGCTTCTGGACTGGTCCATCCATGCAGCTTCAGCTGTGAATAGGTTCGCGAGATGGCAGAGACACTCAATGGTGAAAGGAATAAAGAACAAAAAATGCAGAAAGAAAGCCAAGAAACAATTTTCTTACTAATGGTATAGGCATGCCCTTGAGACGCTCAGTATCGATCAAAGCACTTGTCGGCTAATTTAAACATCCGGTGCGGTTTTGGAAGACTGCTTCAGATTTCTTTCTTGGGATGTTTGCACTTCGTCTAATTAGAATGGCTGCACAACGTGAGGCTCAGTGCTCACTCCAGTTTTTGCGGAACAAATATACTGTGACAAGGACACGATGAGCTTCCTCTAATGTTCAATATGTCTTTCTTACTATATAGTTTTCTCTAAATACTGGAGAGAAAACCGCGTTTTCAGTCATCAACCGCGAAATGCTGCGTTTACTGTGGTGCGTTTAACATTTTAAAAATCTATACATGCAAAATAAGACGGCGTATGCAGGAGTTGAGCGATAAATAATCGACCCGTAATTAATTATTAACAGCAAGCGTTACGATTTTGTGACAATGCAAACACAATTCACGATTTACTGACACATATTAAATCGCAACTCTGCGTCACTTTTTAAGCCAGCTATTTTGCTCTTCAAGCTAAAACTCTTTATTTTCTGGTGTGCCGAGATATTCTCAACATGCACTGTGATTTTTAGAAGGCGACAACCACACAGCGTATAAATCGTGGTCTTGTCACTATAAATTCGAGACACACGTTGTTGATGAGGATTTTATCAGGAGTTACTGTCGGCGTTTATGGAAGATAAAGAATTCTGCGATCTCCATGGCGACATATATGCTGCGAATGACGGCGTTGGATTCCGTGGTCTCTTAAAATCCGGAGCCCGTGTGTATTCTCAGAAAACTTAATTCACTATCGAACGAGATGATGTATCGCACGAGAAATCAATCAATCCCAGGGGCTGGCATACAAGGCTAGAAGACCAGATCAGCGAAAGGAAACCGGTACGCTGCGAAAATGTCGATCGAGCATATCATCATGCTTTCCACGTCAGGGGTGCGTTTCACACAGGGATGCCACCAGTATGTCCTCGCGCCCAATGCACTCTTTGAAGGGGTAGCACAGGGGCAGGGATGGGCATAAATACACTTTCTGAGTATTTAAATATAAATACAAAATACTTCGTTGAAAGAGGTATTTAAATACTCTGCATAAATACTTTTCAATATGAGTATTTAAATATAAAATATAAATACAGTATTTAAATACCATAACTCGAACGAACTCTAATAGGACACCTTTCCATCATCATCACTTTCTCATCCCTTCCACAAGCGCAATAGGGGAGTCTACCGCCATAACGGCGGAGAATGACCAATCACATCATCATTCCCATTTATGTGTGTGTGTTAAATACCATAACTACTACCATAAATACTGTGAGGAAGATGTCACCTGGAATTACAGAAATAATGATGATCCTAACAACAAAGCGGTAAGGAACAATAGCGTTTATTTGTTAGATTATCGTGGCGATTTTAATATTAGAAGTTTCTCGAAGACTGTATCTTGTAAGTATCTTGTGTTCGGCCGTAGAATCAGGCTCGCAAAGGAAAACACCTATCCACCTATCAGGAAAGGCTTGTATTAAATTTGACGAAGATGCTTCGTACTACATGGTAGTCGGGTAGTCCCGACAGTTGTCTGCAACAACAGTGAAAAACTCTCCATCTAAAATGGTTTGTCGCACGAGCGGGCTTGCGAAAACACGGCATAACTGCTCGGCTCTCCAAAATCTGCTTTGCCCTTCTTACCGAAAGGTCAAATGCAGGGTAACCTTGAGATATGAGTCAGTATCTTGCGTATTTAGGAGTATTTATAAAGTATTTACAAAAATAAATACCCAAAAATTGGTATTTAAATATACGTCGAAAAGGGAAAAAAAATAAAACACTGTCAAGGAGCCCGCGAAGAGGGAATCACACACGTAACATGAAAAACGGTTAGGAGCAACTAATATTTATTCGAACAAGAACTTTCGTGCAAGAGACTGCACTTCTTCAGGTTACACAACTAAGTGCGACACGAGTATATATACCAAGTGAACAGATACAATAAAACAGGTTTCCAGAACTAAGTAAACACAAAACAACCAGACAGTAATACAATGCATCACGTGAGCAACCGTCACATAAGAATTCTTATTGACGGTTGCTCACGTGATATAATTATAAATAGAATTTTCAAGTCTGTATTTAAATACAAAATATAAATACATGTATTTATATTTTAAATACTATTTTAATTACAGTGTATTTAAATACTGCCCATCCCTGCACAGGGGTGACATAAATCCGCCATGTTTGTAACTACCCTTATCCGGGTATATCTTTCAAAACCGCCACCTTGTCCTGGTCACACGTCATAGGAAACGTCATTGCGAGGTCATGCGACTTAGTTTACATGTCGTTTTACCACTTGTCGACATTCTCCCGTCGGCATAAAGCCAAGAGATGACCGTATTTTTACCAGCGTAAAGTATGCGATGCTTCTTCCGCGACATTGTAGCCCATTTCTCCTTAGTTTAAGCACACAGCATCGGCTCAGCGTGTCTTAACATGCGATCGTCATCGCAGCTTTGGAAGTCGTGTACAGTACGAGGCCTTTTATGTACAAAACTGCGCGTTTTACTGCGAGATTATCGGATAAAAATAATTACCGTGGTCGAAAGGCTTCCAAAACGTCGCGCAGAAACAACAAACGCGCTGTTTACAAACGGTTTGGCCGCCGAGATCATGGGCGCGGCCATCTTTAAGGTCACGTGTGCGTTGACGTTTGCTATGACGTACGACCAGGACCTGTCCAGGATGCATTGCGTTCGCCCCGCACGTTTTCGTCTATGGAGCAATACATTGGATGAGCATACAATACCCAGAGTGCTACAATGAGGGGTCATTGACGAATTTCCGTGTCTCCCGCCATTCTTGTGTCCGCATCGACACATGGACCATACGGTAGGCGACAAACAAACTTTTTCTGCTGCCAACGAACGTGTCTCTCGCGAAGTCGCTGATTGGCACACCCAGAAGCGTAAACATGGCAACTACAACAACTTCAGTCCTAAAGTCAAGTGCAGAACTGAAAGTGTATTATAAGGGCGTAATAAACACGTACATAAGGTGTATCAGCGTCCAGGGCCTTATTTCTTTCTCGTATTTTTCTGTCATTGCTTCGAATATTTCCCGAGACTTTAAATTCGCAAAAAAAACAAAAGGGTGTTCGCGAATTTCGCGAAAAATAGGTCCTCGCGAAAATTGCTACTTATACAGTATTTGCGTGGTTGTCCAATTCCCCTCTCCAATATCAGTGTTACAAGTATGAATGTTCCTCACCAGTAGCTCTGCCGCTTCTGAGCCCCAACTTATCCAAATATTTCTAAATTCTTTCGATAACTTTCTAAAATGCACCATCACTCACTTGAGTATTCAAAAAATTCCCACAGCCTATAACAAAGATTCTTTTTTACTGACACTGTCGTTCTTTTCAAAGCAGCTTGCACTTTCGCCCACGGAGCAAATGACCTTCAGTTCTTCTAGTCAAGGTTTAGAAATAACTCGCCGCTATCAAAGCACACAAGAATGCAATTTTTACAAACTCGAACAAGAACATTTTTATTTCTTCTATATTCCCAGAAGCAGTCAACGGCACTGTTAACACATCTCCCATATATTCACGTGCCTCCCATGGATATAGATTTCAAGAACCGTGTACTGTAACGGGCAAATTGGAAATTCAGCCTGGGGAAATTGAGAGGCAAGTTGTTATCAACAGGGCCTGTGGGTTAGTTAAAACAACGATGGAACGGTTAATGGGTAACAGGACACTGGTGCCCTTTCACAGATTCTAAACAACGAGAGTTTCTAGTTTGCTTTAACCCAGCAGGCCGAGGTCAACGGGACATAAAATAACTCTCTCTCTCTCTCTCTCTCTCTCTCTCTGCAGCTTCGCGTTGTTTTCTTCGCCATCACCCTTCGTTCACCCTTTCCCTTTGTTCGCCCTTTGCGTTAGCAAGAGGTCGACCACTTTGTCCTACACTCTTAAAAATGAGTTTCACCGCATAGCATGCTCCTAGCCAATCATCATCTCGTATGATATCGTTATCTGCCCGGATTTGTTGAAAACTGGAGGCGTACGCCTTTTTTGTGACACTTATGCTGGTCATAATTGTCACAAAAAAGGAGTACGCCCCCCGTTTTCAGCGAATCACGTCAGATAACAATATCACCTGAGATAATGGTTGGCTAGGAGCGTGCTATGCGGTGTAGTTCATTTTTAAGAGTGTACGTTATGAAAGACTAATGTGAGTGGAAGATTGTGCAGATATTACTAAACTCAGGATTCTGGTACACGCAAGATTTTGTCCAAGAATCAAGACACGCAGACTTAGGGATGGAACGATATCGGTATTTGTGATCTCGATATAAAAATATGGATATTTTGCTGAATATAAATAACTATTTCTGAGATACCGATAATGATTTTGCGGATATCGATGCAGATCGATATTTTCGGCGCGGATAACCATGTATATCGATGAAATATCGACATGCATCGATAGTGAAATCGACATTGTCTGATGAGTCAACGATATAGATCTATGACAAAAACGGTACTTATGGACAACTTGTTGACGTTTTAAATTTCATGTTGATCGATGTTTATCACGTTAATCGATATTCTGTCACATATATCTACATTCAGAATTTCAATATTTTTGCTCCTCTTCAATACATCCACACATTTATACCGCAGTCTCGCAAATAAGACCATGTCTTGCATCATTACTTCAATTACTTTATAATGTTAAAAGGTCATAACGTACAGGATTTTTTTTTGTTTTAACAATCAGCAAGGTTCCTTATCCTTTTTTTTTTTTCGAACATTATACCACTATGGCATTGTTGAGCTCATATTTTAGCGACAGCTGTATAGGGTCCACCCACGTTGACAGCCGCATAGGTCCGTCTATAACCGTTGAGCAGAGAGAATAAGGGAAGGAGAAGAGATGGAGGAGAAGGGAGAAAGGAGGAAAAAGTGACACCGAAACGAGTCTCGGGGCGTCCGAAGACCAAGGCGTACTTGGACGAACGTCGAGGAGACTCATCAGCGCCGTCCTCAGTACGCTTTGCCTCAGTATCCTTGAGGAGACACAGTACCTTGCCCGTGCCATGCTCCATGCAGGCACGAGCAGAGTTGAGGATTGCAGCGCGGGCCTCAAGCACCACCGAAGGCCACTGAGAACTCCACTGAGGAGGTCCCACAGCGTAACGCGAGCAACGTAACGTAATATGCAAGCGGGTCCAGGGGCTCTATTCCGAATCGTGTCGGTAGAGCGAACGTGTCGTTCGGGAGCGAGCGCACGGGGTATATGACGCAACGTAACGCTAGCGATGAGAATTTGGTATTCCCTGCGCTCAAAACGCATCGCCCGCAAGCGACGGTGTCGCTCGCGGGAACGGCAGCCTCCGTCCTGTCGTTCGCAGCGAGAGCTGTCAAGATGGCTGCAAGTTACTTCGTGTGACTCATAAATCAACGGAGTCACGGTTGGCACCGGTGTTTAGGTCGCGCGACAATGCGTTTGTATAGAGACGTCTTTCTTGAAACTGCTTCACCGCGGGGGCTACATTTCACTATCACCCATGTACTGATTATCAGCATACACAAAGGTCTGCCTAAAGTTTACATTTCTCCATTTGTCAACTGTCCTGACAAATCTTCCACTGGAACAATATCGCGACTTAATTCTGCCCTATCCTTTCGCCTGTCTAGGTCTGCAAGATCATTTCATATTACTCGTGTGTTGGACAAGAAGAGCGAGCATTTTTCTCCATCGTCAACGCGTCGTCGTCTGCTTTCAAAACAAATGACACCCCACGTGACTCTCAGTCTGCTTCGCAATTGGCCGAGAGCGCCGCGTCTCGTTCCCAGACGTCTTACCTCTGCGGTGAGATCCAACGACCGTCGACACACCAAACGCACTATCATTGAAGGCGACACGGGAACACCAAAACTAGCAGGTATCGCTCCCTTACCGATCGCTCTGCCGACACTGTCCGTGGCGCTCAACAGCAGCTCCGAATAGGGTGCCTGAACAGTACTAGCTCCCTCTGTGTAGAGTGGAGTCACACTTTGTAAAAGCGAATGCCGCATAGTCGCCATAGTGACTCCCACGCTTACGATGCAAGAATGATGTGTACCCCTTTGATGTGTACCGCTTTGATGTGTATCGACAAACCTCCTCTGCCACGTATTTGCTCCACTCTAAAATGTAGTGTGTCGCTAAGCGTATAACTACACTTTTGTGAGCGTATCGCGAGCTGCGCATGGGAGTCAATATGGCGGAAATTCGTAGCAGACGACGCGGTTGCCTTCACCCTGTATGCAGAGGGAGCTAGCAGTATTGAGGCATCCTAGTTTGGAATATGGCTCCTAATTTGTGAAAAGTGGGGGGGGGGGGGGCGACCTTTAGTGACATTTGCCATAGCTGCATAAGACTCCAACAAAGGCGTACGCCACCCGTTTTCAACGAATCAGGAGGAAGAACGATGAAATTCGCGATGATGGTTGGCTAGGAGCGTGCTACATGCGGTGAAATTCTGTTTTGAGAGCGCACTCGCGAGCTTCCTCGGGCGTGGTGATAATGCCTGCAGTGGCTTTGATAAGGTTTCGCGTTCATTAGAGGCTTGTGCAAGCAAGGTCAGTGGCATATGGCTCCAGAATCCACAATTGCTTATGTGGTGGCAGTGTGGTGTTGGCAGTACTTGCCGTAATCCGTCACGCTCAGGCGGGTAACGTCAACAATTGGTTGTCGAGTGCACAATACGCCGCAGACAGGTTGCTTGCCCGATAGCAAATCGGAAGCAAAACAAAGTTTTTGTTTTTTATTGTTGTTCGAAACATGAGCGATTAGAAACCGGATACGCAAGGCTTTCGACTCTGAGCTACAAACTGCGTTTCCTACCTTCGTGTCAGTTTCAACAATGTATTTTCAGAAACAACAACGATCAACCTGGTGTACCCTAGTCCATTGCTCGTGAGCGGCATGGTATGAGTGACATGGAAACGTATGTGGGGGGGTAACGCCTGGCGGAAGCCCATAGTTCATCAAGTCGCTTACGTTTATTCACTGGGACTACACTACAGTTCGATATGAAAGGAAATACGTCATCTAACCGGATATAGCTGGGTCGGGGGAACTGAGGAGAAAAGTCAATTCTATACGCAACCGAGCTGGAACGGCGATGCGCCAGCGCAGTAGCGTGCACGAGAAGCGTACACGCGCCGCCATTTTCTTCCTGAATTATGGGAAAAGATAGAGCGATCTCGCTCTCCAGCCTATGGGCGAAGCGAGCGTGACTCTGAGCGAATATACACCACGCAAAGCGAGCGGATCCGAACCAATATAGTGATACGCCTTCGAGCCACGTCTGCCACGTCACATCCACCTAGCTGGTGCGCCTCCGAGAGAGAGAAAGAGAGAGAGAGAAAATATAAACGCCCCCAGTGCACGCTAAGGAAAAAAAAAAAGAGGAAAGTGGGGAGTGATTGCAGGTTCTAGTCCCCCTATACCGCCCCCAATTACTCCCCATTTTAGTCCCCTAACCTCGACATTTACTCCCCATGACTGCAAATAGTGCACCGAACTTCACAACATGGTCTCGTCAATGCAGCAGGCTGCGTAAATATGTGTTCTTTGTCAATTTGATGGAATTAGGCGATGCAATTTAACTAACTTAGCAATTTCCCACTCACGCGCAGAGAAAGGAATAAAGTTGAAGGTTCTCTCTCTGCGAAATTGTGCCCTACGCGTGTCACATGATTTCATGTCATTCGACACATCACGGTTGATGGTTTAATTAGAAGTACCGTGTAACGTACGCCCATTTCACCCCCCTGAACCCCCCTGTGACATTAATTTACTCCCGTGCATTTACCCCTAAGATTGAGTCAATTTTTGTGGCAATACATTTACCAACGAAAAGGAGTAAAACTGCTACTTTATTTAGAGTGTGGGCTTGTCTCCGCTAGGAAACCCACAATGGACCCTGGAGTACGGCTCTGGTGATCCGGATCGTTCCAAGGTCCAGTGACATTAGATAGAGTGAATGGTTTACTATGTATCGGTGCCTTCTAGCGTCGTTACCTTGACACCAACACAAAAGGAACTGGGATTCATGTGTTGCGTCGTTCGAGATTTATGCGCGAACGAAACCGCAGAGATTGACATCTCCTCCTCCTTCTGCGGAAGCGCGTCAATGCGGAGTGCTCTGACACTGATCTCTTCAAACAATTTGTCCAATCGTGGCGGGAGATTGTTTGAGGAGACCAATGGGACGCCGCTCCTCATGGTCGCACGTCTCGAATGGGAGAGAAGAGGCAAGCTGCAAACTGCGGTTTCGTTCGCCCACAAATCGCGGTGCGACGCAACGAAGGGGAGGTGGGGGGGAGAGGGTATATGTTTATGCGGAGAAAAAGAAGAAGAAAAGGGCCTTCAGTCAGACACAAGGTCGACTTGTTATTCCACTGCAAGACAGGAAAGAGAAAAGAAAGAAGAAAAGAAGAGTGATCAAGAAAAAGGAGAAGAGCGAAAAAAAAAAAATCTCACGAAAGAGACGAATGAATCGCAGTCCTTTTGTGTTGGAGTCAAGGTAACGACATATTTCATTCCACGACGAGAAATATTTCCACTTTAGTTGGCCTTAAAGTGGGACTCCGCAACAAAATCAAGTGTGTTGTGGCAAATCCGTAACCTTTGGGATGTCAGGAATATGTGTATGAAATATCTCGTTCCAAAAGTGCGCACATTTTATTGAAACGAATTTATTATGAAAGGAGCACTTCGCCTCTGTAAAGCTAGAGCGCACTGAATGCAACACACTACTGACATCACCCGCCATCCGGCAAGGGAGAATGCAGGTGCGTAGCAGACGACAGTGGTGGGTGACGTCACGGTATAGCATAGAGCTCTGTTTTCTGCTCTTCGCAATTCGGTTTCGGTTTGCTATTGCCATCATTTACGAATTAATTACTGACGCAAAATGAACGCTATTGTTGGATTCGGTATGAAGGGGGTGATTCGTGTTCGGTATGATGCTCACCTATTTTTTTTTTTTTTTCGAATCCTTGCGTAGTCTCCTTTTAAAGGGTACGTGTGCCGTCCCCTCATGTATGTTGTAGCTTGATGCAGTAACTTGCTTCGGCCCTTTATGTAGAACTCGCTATGTGGATCCTTAAAGGAGCCCTGAGGTAACACACAAATTTTTATTTTGTTTTTGGCTCTGGCGTGTTCTTCCGCGAATAAAATGAGCTCCCGCGAAAGGACGGACGCAGGTGACCTACAGAACGCGGAGTACAGAGGGCTCTGCAAAATATTTTCAGTTTAAGACATTTGATGAAAGTATATGCGCCAATTAATTTGACGAACAGTACAAGAGGTATTGATGTACGCAGTTTGCACCTCCTCCGCCCCCCCCCCCCGAAAAAAAAAGAAACTTACACGAAAACAGCCGCACTCGTTCGCTCTCGACTCGCCCCGCAGGGTGTAACAAGGAGGCGAGGGACGACTTATGACGTCATGACGTGTGCGCGGTCAGTCGGGGTCAGCGCCTGTCTTTTTCTTTTTGTACATGAATGCTTTCTTCTTTTGCAGTCGGTATAAACCTGTTGCCTCAGGGGGGCAGGGGGGGGGGATTAGGGATTGAAAGAGTGACCGTGGGCATGGAATCTTTTATTGTCCCGCTGGAGTTTCCCTGTGCGCAATGCTCCTTCGGAGCCCTGAATAGCTGACTAGCAGACGATATTCTAAACCAATCAGTGAGCGCGGAGGGTGTAGCGTCAGCTCAATGTCACAGGCTGGTACACTCTTAGAAATGAACTTCACCACATAGCACTCTCCTAGCCAACCATCATCCCGAATGACAACGTTCTCGCCCCTGATTTGCTGAAAACGGGAGGAGGAGCCTATTTTGTGCCACTATGCACGGCACAAAATAGGCCCCTCCTCCCGTTTTCAATAAATCAGGGGCGAAAACGTTGTCATTCGGGATGATGGTTGGCTAGGAGAGTGCTATGTGGGGAAGTTCATTTTTAAGAGTGTACGGCTCTCCACCACCGTTGCGTACGGTCGCTTTTCGCGGGGTATTTTAAAATACATTTCTGCGATAATTATGACTGTGGGTGAATTACTTCTCATGGTGCATTTTGATGGCCTAATTAACGGTTTGATAGAAAGAAAACAGGGTGTTAAGAATGACTTCTGTGCTACTTTAAAAAATCGTCCCCTCGTGAAAAGAGCGCATCCGAGAAGAGGCGAACTTCGTGACGAAACGTGGTTCGAGGGCACGTGACTCGTGACGTAGAGGGGCACAGCTCAAGCAGGTGTAAGAGCGCGTGAGCTAAGGAAAATGAAAGAAAGAAAAATGGCACGGGGACTTCCCTACGTCTCGCGAGGCTCGTGTCGACCGTCCGCGGCTATTTTCTCCGACTGTTTTCGTAAATGTGATTGCGCAGTTATAATACACGGCAGAGCGAAAAGTGTTTTGCGTGGTGACTCCTAATAGACGACTTGACAGACGTGACAGGGTTTCGAGCCACGTTAAATAGTTTTAGTTGGCCACTTCTGCTCCTTCGATAACTTTCCGACTCAGCTTTCCGCAAAGTGCGCTTGCGTATACTGAGTCGGAGATCTCTATCGTCTACGAAAAATATCGGAATCCCACTCATTCCGAATGTATCGCACTTCTTTCGTGCTCCCTCTTAGCTGGAGCATGCGCAGAGCGTTCATTTACAAACAAGATGGCTGACAACAACAGTATATCGTTTGCTCGTGGCGTGCACTGCGAACGAGTTTGTTCTGCAACTTCCCGAAATCATGGCTGGGCGACAACGAC
Source organism: Ornithodoros turicata (assembly GCF_037126465.1). NCBI lineage: Eukaryota > Metazoa > Arthropoda > Arachnida > Ixodida > Argasidae > Ornithodoros > Ornithodoros turicata. The sequence continues at coordinate 11,142,592 of NC_088210.1, read as the reverse complement.
GGGTGCAGTAGCGGGTGTTCTGAAGAAAGGAAAGCGGACTATTGACGAGGCGTTGTGTGTGACTTCCTTCGTCTGGACGCCTAAGCTTAAGTGAAGATGTGCATTGTTTCGCAGACTATTTTTTTATTTTTTTTATTTTTTATTTCTATTCTATTTTTTTATTTTTTTTTTACCAAAAACTGTGCCGGCGCACAGATGCGCAGCGAAACATGTAAGAACATTGCGTCTTCCACAAAAACTGATACGAATGCTTGTGACATGCGTTTCATGCGTATAAGATAACTGGAACCTAACTTGTGATACGAGTAAACGAAGTTAAGATTTGTGGGGACAGATGGCGTCACGCTTGATTTTCCGTATCGGTGGGGAAGTTCTCGGTGACTCTTCGTCTGCAAACTAAAACTGCGGGGAAGCGCTATACGAATCATTCCCACCGACTCGTGAGCCCTATGTGTTTTTCGAAGATCGCATCGATCGGCGTGCTATCTTAGTGGGAACTAAAACTCCCTAATATCACCTCATTGCTCCTTTAAAGGGGCACTAAAATGCAAAAGCAAGTTAGCTTCAAATTACGTTATACGCTATGTTAATTTCGTACTTGTTATCATAATTCGAAACTTTGATTCCGTTACGAAGCTACAATCAAAATTATACCGAACTCTTTCTTGCTTCGGCACCAAGCGGTGAAACACGCTTCAGCTCGTGCATAGGTGTTTTTAGTTCAAGCTGCGCGTGCACACACGTGCCACGCCAACGCCACCTAGATGCAGAAAGCCTGCTGTTTGCCTCCTCTCCCTCCTTCGCTACACTCTTAAAAATGAACTTCACCGCACAGCACGCTCCTAGCCAACCATCATCTCAAATGATATCGTTATCTGCCCTGATTTGTTGAAAACGGGAGGCGTACGCCTTTTCGGTGACAATTATGAACAGCATAAGTGTCACAAAAAAGGCGTACGCCTCCCGTTTTCAACAAATCAGGGCAGATAACCATATCATTCGAGATTGTGGTTGGCTAAGAGCGTGCTATGCGGTGAAGTTCATTTTTAAGAGCGTACGTTCACAATACGAGTCAGAATTCGTCTGCCACTGCTATTTACCGCACTGCGAATCCAAGAACTCGCAAATGACTGCAGCTCACCCGCAGACATAAATATTTAGACAAAAAGCGCGAGATGCGTTCCAGAAAATGACTTTTAAGAAGGACTGACGCCATTTTACGCTTTATTTCCAAGTTTTCCCATTTAGGACGCGGGGACGTTCAATCACAACTCGCAGACGACGGTGATTCGTCTTCATCGACACGACTATACTGAAGGCACGTACGTTCGTGATTGGCTGGCGCTGTTGAAAACACGGTCCTGATTTGTCGACCCTTAATTGTTCGCGTCGACTAAGAAGCACGCTTTCTCCATGTGAAGGAGGTGAAGATAAATATCATAAGTGGAGCATTGGCGATAACTGTTTTGGGCTACAATTCAGTGAATCGACATTGAAAAATGCACCAGGGCGCATCATGCCGCACATATACGGAGCACTACACTCTTAAAAATGAACTTCACCGCATAGCACGCTCCTAGCCAACCATCATCGCGAAAGATATTGTTATGTGCCCTTATTTTTTGAAAACGGGAGGCGTACGCCATTTTTGTGACAATTATGAACAGCATAAGTGTCACAGAGAAGGTGTGTGCCTCCCGTTTTCAACAAATCAGGGCGGATAACGGTATCATTCGAGGTGATGGTTGGCTAGAAGCGTGCTATGCGGTGAAGTTCATTTTTAAGATCGGAACAAGTTCGGAATCCACACGCCCACGATAGGTATATGCACGCGCTTCTCCTGCTGTCTCATTGGATGCCACCAATATTTGCTTCCTGAGAATCCATTCGTTGCCGCCGAGGACGGCTCTGTTCTCATTGCGTTTTTCTTCTTAACGATAGCGTTGTGCGAACTAATTTTGTTTGAATTGGCACTAATTACAACACAGAGTTTCATTTGAGAGCAAATTGTTTTTGCGTTTTAGTGTCCCTTTAAAATGCAACTGGAGAGCTGATCAATCACGCCTTCTAACTCTCCTGTTTGTCTCCCACCGCTGTCCCCTTTCACGTCCGTGCGCCGTTTACGGCCACAGCTGCTTCGCGGTGCTCGCACGGAAGCAAGTGGAAATATCTGTTGGTATAGCTTATATAATATTGTCCCGCGTGGTTTTGTTTTACTAAAAAAAAGAAAAAGAAAGAAGAAAGAGAATAGAAATGGAAGCACCCATTTGAAACACATTTCCGGAGAAAGATAAATGTCGCGGAAAAGAAATATATGCGCATTTTAGTGCGTTTCTTTATATTTTCTTTTTTACGGGGTTTGCCATCAGCGTCAGTCCCGGCAAAGCATAATGTTTCGCAATGTTTTCTACGAACCCGCGATCACAAGTCAGTCCATTTTTTATATGACAACTCGTTTATTTATTAAACATCATTCCTTCTAATTTTGTTTGAATTGCACTAATTACAAAACAAACTTTCAGTTGAGAGCAAATTGTTTTTGCGTTTTAGTGTCCCTTTAAAATGCCACTGGAGAGCGGATCAATCACGCCTTCTAACTCTCCTGTTTGTCTCCCACCGCTGTCCACTGTTCACGTCCGTGCGTCGCTTACGGCCATAGCTACTTCGCGGTGCTCGCACGGAAGCAAGTTAAAATATCTGTTGGTATAGCTTTACTGTCCTGCGCCGTTTCTTGTACTAAAAAAAAAAAGAAAAACGAAAAGAGAATAGAAATGGAAGCACCCATTTGAAACACATTTATGGAGAAAGATAAATGTCGCGGAAAAGAAATATATGCGCATTTTAGTGTCTTTCTTTATCTTTTCATTTTTTTTGCAGGGTTTGCCATCAGCCTCAGTCCTGGCAAAGCATAATGTTCCGCAATGTTTTCTACGAACCCGCGATCACAAGTCAGTCCATTTTTTATATGACAACTCGTTTATTTATTAAACATCATTCCTTTGCAACGGGCTCTGGACCTTTTGGGGTATAAATACATAAATAATTTTTTGGGTTTCGCCCGCAATGCAATCATCATCCGTTTCAACGGCTATTGAAATTCCCGTGTGACAGCTGTATCATTCTCGATTAAAGGAGGCGGCAAGTACGTCGCCGACGGTATTTTTGCAATAACTACATAAATGTACACGAGTGTAACAACTGCAACAATTTAACTTCAAATGCGCTGAGACTTCTTCGAAACGGTGAGTTTCTTGGAACTCGAGCGCTTTCAAAGGGAACCGTCCCCCGAAACACCGGATTACAATGGAATGATTACAGTCACGTTTTTCTTTCGTTGCTTTTGTTGTTTAGTCTGAATTTTTACAATTTTTGAAGGAATCCTGCTGTAGACTGCAGTTGAAGGACTATATACTACACGACTGCAGTTCCTAAATTTTGGCAAAAAAATTCAGCGTCGTCATCATCAGTAAGGAGCTTGATGCACAGTTGAGCCCAAATGATGCTCTGGCAGTTTATCGTTTCAATGCAGCCACACACGAGAATGGTTCAGATTTTTTCATTAACTTTTTTTATTTTTGCAGCCAGTTGAAGGACATCATCTTCGAAGCGGTGTCATTTATAATCCATTTCTGCTACTTCCCTTCTCATCTCCAAGGCCATCGGTACGTTCGCGTTTGTGATGACCGTAACAATGGAATCGCAGCAAACAAACCTCGCCATTTGAGACGGAGGTCTTTTAAGGCAGTTGTGTGGGAGAAGCCATTGCTGCAGTGAGGAGATGAAAAGGAAACGAGAACAAAAGTCACATTTACTGTGAAAAGAAGGACGTTTTTGCGGAGCATTCGTTACAACTTTCGGTGACGCGGAAAAAGAAACACCGACCGCCATTTAGCGCGTCGTCTCTAATTCGAGCGAACGTGGCCCTCCATTTCCGGAAGGGGCCTTGGTCCAGTTTAAGCGAGACCGCTTCGTTCACTGTGGCTCTGTGGACGGAACAATTTGTGAGGCCATTCGATGAAAGTACAGCTCGGCGAGGGCAACTGTCAAGTAGGGCGATTTAGAAGGTAATCAGCGCTGTCACGGGAGAGTTATCTTTCGCTGGCTCATATTCGCTTTGAAAGTATTGTTTTGTGTGCGTGTGTGGTTAAAAGGGCCTGGGAATCAAAACGATATTATATGCTGCTACTCTGTATGTGGGTGCTCCTTGTGTTCGTGCGAGATTTAGAGGAGTCTTTTGTGACTTGGTAATAATGACATATCGTCTGTAAACGGAAATCAAAGAAGGGCTAAATCTGCTTTGCTCTTCGAGATTGTTTCGCTTTCGAATAGGATGGAGGCGCGGTGTCTGCGACTGACGCTGCGAATAGGGGGGCGTTAGGCATGTCCCTATACCAGGGTTGCGGAATGGGATTACCCATTCCATTTCCGTTCCGAGGAATGGGAATTTGTGATAATTCCATTCCTTTCAATTCCTCAGAATGAAAAGGTATGAAAACCCCGTATGACCTCAAGAAATATGGGCGCGGCCAGATCACCGGACTGCTTGAAGTATTCACAGGCGGTTAACGAGAGAAAATTGCACGCTTTTTTCTCGCAATGTTGTACTCCTGCCACAAGGCAAATCGAATGTCATTCCCAGCAAATGACATTTGTTTCGTGTCACACGGTGAAATCAAATGGCAATGCATGCGAATGATTTGCGGGGTTCTCCCTTCGGGTCCTGCTGCTGCAGGCTTTGTGCTGAGCTACTGCGAGACACAGAAATTCGCAACGACGTCAAAGCGTGTCTTGTTGATGGCAGCGCTGACACTTAAAGGCCCGTTCCGACATCCATCACTTTGCTCCAGAGCACTGGAAAACAGCGCTGTTTTTCCCTCCTCTCCCGGCTGCGACTCGATGGAAAACAGCGCTTGGCGAAGTTGAGCTTCGGTGGTGGGTGGGTGGTCGTGGAAGGGCTTGCCGTTGTCGGCCTCACGTAGGTGGGCAACGAGCTTCGGTGAACTTTTCCATCGCTGTCTCCCAGCGATAGGCTCCCTGAACGAATGAGAACGCGGCGCCACGTTCACGTGACGGGGCTGCCTTTTTTTTTTTTTTTTTCGATCACGTGAGATCACGAAGTACAGCGCTGGGACAAGCGCTGCAAGTGCGAACCCCACAGTGGAAATACAGCGCTCTTTTGCAGTGCTGTGGTGCAGCGCTGTGGAGCAAAGCGCTGTATGTCGGAGCGGGCCTTCAAACTCGCCGCAATGGTGGGAGGAGACCAAGTTAGGAGCCGCGAGTCTTTTTCGTCAGTGGAGAGCTACACCCTTAGAAATGTACTTCACCACATAGCACGCTCTTCGCCAACCATCATCCCGAATGACAACGTTCTCGCCCCTGATTTGTTGAAAACGGGAGGCGGAGCCTATTCTGTGCCGTGCATAATGAGCACAAAATAGGCTCCGCCTCCCGTTTTCAACAAATCAGGGGCGAGAATGTTGTGATTCGGGATGATGGTTTACTACACTCTTATTAATGAACTTCACCGCATAGCACGCTCCTACCCAACCATAATCTCGAATGATATCGTTATCTGCCCTGATTTGTTGAAAACGGGAGGCGTACGCCTTTTTTGTGACACTTATGCTGTTCATAATTGTCACAGAAAAGGCGTACGCCTCCCGTTTTCAACAAATCAGGACAGATCACGATATCATTCGAGATGATGGTTGGCTAGGAGCGTGCTATGCGGTGAAGTTCATTTTTAAGAGTGTAGGTGCGTGCTATGTGGTGAAGTTCATTTTTAAGTGTGTAGGAACGCAAGGGAAAGCCGGGAGGAATTTCTGCGCCTTCGCCAGGTCTATTGTCCAAGCTTTACCGCTTTACCGCAAAAATTCACTTTCCCACACTTGGTTCAAGTGTGGGAAAGTGATTTTTTTTGTGTGAAAGACGCTCATATAGTCCCGCTTCCATGACCTCAAAATTCTTGGTGGCCTACTATTAGCGAGCGATGCTGGTAATGGAGTCTGGGTCCTCGAGACATCTTCCGACAAGCCACCATTTCTCCTTATGTGAATGCAGTGGTCACTGTGAAACAGAGCATGCCCTGCACACCGTTGAAGCTGCATGCTGACGAAATCGTAATAGCCGCTAATTACTTCAATGGTGCGTCTGCCATCCATAGCGCAATTTATACAATATTAAAGGAAAGGAAAGGGGCAGAGTTTTAGAACTGGCCTCAGTTGTTGACTTGGTTGGGGAAAATAAAGCAAATCAGTAAATTAAGGATATAGGGAGTGGTAGGCTAAAAGATAAGGAAGATGGGCTCACTAATTTTGTGACTCATCTAATCAGTCAACAATACAACAAAGGAAACTTTAGCAATGCACAATCTTCTGTGGCTCATCTCATAGAGTCAACAACACACAAATACAACATCCCTACGCTGTGCCGATGAGAGGCAAAAAGCTCGAAACGGCCGTCTCCCTTCGATCTAATGATCGCCGTTGAGGGAGACAATCTAGTGCATGCCTGCTCTTCGTTTTTAGGGCGAGGGCAGTACTATTTTTGAACCGTGATGTGGGCAAGCTTACGCTTGTCCCATCCTTCAGTTGGCAATACAAAACAACTTTAGCATGTTCATTAGCACAGTAGTTGTAAAAGCCATGTCTTCGTCCCACCTGTAATTACGCCACCCACTGAATAAATTTTTCCTAAACCAGGAAACTTTAGAATTATTCCGAGGGGGAAGCAAATAGAGTAAGAAATAGGGCAAACAGGCAAGCTTACGCTTGTCCCATCCAACAGTTCGCAATACAAGAAATAGAGAAATATCCATCTACAATAACAGCCGAAGGTTGGAAAAGAATACACAGCTATACTGGTTAGAAGGCAAAAGAAAATCGTTCTTTTGGAAAGTGGCACATGGGGCCATACCAGTGAGGGACAAGGAAGGGAGTTGCCTCAGGACAGAAGCCGCCGATATTTCGAACAGAGACTGTTCTTCTTCTGGGCACCGTCCTCATCATTGGCATGGTATTTAAAGGGTTAGGTGTGACGTGTTTAAAGGTTCATGCGAATTGTGGGTCAACAGCCCGGAGGGAAGAAAGGGTCCGTACGGGCTTTTATGGCCGGAGTGAATGGCTGCTTTGTTAGAGTGTGGAGGGAATTATGTGAACGTAGTGATCTAGGCTACAGACCGGTTACAGAAAATGGAAGGTTCACGAACACGTGGACGAAACGGGACAACAGGCAAGAATTGGCAAGCATAGCGAAAGATAAGGAGGTTAGTGGTTACGTGGGGAAAAATTCCAGAACAAGCAAGTTTTTTTTTTTTTTTTAATAATATTTGTAATACAAAGTTGTGGCATGCAATTAAGAATGCAGAAAGCAGTGGCCATGCAGAACATAACAGATGATAATGGGGGTAAAAGGGAAAAGCATATTTTATTTGTGAAGTGTTTCTAGGGTGCCTTGTGATTTGTTGATACCGGACGGGTGAAGAGCGTTGAACTTGTATATGAGATAAGACTCCCTATCACGTCTGTCACGTGTGGATCTAAACCCGGTTTCTAGAATATATGGTTTAATGTTGTCAAAATTGTGACCAGGAACGTTAAAGTGTTCGGCGACTGCTTTGGGGAGTTTGTTGGACGTGTCGGTTCTGTGTCCGGTAAGGCGGTCTACCCACCTACAGTGAGGGACAAGTTTTATCTGTGGGGGAAAAGCCGCAGAAGGGTCTGCGAGTTTTGCGATCAAATAAATAGAAACGGCGAGGCACGCCGTCTTCGCGTGTAAGGTACCGGCGTACCTGTGGTCCTGTTTTCAAAGAATATTTTGAATTAAGTAACTTAAAGGAGCTATGAACTGTACCAAACGAGCCCGCCCACTGTGTCGGCTCTGAACGGCGATTCGAACGTGTTGTCTGTGACACCTTTTGTATAGATGAATATGATAGGTGCCTATCTTCGGCACATGGCACGCTCCTGGCCAACCATCTTCCCGAATGACAACGTTCTCGCCAATGATTTGTTGATAACGAGAGGCGGAGCCTATTATGTATCTATTATGCACGGCTACAGAATGGGTTACGCCTCCCGTTTTCAACAAATCAGATACGAGAACGTTGTCATTCGGGATGATGGTTGGCTAGGTGCGTGCCATGTAGTGAAGTTCAGCTTTAAGGGGGTACACTCTTAAAAATGAACTTCACCTCATAGCACGCTCCTAGCCAACCATTATCTCGAATGATATCGTTATCTGCCCTGATTTGTTGAAAACAGGGGGCGTACGCCATTTCTGTGACACTTATGCTGTTCATAATTGTCACAGAAAAGGCGTACGCCCCGTGATTTCAACAAATCTGGGCAGATAACGATATCATTCGAGATAATGGTTGGCTAGGAGCGTGCTATGCGGTGAAGTTCTTTTTTAAGAGTGTAAAGCAAAACGTTATGTGTACCTCCGCGTTGACTTCTGATTGGGTGCTGCAATTCTTCAGATGACGTAACGATTGATAGGGGTATCTGGACGGCGGTGCGTTTACTCGCCTGAATACGAAAAAGAGTGCGTTTTAGTATTAACGCTGCACAAGTTACGAAGGAGAAGAATTGAACAATAAATTGTAAATGGAATTACGAAGCGTATAAGAACAATATTACATCTATTAAACACGTAACTAAATACATGCAGATAGGAGTTCTTACCTCCTTTAACATTTGAAGAAGCTGTGGGGATACATATCGGGAAAGTAACCAAAAGACAACAGAAATTTTACATGTTAATAGCAGGCGGAATCACATATCAAGTGTGGGTAAACAGGTGTACAGTGGTGCATGGTAGTGACTGCTGGGGTAAAGAACGAAGGAGAAATTTTATCAGCTACTACGTACGAGCTTGGCTTGGGATGGAGCGGCTAAGGTTAGGAGCAAAAAAACTTCGCGAAACAGTGGCACTATAAACGGTTCAGGGTAGTGGAGGGTAGTATTAAATTTAAATTGGCAGATTAGTTAAATGACTTTAGAATTTGCTAATGCCGCAACACAGGGCTTGCGGAAATTTGCGGATCTATCGGAAATTTGGTCGTTAATTGTAAAGCACAGGAGTGTTGGCGCTCTTCTGAAGCACACGATACAGCGTTACACTCAAGTGCAAAAGCAATGGGGCAGAGTTTTAGAACTGACCTCAGTTGTTGACTTGGATGGGGAAAACAACGCAAACCAGTAAATCAATGATATGGGGAGTAGTAGGCTAAAACGATAAGGAAGATGGACTCACTAATTTTGTGACTCATCTAATCAGTCATCAATACAAACTTTACGTAGCTGGTGGTCTATTGTCGACATTTCACGTTACGTGTGGTGTCCGACAAGGATACCTTTCCCTTCCCCGCCTTGTGCGCCCTAGACCATCAACCCTCTCCTCGAGAGAATGCGTTCTCTCTCAGTTATCCTAAGGCTACCTAATACGAGAGGTGTTCAAGTCAAACCGGGACTTTCTGTCTCCTGAGTGTACAAATGGCTCTCGCTACTTCTTTTTCGCGATTTTCACACGCGACAGGCCTCCGCGTTCACCACGTGGTAGTCCAAAATTTGTGCAAAACTGAAGACACGTGCTGGACAAGATGGCCGACCACGAGGCGAGCGGGCACATCGAACAGCGAATTGTCATTAAGTTTCTCGTGAATGAAGGCGTAAAGTCGTCTGAAATTCACAGAAGACTTCAGGCTCAGTATGGCCACGATACACTTAGCCGCAGCAAAGCGTTTGAGTGGTGCAAACGATTCCGAACGGCTGTATATCAGTGCAGGACGATCCCGGCCAGGGCGGCTCAGTTCCCTGTGTCAGAGTTCCTGAGAACATCCAACTTGTGGAGCGCCTGATCCTCAAGGACCGACGGATAACATGTTTCGATATCAATAATGCATATAGTGCGATCAATAGTGCATATTACTGCAGGGTTCTCAGGGATCTGCATAAGGCGCTGAAGCAAAAGCGACCGGGCCTCATCACCAAAGGAGTCCTCCTCCTACAGGACATTGCACGCCCGCATACCGCGCATCTCACGACACGCACCTTACAGGAACGTGGCTGGGAGTTGCTGCCACATTCCCCTTACAGTCCAGACTTTTTCTTCATCATCTATATCAATGCCCTACCAAAAAAGAGCAAATACAAAGACACCCATCGCAATATTCTCTATATTTCGGACTAAAATTCTAGTTAGCTGAAAGCTTCATATTGGCGCGTTGCTCCCGCATTGTGTAACACGCACTGCATGAAAAGCAGTTGCGAAACATGACTGAGGAAATGCTGCATGTTAGCTAGTTGTTTTCGACTCTCGAAACGCTGCATGTTCGACATTTTATCTCTTAATTAAGCGTCGCGCACGTGTTATTAATTGCGCACAGCAAGAACAAAACTCTAATGCATGTTGCGCGGAAGGAGATCGCCAAGGAGATAACAGATGAATACATGTTCCTTAGTGCCTGAAGTCCGCGTGTCGTCATCGGCAGACGGACGATGCCTGTTGTGAACAATACCGTCGTGCCCCAGTACGATGAAGAAATCGCATGCTCGCTTTTTCCTGCTATGTCATAGAGTCTGATTTGCAGATGTCTCTGTGCAGTTAAAACTCGGGATTTAGTTACCAGTTTTCACAGGTTTTTCGTCTAAAATAGTCGAGTCCACGCCGAACGCGTTTCGTATAAAAGGTGCTACTTGCAACGTACGAAAGAGTCAACGTACAAACGTTGGGAAGGTTCTCGGCTGCTGGCCTGTCCATCACCAGGTGACGGCATTGCGCACTCTTGTCGACTTCCTCGCCACCTCGAACCCGCTTGACACTCTGTGGTTGTGTTCGTCTATTGGACTCGAGCAACTCGAGAGTCCAGAGAGTCGACTCTTGCTGGGCGAAAATTCCCTGGTGCGGATCTCGTGACATCATCGCCTCTTGCAGTGACTCCCGTTCTAAAATTCGAGGAATCAATACTAGAGGTGCTCTGGAGTCGCCTCCCAACGACTCTCGATCTTCTCTATGCGAGTCGCTGCAGTCGATGACGTACGATGACTCTCATACGTCACGACTCCGACTCGCGGCTCGCGCGAGTTGAATAAACGAGAGCTTCACTGACACACTATGTTTGCGCGATATCTCAGACATTATGGACCTGTGAGTGTATCTCGGTGCCTAACGTCTCCCGCTTTCCTTTCCCCCTTTTTTCCTTTATACTTTCTTCTGCCGATTTGCTGTTTGTTTGTTTTTCCTCATCTTTCTGACTCTATTGCTCCACCCACAAACGCGTTGACAGTGCGCCAACATCGAGGCATCCTGCGGCCGTAGGCACATTAAAGGAGCATAGAAGTGATCCCAATATTTTTTTTTTTTTTCGCTGCGACGTCTTCTGCAACGAATAAAATGAGCTCCTGCGAAAGAAGGATGAGCGCAGGTGACCTAAAGAGCCCGCGCAAACGCTCTGTTCCGCGTGCCTCATCACAAATCCTCTCCACATGCAAAGAGCGCATCGGCGAACGAGAAGACGTCGTGACGTATCACGGGCTCCGGCACGTGACCAGTGACGTCCAACGGCACAGCTCTAGCATGTAGAAGCGGCGCGTGAGCCGAGAAGAAGAAAAAAACGAAGAAAAAAGGCACCGAGCAGTTTCTACGTCACGCAGGGCTCGTATCTCTCGTCCGCGACTGCTTTCTCCGACTAGTCTTTTGTAAATTTTATTGCGCAATGTCAATACGCCGCAGAGCGAAAATATTATTCATGGCGACCCCTGGTGGACAGCTTCACAGATGAAGCAAGGTTTCGAGCCATGTTAAATGTCACAGCCATGCTCCTTTAAATATTCACTATGGTGCATTACGATACGGCCAGAGGTGGAGGTACCTGAAGAACAACAACACTTCCGGTGTGCACAGCAGCCTCAGACGGAGTAAACTATAACCGAAGCAGACGACGGAGCAGTGTCCCTCAAAGTTCCCATGCTGCTTTGCGCTACGCGCTTGGTGGCGCGCGCACCTTCGTCAAAGCATCTATTGTACAAATGACATAACTGGCGTGTCGTTTCCCGCTGCCTTCGTTGCTTTCGTTTACGCTGCCCCTGGGGCAGTACCCTTTTTTCTCTTTGTCTTCTCAACATTGAATCTTCTCCTTCGCAGTATTTATTACTGCGGAACGGGACAGTGCTCGCTGCTGTTTGGGATCAGAAAGCCGGGAAACTCCATCGCATACGAAGGCAAGTTTTCGCCGTCGTTTCGAGCTACCGCAACGCATATGGATTGGCTGCTGTTACTGTCATTCAGTGAGTGCTTGCTTCTACAAGGGCCAGCTAGGTGGCGAGCAGCCAGCCGGAGGGGCGAATAAATACGTCTCGATGTAAGAACGCGTGCTCTCTGGTTTCCGCAGCGAGCGACGTATCAGCTGCAGCGGAAGAAGACGCCACTCTTGGGACAAGGCTCCGTTTAGGTCGCGCGTGTTTGTTGTTTCTAGATGCTGACCTATATTTCTGCCTTTCCTCCTTTCTGCACGTATCGTGTTTTGTTCGTACAGACGCTACCCCGTGTTGCTAAGTGTCGCGTGTCACAAATGGAGTCCGCTTTGACCCGAACGCCGCCGCGGCTATGCAGCTCCATTATGCGGGCAATTTAGGTGACATCGTTTACGTGGACTCTGCCTCGCTCGGGACAAAGCCGGTACATCGCAATTATTCTCTCCCGTGTGCCACTTTCTGTGTATCCCCACGAGCGACATCCTCGCGGAAGATTCTAGTGGAAGAAAAAGCAAAAACACTGCTTACAGAGACGAAGTTCCGTCCCGTGTTATGTGAGCATTCACACGGAGCGAAATATCGGGAGATGGCGTACCGCGCACTTAGCAGACGACACTTCGCAGACGACACCATCAGCGTCTTTCGTGTCGTCTGCTACAGAAGATCTTGTGACTGCGTTGCAGGATATTCCCCACGGTTAGCAGTGTACGTGAACACTGGACGTTGGGCGCTCGCGCTCAGAAAGTTATGACGTCTTTCGCGTCTTCCGCTTCTGCTCGGAATGTCGCTCGTGTGAATACACGGTTTCTGACGAATTCCGGATGATCCCGATGTCCTCTCGAATTTCCAACACGGATCACGCGTACGCTGTTCAGTATCGCTGCGTATATATGTCTGGTGTAAATATTGCTTGAGTGCGACTATAAAGTGGGTTCGAATCCTCCAACCCGCTGTGCTGGCCTGTGTTTTCCGGCAGACTTTCGGTACAGTTGCTCTTGAAGTCGTCCCAGGACGCATACTAATCCCCCTATCCTGCTGTCCTCTCCCCATCTGTTCACTTCTATACACCGCTAATAGCAACAGCTGACTCGCATGTACAACATGTAGCGCTTGTCGCTTTAAATTTGAAGACACGTATGTTTGACCAGTATATGCACTTTAACACGCGCTTTAATGACATGCAGTTCAATGGCACAGCCACCCGAGAAGTCGTCCCAGGATGCGCTATCTCCCCGCGCGAGCAACACGCCACCAGACAAACAGGCGAGTCAAAGTGCAATGACACGCCACAAACTGAACAGCAACGCAACTGGTTTGGTACCGTCACTTAACATCATACACATTGTGCGTTCAAGTATAAAAATGCGGAAATGTTGCTGAAACATAAATGACGTCTTCGCCAGATCCGAGTTCCACTTCAAAAACAGAACATTAGCCGCGTTTGAGGCGAACCATTATCTTCGGGAGGATTGACCGTACCAGAATTATAAGGTACATTATATTTACATTAAATTACATTTAACTTAAGTGAAGGGGCTCATTATTTCATTCCCCGCATCACCACCAGCAATAGGGTAGAGCATGGCCCCAGCCGATGAAACGGTGCTGATGAACGGTACTGATGAGACGGAAGTGCACTGTGGATGAGAGGTAGCTACACTAAAGGGGGGGGGGGGATATGTTTATTAAGAAAAAGAAAGGAAAGGTCAGCCCGACGAAGGTCGGCTTGCTATTCCAAACAAAACAAGGCAAAAGAAGGGGAAGGGGAGGGAAAGAAAAGGGGACGAAAAGAAAAATAAGAAAAGAAAAGGGGAAGAAAGAAGGAGAAAAGGGGAAGAAAAGAAAAATATAAGAGGGTTCTTTGCAGGTGGCCCGTTTCTTGAAGAACACGCACGGAGGCTTCGAGTTTTGGTAGTTCGTTCTGCAGAAGAGCCTTCGGGGAATATAGATGGGTAGAAATCCAGCGAACCGGTAGAGATGTAGGAAGCGAGTTGCCTCAGGACAGAAGCCGCCGATATTTCGAACAGAGACTGTTCTTCTTCTGGGCCCAGAAGAAGAAAATACTACTAACAAGAAACCAGGACAACACACACACACAGAGCGTACGTCCTTAGCACGTACTTTGAGATATAAATCGCTACTGTTTGTTGTGCGAACGAGCCGAAACCGTAACGACGCACTTCTCGATCGCGGAAAGAGCGGCGGGCGTTCGCGTTGGAGTATCACGGTTTTTGTAGCGATGGAGCTGATTGGAGTGGGTACTGATCTGATGGCCAGATAGACCGCTTTGCGGCATGGATAAGCCGAAGGGCATGTCGTTTCTGCGCTCGAGAGGTGCGCCGTTCTGGTTTCGACTCCTTAGCATATCGGAATATCGAGGTGGGTGCTCATTTCCAGGATTATCAAAGAAGAGAGCGGATTCAAATAATGATTATATATAAAGAACATTTATTACAGTAACCTGATGATATGTACACTGTAAGCAGTGAATAACAGTGGTATATACAGGGAAACCAGTTAATAACAAACAATGAATAACAGTGGTATATACAGAGAAAGTAGTTAATAGCAACTGCCTAATGATTAAATAATGATTGCCTCTAATTGTGCTGGGTCACGTTTTTGCCTAAGAATACTTAGTTAAAGTTAATTAATTATTTTTAGGTAGTTGGTCGTCCAGCAGTTACATGCGCTTTGCCGCACAGGATGTCCGGCCGCAAAAAATGGCATCACTGCTGCTCTCGTAGTTCTTAAACCTGTAAACGGTAAAAAAACAAACAAACGAAGAGTGTTTAATCGTCTAGGTGTGCCTTCCTGACACGTCCCTACCTAGTAGCGATTAATTTAGACATCTTGGCTTTGCACCATTCGTCTGACATGTCGCACAGCAGGCAGATCGCCTGGCAATAAGACGCCTATAGCAACAACGTCGAATTGGTTGATTAACTAGCTGCGCAGTTAGAATGCCTACGTGAGTGTTATTCGATAAGCCAGATACAATATCGAAATAAAGGCCTAGCCCTGAATTTTAAATATTTGAAATACATTGATTAGCAACTATCTGTTCATGGGGTAGGGTCCTGTGGCTACCACGGGGAAACATCCCACGTCATCATCAATTCTTCATCAGTCATTGTTGTTGTAGTTGTTGTTCATGGAAAACAACACTTCGTATCTCCACTACGCAATTTTCTCGGAACCCTTCCGCTGGCAACCTGGAATCGACGTTTCGTCACCTTCTTCAGATTTCTCATTTCAACGTGGTCTCCGTTAGCTCCTCGTCTGCGATGTCGTAACGGCATTCCTTTCCTGCAACTTGCCTTATTGGGACAGCAGTTATATAACTGCCGCGGCAAGTTTATATTGCTTTGCCGTCACCTTCCTCTCGATGGCGATGCCCAAGGCAGATTGCGCAATGTGGAGGACGAGACTATTGTCCCTTCGTTTCGAAAGTGACTCAAGCGGAACCGGGGCATGCTTGCAGGAACGCTGTGGAGATTCCTCACTGGTGTACTCATTACCTTCGATAGTGCTTCGGGCACGCGTTAGTCTGCAACCTTCTTGCGTAAAGCATTGCTATTGAGGATGCCACTGAGGAATGTCCTCAGCGTTCGTGCAAGCGGGCTCCGACTACTACACATCATTTTCTTGACCAAAAGGAGGTTAAGAGTAGGATGTGCTTGCGTGAGAAACACGCCAATATGAAAGGTGAGATGATAAGACAGCTAGGCTTGCGTAACCGCAACTGTACGTTGCTGTTCAAGAGTTCTTTGGTAGAACGCTTCGATACATGCATTGTGTGGACAAGCGGAGCTGATTATGAAATCAACAACGTGGACACAGACATGGACAAGGGCAGCGCTCTCATCACTGGGTCTGGCGGGTTCGTTTCCCGAAGTGTTTGGTTCCAGTGGCCTTCGGTTCCTCATTATATGGCATTCTATAACAAAATCAGCGTCATTCTTTTATGGGTCCGCCAATGGACCGCTGACATTCTCCCCGCAGCCAAGCTGAGCGGAGTTGATCCAGCGCTCGCTTTCCGCATGCCTCGATATACCTCTCGTCAAGATGCCGCATTCGTTTATCGAATGCGCCTCGATGTGGCTTTTACAGCGCAATGGCGTTACCGCCTGAGACAAGTTGACTCTCCTCAATGCTGTGACTGGTAGTGCTGTAGAAGATCTAGCTAGCACATTCTTCTTGAATGACCACACTACCAACCTTCCCGAACCGTACCCTCCGAATCCCTTACCGAGCTGGACTCTCTCCCCCTCTCTCACACAAAATTGCTTGGTCCCTGGCCACATCTAGCCCCCCCCCCCCCTCCCCAACGCTCTGCCTTCAAAGCTCTCTTCACCTTTCTAGATACCACAGGACTTCGATCCTCCTTATAGACCTCTTCCTGTTTGTAAACAAATGACGTCATAATGTTGGACAGCGCCACGAGTTTGGTAGAGTTGAACTACGTTCAATGCTAGTGGCGAACAAGGGCGAGCCCGAAAGACACGGTCTTGAGGCGATTATGATGGTCTCTGAAAAGGACGCTACCTTCGGTCCTACTTTTCTTTCAATAGGAGCCAGGGAACAATTAATTGCCCATTCGTGGAACCCAGCTCTCCCCTTCCGATGTGTTTTGGTTTCGGTGTGTCAACCGACGTCATGATCACGTTTCTTGGGTAGAGGTTTATTGTGAGGTGGCTCATTATTTCATTCCCGCGCATCACCACCAGCAATGGGGTAGAGCATGGCCCCTGGCGATGAAACTCCCCATTCATCATCTCACAGTGTTGCACAATGTTGTTGTTTTTTATGGGTCACAGATGGCTGGGCATGCAGGGTAAAAGCAGACTACGATCTTCATTTTATTCTTTATCCTATCGAACCCAATTCCAAAAAGACCGTGTTACTAATGCAACCGACCAACCGCGGACGCCCGTGATCATGATGGTCTTACGATATACTCTACCTCTTTCAAGGTAGCTTCCAGGTGGTGAGGGATCCGGATGTATGAAATGCGAGAACAGAGCACCGCGTAGCTTGCAATGAAGTTTGTGTTTCAGAAACTTCTGAGTGTCATTTCCGTAAAGTTATATGGCCATCTAGTTCCTTTGAGTATTTTCTGATGATCCTAGCCGTTACTGCATTGTTCAAAAAGGTGCCGGAGCAGTTCTCAGCGCACTTCGCGCATCTTTAAGAGTGTGCAAAACTTGGCTCTTCCCATGTCGTCGTCGGGTCGATGCTGGTGGCAATCAGTGCAACCAATAACGTTAATGACGTCGTCATTCCTAATCGTGTCATCATGATGAATAACGCTGACTAGGTAAAGGTTTGCATCGGGCAGCGGATCAGCTGCGAAATAGAAATCCGACCATTCGATGCACCCATTTCTCAACACCAGGTGAACACTCTCAGGAACAAACCCCCGTTCGTTCTTGCATGCTACAGCATTGCTCACCGCGCTAACTTCTATCATCCGATGCTTTTGCCGATGTGAAGACCGTGTCGAATTTACGCAGATTCATGATAATTGACAGGGATATTGAGGAGCTATCCCGTCGGAAAAAATAGCCGAACATCATACTTTACGCGGCGAGGAGGAGGAGGAGGAGTGTCGTTGGGAGGAACCCGAGAGGTCTGCCTGCCTGATTAGGCGGCATGTTTCTCGGGAAGGGAAAGGTGGTGGAGAGGAGGAGAGGGTGAAGTGGAAGGATGAAGTGGGGAGGATAGCTGCGTCCATGGGCCGACTTCAGGGGAACTGTGCCGGCATACGCCTATTACACATCTGAGGGAAACCCAGGAAAAACCCCAGACGGCACAGCCGGCCCGCGGATTCGAACCGCGGACCTCCCAGTCTCCAAGCGCACGCGTTACCGCTGCGCCACCGGAGCTGGTGACTTTACGCGGCACCCGGAGCATAGCGCGCGTTTTCAGCGCTATCGTTGTCAGTCCGAGGAAAGGAGGTTGGAAACCCGGCCCACAGGAGGATAGTAGAAAGAGATAACACAGACATGGCTTATTGCATCTGCCTTCCGCTGGGATCGAGCTTTCCCTTTACCAGTTTCAGGAACTGTCACTCTCTCTATTATCACTCTGTGTGTCTCCTATTACGCTCAAAAAGTCGTCGCGCGCAATGCTCTGGGTCTCCGAAGAGCATGATCTTCGGCTATTCTTTCCGATGGGATAGGTGCTCGTATATCTGTCACGATATCTGTCAAATATCACGAAGTTGAGTAAATTCCGCACGCTCTTTACATTGGTGGGGTAAAAGAGTGACATTTACTTGGCAAATTTCCGAGTTCAGTTATCAAAAAATTACATAATTATACTTATGCTGCATTACATTCGCATCATGAGGTGGCAAAAACCTAGTAAAAACAAATGCCATTGATCTCATGATTCTAGGTGGTGTAGTTTTTTTTTTTTTTTTTTTTTCAAAATTGGGTTTCAATGACACATTTTCTCGGACACCCTGTATAATCGTAGCCCCGTGATTACGCGTGTGTTACGACACGTATCTGTTCTTTCTCTCTCTCTCTCTCTCGCAAAATTTGTCGGCTGCCGAATTCAATTTCTCCATGCATTTTTTTTTAAATTTACTAATAAACTGATCAACTTATCACCTCGGTGTGCGATATCACCTGTCGGAAATGGTCAGCGTGCAGTACACTTCATGGAAAATGTATATACCACCAGATATACCACGAAATGGTCTCCGGCCCCTACCGCCTTCACGTCAGATAGGCGAAGACTTGGGCATTTCCCGATTTACCGACTGGACATTTCCCTAGGCTGTTCCTCGAAATTTTCGTCTAGGTCCGGAAGCTTAAAAGGGGCACTAAACTGCGAAAATTTGTGGTCGCGGAATGAAAGCCGCAGCGAAGTTGACACCGATACAAAAGGCACTGGATTCGTCCGCTGCGGCGTACGCATTTTTTTAATCGATAGAGAGAGAAAAAAAAGGAAAACAAAATTTACGCATTCCATCTCCCTCTACTTCTCAAACAGCCTGACAATGCGGAGAGGCCTCGAATTGGTCTCCTCAGACGACCTCCCGCAATGATTGGTTAAATCGTTTGCGGGGACCAATGGGAACGCACTCCCATTGTCGGCCTTCTTGAGAAGGAGAGGAAAGGCGCAAATTGCCTTTTTCTTTTCTATCGATCAGAAATCACAAACGACGCAACCGGTGAATACCGTTCATTGTTTGTTGAGGTAACGGTACCTTTCATTTCGCAAGGAGAAATTTTCTAGTGCCCCTCTAAGCCGGAAGATGAAACGAAAGCAAATTTCACAGACTGAAATCCGTCTCTCTGCACTCGAAGCAAAAAAAGGAGTAATTTTACTCCTTTGGGGACTAAGTGCAATGCCCAGGGTGTCGGAGCGAATCGAAAACCGGAACCGAAAACCGAAAAAAAAAAAACGCTATTTTGGTGCGAACCTGAACCGAATCGAAACCGGATACGTTTTTTTCGCTCAGGAGTGAAACCGAAAAATTTATTGAACGGTTTTCGGTCCAAGCAAAAACTTCGCCTGTATGTACTACGAGTAGCGAATGAAACTGTCGTCGTGTGTTCTGAAGTCATGTCATGGATACTTTACGTGG
This sequence comes from Ornithodoros turicata, assembly GCF_037126465.1. NCBI lineage: Eukaryota > Metazoa > Arthropoda > Arachnida > Ixodida > Argasidae > Ornithodoros > Ornithodoros turicata. The sequence continues at coordinate 11,122,735 of NC_088210.1, read as the reverse complement.
GTTACGGTTACGGTGCAATGTATGTCGGTATAATGACCCTTATGCTCTTAGGCTGTAACGTTTTATCGTTCGCGCACATAGACTTAGAGGTACATGTGACCGGTTGTGACTCTCTACCAAAGTGCCGTAGCGTTCGTTTTAACTTCATCTGCCCAAACTGTCCTCAACTAAACAGCCACCCAAGGGGGCTGCGAAACGGCTTCTCTATCGGTAATGTCGCGCAACGTGTCCCTTGTTTGAGAACAGCGAAATAGACCATTTTAGAAAAGCAAGCGCCACCTGTGGCACGCAAGGGCTCATGGGAACTTATAGCGCCTTAAAGCATTACGAGACGACCAGAGGCGGAGGTAGAAGAAGAACAACAACATTCCTGGTGTGCGCAGCAGCAGCGGCAGCCGGGGAACCGAAGCCACCGAAGCAGACGACAGAGCAGTGTCCCTCAAAGTTCCCATGCTGCTTTGCGCCGCGCGCTTGGTGGCGCGCGCATTTTTTTAAAATCGTCTATTGAATACATTTACGTATCCGCGAGGCAAGCGCGGGCGAAGTGGCGCCTCTTTTGTGCACAGGACACGAAGTAAAGAAAACGAAGCCGTCGAGCGCGTTTGTGAGTGAAGGAGTTCCTCGATTTGCGTCGTACTCGTGCGGTAGTGCTTGCTGGCGAGGAAGCAGCAACAGGCATTCGGATGGGACACGATCGCACGAATCCAGCAAGAAAGTACTTTACGTACAGCATCACGACAAACAAGCCTGTCTGTATCATGCGCTTCAAGGGAGGAGAATGCCTATTTGAACAGACCAGTTACCTACAGGAACCAAGAGCATATCAATTTCTCAACTGCCTATTAATATTAAATACCATGTATGCGGAATAAACGGGTTTACATTTTGCAACATTGAGTTTTTTTTCTTTTTTCTGGGAATGAATATGCCCATCAGAATCTGAGCCGGTTAAAAGCGGTATGAACCGTTATTTTTTATTTTTTTGCTCCGGAGCAGAACCGGTACCGGACCGTTTATGATAGAACCGGAACGAAAACCGGAACGAAAAACGTTTCGGTTCGACACCCTGGACTGCCACGAAAAATACTCCTTTTCGGGAGTAAATGCACGGGAGTAAATGAATGTGACAGAGTGGAGACTGCATTTCACGCGCTGTTGTAAGAGTCCCAGGTACATAATTCGTGTGCATGCATGAAAATACTTTCAATCAAAACGTCAACCGTGATGTATCGAGTGATATAAAATCTTGTGGCATTCATAGCGCATTCATGCGGCATTCTGACTCTGTGTGGATGGAAAATTGCTAAGTTGGCTGAGTTATACAGCCTTATGCTACTAAAATTGACAAAGAGCACATAGTTACGTAGACTGTTGCATTCGGAAGACCATTCGCGAAGTTCAGTGACAATTTGCAGTCCTGGGGAGTAGATGTCTGGGCTAGGGGACTAAAATGGCGAGTGTAATCGCAGTCTGTAAGGGACTAGAAGCTGCAATTACTCCCCATTTTATTCCTTTTCTGCTTGGAGCGTGCTTCTTTTCTGGACGGCGTGGGATCCGGAAGAGTGAAGTCCGGACAAACGGCATTATAGGCTGGTATCGTAAAGTCTATGCTCCGATGATGGGCGACATTTGCTTGATTCCCCATCAGGGTAAACTGTCTCGGTGATCCCAATTTTATGTCCCACTGAAAGAAGCTCGAGAAGTGGGCTGGTGAACGACATCCCGCGAGAAACAAACAGCGTTCGAGAGAGTCTCTTTTCTTTCAAGAAAAAGCAGGTCGCTGGTAATGGAATTGCTTCCCCTGCTCGCGGTCTGTTTGCGGGATGTTAAATGCATCACTGGCAGCATTCGGTGCACGCTCTCTGTACGATGGGGTTAATGTGCTCGCAACTGTTTCTCTTGTGCGGCACCAGATGGAAATTGCCATTGACACACTTTCGTTCTTCCGTGTTGGCTCGAGTTCTGTAGCGAAAGACATGCGTCTTAATAGTGGCGAGGGACTTAATACCCCATCAGAAAGACAGAGCCAGAAAGTAAGAGTAACGGGTACCTACGCGCTTAAAAATGAACTTCACCGCCTAGCACGCTCCTAGCCAACCATAATCTCGAATGATATCGTTATCTGCCCTGATTTGTTGAAAACGGGAGGCGTACGCCTTTTTTGTGACACTTATGCTGTTCATAATTGTCACAAAAAAGGCGTACGCCTACCGTTTTCAACAAATCAGGGCAGATAACGATATCATTCGAGATTATGGTTGGCTAGGAGCGTGCTATGCGGTGAAGTTCATTTTTAAGAGTGTAGAGATGTACTAGAAGGTACCCTGAAATTTTATTTAAAGTACCACGCTAAATAATGAAAGAAGAATCTATTTAAAATAGAGTAGAAACGCTCGGAAGAGACAGCAATATCGGAGAAGAATAGTAAATACTTCAAAAAGTATTGAATATATATATATATTTTTTTGCCCGCGTGTTGGCGCCGCGGAGCGACTGTGGCTATGAGCGGCGTACAGATGTGGACAGATGAAGAGAGGACAGCAAGGAGGAGTGGGGGACAAAGGGGTTCAGTATGCGTCCTGGGCCGACTTCTAGGGGAACTGTGACGTCATTCGTCTGGAAAGACTGCCGGAAAACCCAGGAAAAACCTCAGACAGCACAGACGGTGGTAGGATTTGAACACACCATGCACCTCGCAGTCCTTAGCGCGACCTTGGCTATACCACCATTGAGCTGATGCTTTCAACTACTATAGGCCATGTTGCTGGCAGACATCTATAAGGTACTTGAGCATTGGCCATCACAGCAATTACTTTTTTTTTCCTTTAAGCAAAGGCATTATTGGCGCGTAGTGAGAGTCACACTGTTCGTCAGTCATCCTTCCCCGTTTTATGTGCGAAATAGTTTTCTTGGACAAACACGTTTCACAGAGGGCCAGTAAGTTCTATACTTCTCCGCGGTGATTTAAAAGAAAAGAAATAAAGAAAAAACAAAACAGTGGTTAGAAAACAGCGTGGAGGAGTTACACCTTTTATAGGAGGTAATAGTTGTCGCATATGTTGTGCCAAAAACGTTGCAAAGGGGCGTACGCCTTTTTGTAGCAATTTGGATATATGATAATTGCTTTTACCACCCTTTTACACCCTCTATCAGACGCTATGTTGACCTGGTAACGATAGAAGTTACCACCTTTTCGCACCCTTTTTTCTTAGAATGTATGTTGCATACTGAGGTTCTATCCTCGAAGGAAAGCTCCTGTGAAAGAAGGGATGTTGGAGATCAGAACGCAGCGCTGTAGCAGTCAAGTACTGAACAGGGTATATGAAACGGAGTGCAAATACCTTGGGAAAAAGTACTGATGAACCTACTAAAATACCAAAAACGGTATTAAGATGAGGAATCGTAGAGTGCGTAAGTAACGTATAAATCTGCAAATAGTCTCGAAAACTGCTCTTATGTTCAAATTAATGATGTCGCTAGTTTGAGTATGATCGCATGGTTGGCACACTACTTCTTCCAAAGAACAATACCCGACGGGCAATATTAGTAAAAATCAGTATCGTGTGCAAACTGCATGACGAAATTAGTTAAAGCGTCGGCAACATATAATTCGAGTTGACAAACGCACATGCCTCTCTATCGTCTAATTAGTCGATGCCGGTTCTCAATCTTCTATCATCATGGAGCATTCGACGGTCGTGTTCAGGGCAGTGCTGCCGTGCAATCTAAGGTTTATTGTTTCTATCTCTATGCAATACCGTTTTGTATCACCGACAAATCCCAACGAAAGAGTGGAATCTTCTTACTCATTGTCGTTGTGAGTATGAGTAAATTCAACACGAAGAACAGTTCTGGGCTCGTGAACACGAGCGGGGAGGCTACGTGCTCTTAAAAAAAAAAGAACTTCATTTCATCGCACAGCAAGCTGTGCCACAGCCATCTATTGATTTGTTTAATTTTTTTCTCAGTCATACACAAAATACATTCATACAAATAATATACAAATGAAGGAACAAAAGGGAAACCATTCTAAAAACCGAACTTTACAGCAGCATACACTGTTAAAACAGAACTTCACCGCATAGCACGCTCCTAGCCAACCATCATTCCGAATGATATCATTCTGTGCATTGATTTGTTGAAAATGAGAGGAGGCGCCTATCTGGGACAGATTATCGACTTGTCCCAGATAGGCGCCTCCCCCCTGTTTTGAACAAATCATGACATTGAATGATATCATTTGGTATGATGGTTGGTTGGGAGCGTGCTATGTGGTGAAGTTCTGTTTTAACAGTGTAGCATGCTCTGCGCCAACAGTTGCTGCGAACGATATGGGTTATCGCTTCCCAACGATATGGGTTATCCCACCCAGCCCAACCCAACGATATGGGTTATCGCTTCGAAGAGAGAGGGGGACGTACGCCTTTTTGTGTCAATTTATGCCATGACACTTGACACAAAAAGACGTACGCGCCCCTATCTTCTCGACCCTATCATTCGTAGCAATGGTTGGCGCAGAGCTTGCTATGCGGTGAAGTGCAGTTTTTAGAGTAAATTGCCACATCTATCATTGACACAAATTATAGTATTATCGCTTCTGATTTCAAGAGAGAGGGTTATGTACGCTTTTTCCTGTCAATTTGGATAAATGATAACGGACACAAAGAGGCATACGCCTGCCTGCCCCTTAGAATCAGAGATAACCCTCATTCGTGACAACGGTTCGCGCACGGCGTGCTATGCGATGAAGTTCTGTTTTAAGAATGCATATTTCGAGAGTTTCTTGTACATATTTATCCGCGCTCTACTCAGAACCGTAGTTTTCACGCGACGCAAAGACGCGCGTTCAGTACTTAGTTGACAGTTGATTCACTCTCACCATTCCCCTCTGTATATCCTTCTGGCCTGCACTCTTAAAAATGAACTTCACCGCATAACGCTCTCCTAGCCAACCATCATCTCGAATGATATCGTTATCTGCCCTGATTTGTTGAAAACGGGAGGCGTACACCTTTTTTTTGTGACACTTATGCTGTTCATAATTGTCACAAAAAAGGCGTACGCCTCCTGTTTTCAACAAATCTGGGGGCTTAATCGCTTCATCGTCGTTACGGTCGTTACAAGCTAACGAGTGGCGGGAAATTCAAAAAGGCGGGCAGGAAATTTAAAAAGGTGGGCATGTGATACAACACGTGCACGGCGCTCTTCCCGCGATACGTGAAGGCCGTGGTACACGTCACGCGCAATGTGTCACGTGCCTACCTTTTTGAATTTCCCGCCACTCGTTAGCTTGTAACGACCGTAACAACGATGAAGCGATTAAGCCCCCAGGGTAGATAACGATATCGTTCGACATGATAGTTGGCTAGGAGCGTGCTATGCGGTGAAGTTCATTTCTAAGAGTGTGAAGACAAGATAGAAAGTGCGGTGAATGTGGCCGACGATTCTGAAGTTTCGTGTTCGATCTCGGCTCAGAATCACGGATTTGACGCTATGATACCAGCTCTCATGCCACGTCGTCCTTCGTGCGGGAACAACAGCAACAGCTCTCATGCCACGTGCTGAGGTACCAGCACACGCGAAAGAACGCTCAGGTGAGCCCGAACTATATTTACGGAACGTCGTGGCGTCACTCATGACCTTTGATTTCTCTTTGAGAGTGGAGAATGGGCCAATACGAGAGTTGAGCGTTGCGGCTCGAAATCCACGAACGCTGTTACTATTTATTTCACTTGCCGTTTCCAGAAAAAGCGCGCAGAAAAACGAGAGAGAGAGAGAGAGAGAAAGAGAGAAAGAAGGATATGAAAGGAGAGGAAAGACCCACGGATAACCATTTCGGTTTCACATGTACGCTCTCACAATAATTTTTCGTCCTGGCTCTTTCGGAAGTTACTACTTTTTACTGTGTGCATTGTCTGCCTTCCACGAAACAGGCGCTTGGGTTCCATTCCATTTATGTGGGAATTATTTCTGCTCCCGCGCGATGAAAAACGGTCTTATAAATAGACCTCAGTGTTTGCACCTTTGCTCCCCAGTTGATATCCAGTGTCCGTCCTAATGCAATGTCGGCTAAAGGTTCACGAAACACACACACAAAAAAGGCCTAGGCGCAGCTCGTCGACTTTCATACCACGTAGCAAAATAAGACGTGGTAGCGATTCTCGACAACATCGTTATCCGTTTCGTATACGCACCAGGAGTTTTCCCCCAAGAAGTAATAACTTCCGTGAACGAAATACAATGCGAGATACGACAGCGGTATTATTTGCCGGTTGATAAGCTAATAAGTAAAACATTACAAGGATATGGAGAGATCGAATTCGGCACCCGACCTTTCTACAAATTCTACAACTTCAAAAAAGAAAAAAAGAGAAAAATGAAAAAAAGAGAAAAACTTAACGTGACGTCTTAACAAACGTACCCACGAAAATGTAGTCGCGGGGCACAATTCAAATTATCCAAAGCGATAACAACATGTGCGCAACATCAACGAAATACACAAAAGTGTGTGTGTGTGGGGGGGGGATATGTTTAATGCTGATAACAAAAGAGAAAACAGAAGGGAAAGGTTAGCCATGATCTAGGCTTGCTATTCCCGAGAACAAACAAAGAAACAAAAGGAAGATTAAAACAGCAGAGACTCATAAGCAGCAACAGCAAAGATATACGCTTATCTGTAAGTGTTTGCATACCCATCTACGATTTTTTTAATTATCGTAATTCGCACACTTCTATAGTGGATTTCTTGGGGAAATTTCGTGGTGATAACTACAATTTTACGATTGTGCTATCTCTTGTGCGTTCTTAAAAACACTACTACAATAGAAATTCCATGGTTAGCACGGTGGTCCCGGGACTTCCTGACCAGAAAGCCGTGTCAAGCTGCGTCGCCCGTCAGTGCAACCTGGATCTAATGTCCCAGTGGTCGTGTCCACAGAGGCTTCTACCACGGCAACAGGGTCTACTTGTGCTTACGAGATCCCGGAGTTTTCCGTTCAAGGGTATCTTAAGTTATCGCACCGTACGTCCCCGACTGCTGCGGAGCTCTATACAATGGCTCTGGCACCCAACTACATCGAGTCTTGCTCCTGTGTCAATTCATGGATGATTTATATAGCGACTCAAAGAGTGGTCTACAAGCGGTGCAGCATGTGTTTGCGTCTGACGCCATTCCTGACGCCCTATACGAGGTCATCACGTCTTACAACTCCTACGCTTCGGCTGGCCACGACGTGAATCTGCAGGGGCACCTATAGTCACTCTGGAGTTCGAGGAAATGACACAGCTGACGCTGTAGCGTGTCGGGCACACCGACTTGCGTCAACGCGGAAGGTGTTCTTTTCGCGATCGGACGCGAAATGCATACTACGTTCCTTTCGACAGCGGCTCAATAGGAATCTGTGAGTTTCTGGCAGTGCACGGTCCTCTCTGTTGTTTACCAGCGACCCTGAGTTAAGTTTCCGCGCCCCTCAGTCTCTTTGACGTAGCATATGGAGTTCCTTATCCCCCAGCTCCGTCCCAATGTTGCCTATACTGCTCGGCTGCTTCACAAGAAAGGGAAGGCGGGCTCTAGAAGGAAGTATGTAACTAGAAGACGTCTCATTACACTCTTAAAAATGAACTTCACCGCATAACACGCTCCTAGCCAACCATCATCTCGAAAGATATGGTTATCGGCCCTGGGGGCTTAATCGCTTCATCGTCGTTACGGTCGTTACAAGCTGACGAGTGGCGGGAAAATTAAAAAAGGTGGGCACGTGACACATTGCGCGTGACGTGTACCCCGGCCTTCACGTATCGCGCGAAGAGTGTTTTATCACGTGCCCACCTTTTTAAATTTCCCGCCACTCGTTAGCTTGTAACGACCGTAACGATGATGAAGCGATTAAGGATTTGTTGAAAACGGGAGGAATACGCCTTTTTTTGTGACAATTATGAACAGCATATAAGTGTCACAAAAAAGGTGTGCGCCTCCCGTTTGCAACAAATCGAGGCAGATAACCATATCTTTCGAGATGATGGTTGGCTACACTGTTAAAAATGAACTTTACCGCATAGCACGCTCCTAGCCAACCATTATATCGAATGATATCGTTATCTGCCCTGATTTGTTGAAAACGGGAGGCGTACGCCTTTTCTGTGACACTTATGCTGCTCATCATTGTCACAGAAAAGGCGTACGCCTCCCGTTTTCAACAAATCAGGGCAGATAACGATATCATTCGAGATAATGGTTGGCTAGGAGCGTGCTATGCGGTGAAGTTCATTTTTAAGAGCGTAGGAGCGTGCTGTGCGGTGAAGTCCATTTATAAGAGTATGTCGGCACAGTTCCCTTAGAAGTCGGCCCAGGACGCACATTCCCCCAGGCTGTCAGTCGTGACGTTGCCCACCTATATGAGGCCGACAACGGCGTGCCCTTTCACCAGCACCACCACCAGCAGCGGTGAAGCGGAGAAGACGACATGTACACCCCCATAGCTGTTTTTCTTTTTTTTTTTGTCAGTCTGCAAAAGATAAAATACAGTGTATAATATTTTATGTAAATTAATATAAATCAACACTAGAACGTGCGTCACCAACCACTTTGCATATAGCGATCTCAGATATAGATATAGATCTCAGTAGCATGCACTATCAAATTTATCAGGTATAACGACCTCGTTACGGGCTCGACCTTTCCTTTCCCCGCAAAGATATGTCGTCATAAGCGTACCACAGGAAACGCATAAATTTTGTAAGCGTTTCTTTCATCTGAGAAATGCTTTGTATGCTTGTAGTCGCTACATATTGCAGTTAGGCTCAGCTTGAGCATGGCAGTAGTTAAGCACTTGAGCACGAAATTCCGGGTGCTACTCGTTACGATAACAAAAGCCGACAACCTACTCATCCATTCTTTGGAGCTCTTTTGGAGCTCATCATCTTTCGGTTCAAGTTCGCCTCGGTAACGCCTTTTAATTAGAAAACCCTAATGCGCCGTATACAGTCGAACGACTCCCACATTCGATCAAAGACGCTAATGAGGGGGACGTTCATCAAACGCGGGATAATAGAGAATTTAAGAACGGAATACCCATACTAGGGGGCTCCACTGAAACTGGAGGTGATTACTGCGCACGCATAGGGGGCGCACCCTATTTTTCAAAAATAGCGTGGGTACTCAGCCCCAAGGAAGCTAGTGCAAAGCCACCTAGAAACAAAGTCTGATCGTTTAAAGAGACGGTCACATCCGTTCCAGTCGATTTCGAAACTATACACAACAACGCGATTCGACGAATGGGCGCCGCCATTAGTGCTGCCACCGTGTGGTAGTCACAGGAACTGTGGACTTGTGGACTGCCGTTTGCCGAGTTCCTTCATTTTCACCAGGTGTGTGTCCGTTGATTTTCGTGTTTGTTCGTGTTCATTTCGTGTCCGTTCGTTTACTCCCGCTAGGGAACAGGTGTAGAGAAGATATCTCTCGTAGTAGATAAGGAAAAGGCACTCCTCACCTGGGGGTGGTACCCGAAATCCACCGTTAAGAATAAACCGCTTAAGAAGAAAATATTCAGTAATAAACTGCTTAAAAAATACTCGGTTAAAAATGAATCTTCCAAAAATAAACGTCTTACTATGATGAAAGTATATGAAAGTCAGCTCAATTTGGTAGAGCCCAGGACCGGTAATCCAGAAGATGTGGGTTCGAGTCCTACAGCTGGCTAACCTTTTCAGCGACTTTCATCTTTCATCGTTAATTTCTTAGGCAATTTGAGGCTTTGTATGTATTTGTTTGTTTTATGTTGTTCCAGCCACAGAACAGCAGTTCTTTCATGTCTTAATATCTCCGCTTAGAGACCACCGCTTAATAATCCACCTTTAAAAATCAACTGCGTAAGAATCCCATCCAGCGTGGAGGCGGTTTGATTGCGTTCTGCGTCGGGTTAGATAAGATTACGTTCGGTTAGTCTAGTTTAGTTTCGGTTAGTTTGGAATAGTTTAAGCTAGTCTGACCCTGTGAGGTTAGGGTAACTCCCTTGCTTGCAGTTCACTTTGCTTTGGGCGGTGCAGGCATCCGACTGAGAGCCGATTTCACCTCACTTTTTAAAGATATATTTTGAAGCGCAGGTTTTTGACGCTTTGTTATTAACGGAGCGAACGTCCCGCGTTTTCCGCGAATCAGGAGCGATATAGCAGTCGCATTCCGTGCGTTGATTGCCGTTCTGCGTATTATGTGGTGAGGTCATGCTATTTCTACGCCGAGACTGGGAGGTGACCCCGGCTTCGAATCCGGGTGCGAAAGCTGTGCTGTCTGGGATGTTTTTTTTTTTCGGAGTCTTCCTCAGACGACCTTAAAACAAATGCCGGCACAGTCCCACATGAAGTCGGCCCAGTCGTGACTTTGCCGGGAGCGTGGCCGACAACGGCAAGCAGTTTCCATGCCCACCACCACCACACTCTTAAAAATGAACTTCACCACATAGCACGCTCCTAGCCAACCATCACACCGAATGACAACGTTCTCGCCTTAGATTTGTTGAAAATGGGAGGAGGAGCCTATTTTGTGCCGTGCATAATGGCACAAAATAGACTCCTGTTTCCGTTTTCAGCAAATCAGGGGCGAGAACGTTGTCATTCGGGATGATGATTGGCTACGAGCGTGCTATGTGTTGAAGTTCATTTCTAAGAGTGCACAACGACAACCACCTATGCTTTTTAAGAGTGTACCTCCTGTCGTATTTTTATTCGTGTTCAGGGCTTCTGTCTCTTTATTATGTTATACAAGGCTTTTTCTTCTTTTCCTTTTCTGTTTTGTCCTTGGCAGATTTTTTAAATATACAAACTACACTCTAAAAACAGAACTTCACCGCAAAACACGCTCTGCGCTACACTCTTAGAAATGAACTTCACCGCATAGCACGCTCTTAGCCAACCATAATCTGGAATGATATCGTTATCTGCCCTGATTTGTTGAAAACGGGAGGCGTACGCCTTTTTTGTGACACTTATGCTGTTCATAATTGTCACAAAAAGGCGTACGCCTCCCGTTTTCAACAAATCAGGGCTCATTCGAGATTATGGTTGGCTAGGAGCGTGCTATGCGGCGAAGTTCATTTCTAAGAGTGTAGTATAGCCACGAATGATAGGGTTATCGCCTCTGATTCCAAGGCAGAGGGAAGCCTACGCCTTTTTGTGGCAATTCTCATACATCCAAACTGCCACAAAGCTACGCCCCCTTCTCCCTTACGAATCCGAAGGAATAACGGTATCATTCGTGGCACTGGTTGGCGCAGAGCGTGCTTCTAGAAGGGGACATCTAATTAGAAAATGTCTAATTACCTAAGATTTATTATTTAAAACTGTAATCGGGAAATTTCGGGCCTGGCTGTATAACTCAACTGGAAAAACGCATACATGACATTCTCTTCGGCGACTAAGGACGCTCGGAACCAGCCGCCCATGCAGAATTACGTATATCTTTCGCTTTCCTCATCCGTTGCAAATGGGAGGCGTACGCCTCTTTGTGGCCATTTCAATTGCCACAAATAGGCGTATACGATCCTCTCTCTCCTCAAATCGGAAGCGATAACTGTATCTATCGGCACAGCGGTTGGGGCAGAGCGTGTTCACTGTGAAAACGGGTGTCGTTTTGGCACCACTGTGAAACCGGAAGCGGTGAAAACGGCATGTATATTCCGCTCTCATAGCTGTTTTTTTTTTTAAAGTCTGCAAGGGACAAATGACACTGTATACTTTACGTAACTTAGTACCAGTATGAATGAACACTAGAACGTGCCTCACCAACCAGTTTGCATAGCGACATTTCCTTCACCTTTCACCCTTCACATTTCAGCAGTGATGGCCAGTAGTTAACTACATGTAGTTAAACTACCTGATTGTAGTTAAAAAGTAGTTATCAACTACTTGCAGAAATGTACTGGAAACTGCTAGTTAAACTACTATTTTAAGTAGTTCACTACAGTAGTTAGGTTACTGAAGGTACCAACTACTTCCGATTTTGCCGCAAGCTTTACGGCACGACTGTGCTTCCGACTTTTACCTTGAACTACTTGTATGATGAGAACGGAGGTGCAGAGCAATTGTGTCGTGCATGTGTACTAAATCTTCCCTTTTAATGCTTGTCTAGTGAAGCCTGTGAAATAATTTTGCAACTTAGTTTATTGCGTAGGCACAGAAAGAATCCCGCCGCAAGCTTTGTATTTAACGATTGTAGCAATGGCTTGAGCCAAGGTTTATCATTGGTTGTGATTCATATTTAGGTGTCCAAGAACACTACGAGGGATTGGTGTTGACGGACAACGTTATGTAGTTATAGATGTAATTAAACTACATTGCAGTAGTTAAAGAAGTAGTTTTAACTGCTCCCCTGAAAAGTAGTTGAACTACTAGTTAAACTACTCAGTGGCAAAGTAGTTAGTAGTTATAGTTAAACTACTGTAGAAGTAGTTAGTGGCCATCACTGCATTTCAGTAGCATGCACTGTCACGATTTATGCACTATTTATTAGGTAACGATCTCGTTACGGGCACAACCGCCCCGGTTCGCTTCCTCGACCTTTTCTTTTCCCGCAATGATATGTCTTCATAAGCGTACCACAGGAAACTCATAGCTTTGTAAGCGTTTCTTTCATCTGAAAAATGCTTTGTATGTTTGTATGCATATTGCAGTTACACTGTAAACTGAAAAACACCCTTATGGGTGTAAATGGCTTGTCCTATAACTGACACCTCTTTTTACACCATATGGTCTTAGAACACCCTTTTCAGAGGGTGTATTCTGTGTAAGACACCCTTTGAAAGGGTGCTTTTCCTTGAAAATGCCTTCTTTTGCACCCTTTAAACACCCTTTTAGGAGGGTGTTTAACAACTTTACACCCTCCTAGAAGGGTGCTTAAAGGGTGCAAAAGAAGGCATTTTCAAGGAAAAGCACCCTTTCAAAGGGTGTCTTACACAGAATACACCCTCTGAAAAGGGTGTTCTAAGACCATATGGTGTAAAAAGAGGTGTCAGTTATAGGACAAGCCATTTACACCCATAAGGGTGTTTTTCAGTTTACAGTGTAGGCTCAGGTAGAGCATGGCCCGACCGGCAGTAGTTAAGCACTTGAGCACGAAATTCCGGGTATTACTCGTTACGATAAGAAAAGCCGACAACCTACTCATCCATTCTTGGGAGGTCGCTCATCATCTCTTGGTTCAAGTGCGCCTCGTCAACTGTTTCTAATTTGGAAAAACTATTGCGCCGTACCGTCGAAGGACTCCCATTCGATCAAGGAAAGTAATGCGGGATGACGTTCATCAAGCACGTAATAATAGATAATTTTAGAATGGAGTACCCAAGCTAAGGGGCTCCAATGAGACTGGGGGTGATTACTGCGCACGCGCAGGATCCAAGCCGTGTTTTTTGGGTTTTAGGGACCCGGCCCCACACTCTTAAAAATGATCTTCACCACATAGCATGCTGTTAGCCAACCATCATCCCGAATGACAACGTTCTCGCCCCTGATTTGTTGAAAACGGGAGGAGGAGCCTATTTTGTGCCATTATGCACGGCACAAAATAGGCTCCTCCTCCCGTTTTCAACAAATCTAGGGCGAGAACGTTGTCATTTGGGATGATGGTTGGCTAAGAGCGTGCTATGTGGTGAAGTTCATTTCTAAGAGTGCAGGGAAACTAGTGCAATACAGGATAGAAACAAAGCCTGATCGCTCAAAGGCACAGTCGCATCCGTTCCAATCGATTTCGAAGCTTCAGTGTCTCTAGCCGTGTTTACATGAACACGACGCAAGCGTATCGTCAGACTTGTGCCCGTTACCAAAAAAAAATGAAACTAAATACCGTTGCCCGTTACTTCAGAAAAAAGTAACTAGATACGTTACTCGTTACCAACATACAAAAGTAACGAGTTCTCGTTACTCACAGGTAACGAGTTACTTTTACGTTACCGCCGCATAGTTAAAGGAGCCAACAAACATGCCGTCACTTGCCTTCAACTCTTTATTAATGAGGAATTGCACTTTTCAGAAGAAGCTGATAGTTGAAATTTACAGCAGTGATGTTCCTTCTCTTTCGTGTGAAGACATAACCCGAAGACTGCCGAGCTGAACAGTCGCTCCAGCGAGGGACTGCAACAACACTTTGAGTCACACGTTGTCGTGGATCACGCAGGTGAAATCTGCACGCATTGCACCATACGGGGTGCTGAAATTTGCTCCCACGCGCTGAAGAAAAGGAACGAGTAACGACGGTAACGAGTTACCAATTTTTGTAACTGATTCCGTTACTATTACCATTTTTTAAAAAGTAACTGAATCGTTACTTCGTTACCAAAAAAGTAACCGCTACCAAGTAACGTGTTACATGGAACGAGTTAGGCACAACTCTGCGTATCGTATCCAGTTATCGAATCGAATCTATCCATGTAAACAGGTCAATTCGCTAGGAGAGCGGATAGTGTTCAATCCGCTAAACAGAGGTGGATCGAGACTGTGATGCGTATTCAGATTGTGCATATAAACCTACGATGCGCATCGAGGTAAGATGAGAGGGTTATGGGAAGGGGCGTTCGGTTGCGGGCTAGTTGCATCGTCTGCTACTCCTAGTCGGAATGACAGAATGGCGATATTAGGGAGTTCCCACGCACACTCCCACACTCCGTTTTGGATATGTCGATAAGTCTACATTGACAGAAGCAGAAGGGCTTGCAGCCGTATAGAGTAGAGGTCATTCTGCACAGAGTTGTGCCTAGCTCGTTACAAGTAACTCGTTACTTGGTAACGGTTACATTGTTTGGTAACGAAGTAACGATTCAGTTACTTTTTAAAAAATGGTAATAGTAACGGAATCAGTTAGAAAAATTGGTAACGCGTTACTGACGTTACTCGTTCCTTTTCTTCAGCGCGGGAGAGCACATTTCGGCACTCCGTGTGGCGCAATGCGTGCACCTCCGTGACCCACGACCACGTGTAACTCAAAGTGTTATTGCAGTCCCTCGCCGGATGTGTTGTTGACGTGCTGAATCGTCTTCAACGAAGGCCCTTGTCTTTTCTCTTGTTTCCGTAATCTCAGACCATGACTCCTTCCCAAGAATGGGCACCAATATGGCTACAAAAAACGCGTTTCAACTTCTAGCTTTTTCTTGTCTTTGCTAAGCTTCTGAGCGCAATGAATTATGACGCAGCGCCTCGTCTGTTTTTGGGAACCGTTGGTGATCGGTGGCGCGAAAACCGGTGTCTTTTCTTGTATTTTCATAATCTCATATCACACCCACTTCGGAAAGAAGGGAGAAGGTCCAGGCAAGCTGGTACTCATGACTGCATGTTTGTTGGCTCCTTTAACTATGCGGCGGTAACGTGAAAGTAACTCGTTACCTGTGAGTAACGAGGACTCGTTACTTTTGTATGTTGGTAACGAGTAACGTATTTAGTTACTTTTTTCTGAAGTAACGGGTAACGGTATTTAGTTCCTTCATTTTGGTAACGGGCACAAGTCTGATTCTGCAGTACGCTTGGAAATGGGGCGTAATAATAATTGTACAGCGATGTTACACGTAACATTTTTCCTTCAACGTTTCTTCGACAGAGAACGAATGGACTGTTTTTGTGTGAGAATTATTTCCAACTGCATTTATGTCTTTTTCATCACAGATAACAATTGTATCCTCAAATATATTGGCAAACAGAACGGAGAGATGACCACTGAACTGGAGAAGACACAACATTCACCACGGGCGTGCTTTGATTCTTCCTTACACTCTTAAAAATGAACTTCACCACATAGCACGGTCTTATCCAACCATCATCACGAATGATATCGTTATCTGCAATGATTCGTTGAAAACGGGAGGTCTACGCCTTTTTTGTGACACTTATGCTGTTCATAATTGTCACAAAAAAGGCGTACGCCTCCCGTTTTCAACAAATCAGGGCAGATAACGATATCATTTGAGATTATGGTTGGCTAGGAGCGTGCTATGCGGTGAAGTTCATTTCTAAGAGTGTACTAAACGACCAACAACACGTTGACGGACTCGGATATTGCCCAGTATACCACCTTCGACGCAGCTTTCGTCCTCATCAATCATTTTGAAACGATATAGAAAGCCTTATGGTAAAAAAAGGTCTGATTCCGCGTGCAACGCTATAGCAGCGCATCCACCCGGTTCACACTAAGAGCAGTTCATGGAGCAGCCGCGTGGTGGCGACGCTGTTCGATCTCGCGGCGAATACCTTTGTCGCACGGAAAATTTTGAGGTTACTTCCAGAGAATGCCATCCATGCTCCCACTAGGGAACACGCGCGGTGCTTTCCTTTATTCCATAGAGATTTTGAAGTACAAATTAGATCCTTCCGTTCGTTCATGTGGCTGAAATTTCAGGTAATCTTTTAGCGCTACGGTTTGCTGAGGTTTAACATTAAATCAATGTAAATAATATAAACACTAATTGTTTGATTCATGAATTAGTGAGTTATGTTAATTATGTTATGTTAATGTATTATGCTATAATATGTTATTTTGTATCTCATTTTGTTCTACTTTATTTATTTATGAATGAGCGCCCAGCAACAGCGAAAGCCTGGAAGTGGTACAGTCTTATGTTACGTTATGGATGGTGATCTTGATGCTGTAATATGTTTTGCTATCCTAATTAGGTTATGTTACTGCTAATGAGTAAATTAATGAATTAATGCACGTAATACATTAATGCTAATTAGGTTATATTATAACGTTACATTATACGCCCACGACATCGTCGACCTTTTCAACGGAGGCAGTCTCCTATTTTATATACCCGCTTGGGTGGCACATTTTTGTCGAAAAGGTGTCCACTGAAGGTTCCAAAAGGGGTAGTACCCATTCTAATGCCGACGGCGCCCTGATTTAGAAGTCATGTTTTTCACGAAACTCATTTGAATTTTTATTTAAATAATGAGCGCCTCCCACTCATTCACACGGTGCGCAGCTTGTAGGTAGTATCGGACAGACACTTGTAAAGAGGAAAGTTCTTCGATTGGTGCACCCGTTCGCGAATTATTTATCCTGGGGATTCAACTGAGACACCCGGTATATGTTATAACATTTTAATTATACGTTGCCGGGGAAATGTGAGGCCACAAAGCTCGAGCTACTCATTATTTAAAGCCACCCTCTTTTCTAAAAAGTCCCGGAACCAGTACGTGCTTTCAAATACCTTTTATTTATTTCCACGTTAGCGCCGCGAAGCAACTGTGGCCATGAGAGGCGTACACGCTTAGAAATGAACTTCACCGCAGAGCACGCTCCTAGCCAATCATAATCTTGAATGATATCGTTGTCTTCCCTGATTTGCTGAAAACGGGAGGCGTACGCCTTTTTTGTGACAATTATGAACAGCATAAGTGTCGCAAAATAGGCTCCGCCTCACGTTTTCAACAAATTAGGGACGAGAACGTTGTCATTCGGAATGATGGTTGGCTAGGAGCGTGCTATGTGGTGAAACTCATTTTTAAGAGTGTAGAGACGTGGACAGATGGCAGAAGGAGCGAGTGGCGGAAAGGATGGTTAGAATGGGTCTTCGGCCGACTTCAGGGGGACCTGATGCCGAGATTCGTCTGGAAACTACCGGAAAACACGGGGAGACCCTCAGGCAGCGCAGTCGGTGGTATAGGATTCCGTACCACCACTTCCCAGTCTTCAGCATGAGGCCTTTGCTTCCACCAACGAGCTTTCAGACACGCCTCACCAGATAGCGCTATGCGAATGAGCCGAAACCGAAACAAGCGCATCGTGAGCGTGACTCGATGGGGATACCACAATATCCCGCACCGTTAAGAATCACCACCGGTTTAGAATGCCCGGTGTTCAAAATCCCAGATTTCTAAATTAAAGCTTTAATATCGAGAAATGGTGAAATGATAGTGTTGAATGACACTATATCACTGACAAACCTCGCAGTATTGTGTGATTTTGACGTCGGTAGAAGTCACTGTGAAGAAAAGCCAGGTTTTGGGCGACCGTTAGGCTTAGCATGGCGGCCACATCAGATCAGCAGAAATTGTGAGAATTTGGTTAGGGTAGGCAAGTTTGCAGAGGTTAGGTTACATGAGGTTTGTTTTTTTGGACAGGTCATCACGCGGACATCAGCTGGACACGCGCGCAACGCTACGCGCTAGCGCCATTTTTTATTTTCGGGATACACCCGGCTCAATAGTAACCAGCAGCAGTTACCTCAGTTTGTCGTCACACATGAAACGAGTTTCCCCTTGGAGACAATCGAGATTTTCTACATACAACCTCATGGACATTATGACGCTGAATGTGTGCTGTGTGTTTCTCCAGCGATTCCGACGTTTTACACTGACTTGGTCGAAACTCTTGAACTACCATGTTGAACTACATAATTTTAACTCGCTCATCTGTTTGTACCTTCTGTGTGTAAGCGTACTGGGGTAGCCAGTTCGACTTCGTCGTAACTTAACTTAACTTAACACTGCTTTTCAGTGTCTTTCTATGCGGCTGTGAACTAGTGTCATTGAGAATGAGCTCTGGGAGTCAATACTACCCTGTGCTAATGACACCCATAATTCCATCCCTAAGCTTTGTATTTCATTTTAATTCAATTTTAATTCAATTTTAATTCAATTCAATTCAATAAACAAACAATAAACAACCTCACATCCCCATCTTCTTCTTCTTTATCACATCACAGAATATTAAGCAATATCTATGAACTTCTTCAAGATATGCTCCGTAAACACGAACTCCTAAACATTTCATTTTGCGCGTGTCCTTCGACCGTGTCATGCACCCCTTCGTGGAAAACTCTCGCACAACCGACAAAGCTTGATAACGTTAATGTCCCTTCGCATGCGTTCAACACGGGAAGATACTCCACTTTGCGTTATAAAGCTCCATGGAAACTGGAAACTTAATTATGTCTCGTGGTCGCTCGGTATATTGGACAGCAGTCAGTGCACGCAGGTATTGAGGCGCCAAAGTTCACGAAGTGGAGATGATGATGATGATGATGATGGTAGAAGAAAAAAAAAATGAAGATGTGAGCCCGAAGAGAAGAGTTTCAGCACGAAGTGGAGAGTTTTCTAGCGTTAGTGATGATATACTTAGGAAAAAGAGGAAAGGTTTTGCATAACAGCTATACAGTTTTATGACGCCGTGGATGGCAGCTGACGAAACTTGTTAATGATTGCTGGGGATCAATATACGTCAGACAATTCTATACACTAAACGTTGAGTAACTAGTTACCTGTGTTGACTTGGCCACGAATGTAACAAGATGCTCAAAAGAAGTTATACTTGAAGTTGCACCGCGCAAACAACACCTCATAGTAGTTAAATAATCCGATATTATAAACTTTGCAAAAGCTGACTTTACGGTAGCCATTATGATATTGCTGGTGCGGACCGTGATTTGTGGATAAGCCGCGGATAAATCGTCAGTCTTCATTACATCTCCTTCTTATATTCTTCTTGCATCTCCCACTATGTGTCGCCGATGGTCACCATCATTTATGAGGTTCCTGCAGCACGTATCGATTTTTTCTTTCCATATTTTTTCTTTGTCTTTCATTGCAGACACGGCCGGGGATGGTAATTCCCATGCACATAGAAAAACACACGGTGAAATCAGGTAAGCCTATAACTCGTTGAGCGATCTTTTGCGTTCAGTAATGTGTTACGTTTGTTTGCTGTTGCATCAGCACCGTGTTGATATTGACAGCGCACAGTGCCATCATATTCTCGTTTTTATTTTATGTTTTCCCTTTTTTTTGTTGCCATTGAAGATCAATACACCGCAATGAGGTTGGCATTAGAGGGGCACTAATGCGCAAAAATTTCTGTTCGCGGAAAAGAAGATGGCGTTACTTTGACACCGACAAAAAAAAAAAAAAAAAAAAGAAGGAACGCGCGATTCATCTGTTGCGTCGTTCGTGGTTTATGATCGATAGAAAAAAATAATGTACCATTCCCTCCCATTCTCAGGGCCCGACAATGTGGAGGGGCCTCGGATTCGTCTCCTCAAACGATCCCCCGCTATGATTGGACAAATTGTTTACGAAGACCAATGGGAGCGCGTTCCGCATTGATCTCCCTGTTTTGAGAAGGAGCGGGAAAAGGAGAGGGGAGGGGCCTCGGATTGGTCTCCTCAGACGATCCCCCTCTATGATTGGACAAATCGTTTGCGGAGACCTGTGGGAGCGCGCTTCGCATTGACGTCCCTGTTTTGAGAAAGAAAGGGAAAGCGGAGGGGGCCTCGGATTGGTCTCCTCAAGCGATCCCCTGCTATGATTGGACAAATCGTTTGCAGAGAGACCAGTGGGAGCACGCTTCGCATTGACATCCCTGTTTTCAGAAGGAGAGGGAAAGGGAAAGCGGAGGGGCCTCGGATTGGTCTCCAAAAACGATCTCCCGCTATCATTGGACAAATGGTTTGTGGAGACCTGTGGGAGTGCGCTCCGCATTGACGTCCCTGTTTCGAGAAGGAAAGGGAAAGCGGAGGGGCCTTGGATTGGTCTCCTCGAACGATATCCCGCTACGATAGGACAAATCGTTCTCGAAGACCAATGGGAGCGCGCTCCGCATTGATGTCCCCGTTTTGAGAAGGAGAGGGAAAGCGAAAGCCACAGGGCTTCAGAGTGTATGTGCTGTGTGTGAGTGTGCACATACGCACTGAGCAGTTTCTGACTACGTTGACGTTGATAAGGATGATGACGCGTGTGCAGCTATGACTGATGATGGTGTGATTGCTGCTATTGCCTCCGATGATGTGCAGCAAGACGGTGCCGATGACGCCAGTGAGAAACAAGGCTCCGACATTGACACTTTGCGTCCGCACTGACATTCTTCGAGCAGCGCAACAGAGTGGCTCAACTCTATGCAATTAGCTAAAGTTTGCAGGAATCGATTGTCTACACTACTATGTAACAGGTGTCATTGACGAGATTTCTGTGTTTTAATTAAACCTTGCTCTGGTAGGACGTTTCTATTCGGTCGTTTCATTTATCCGGATGCCCCGGTATCCGGACGATTTCGCCGGGAACGGCACCGTCCGGGTAAACGGGGGTCGACTGTACAATACTATGAAAAAAAATGAAGACGCCCTACTTGTCTGCGGCAGGCTAAAGGTAACAGGTCTGATGCTTCAACGCTACAACGATGTGACCGAGGTATCTCTCCCGTACGAATTATATACAAAACGCGAGGCTTTTTTCTGGACAGATTCCAGACAATCAATTAGGACTTGCATAAATGGGTCCCACAGAATGTCGGCATATTCTAGAAGTGGACGTATTAAAGTTTAATATGTTAGACCAATATTGGTCCAGTATTGCCAATATTGAACCAATAGTGGCAATGTCGACCCAAGGTTGGACCATGATTAGACCAATACTGGGCCAGTATTGCCAATATTGGACCAATAGTGGCAATGTCGGCACAAGATTGGACCAAGAACAGACCAATATTGGGCCAGTATTGCCAATATTGGTCCAATATTGGGCCAAGCCATTGTGGTGCTTGGGCAGGTTGTATCGAACACAAGACTGTTTTCCGCAATAACAGTAATTTGTTCGAGATATTCGCGAATCCCAACCTCAAACTTTTTCGTCTGCACTCTAAGAAAAAATTGAGTAAAATGGGGAGTAATTGCTGCTTCTAGTGCCCTAGACTGCAATTACTCCCATTTTAGTGTCCTAACCTCGACATTTACTCTCCAGGACTGCAAATTGTCACTGAACTTCGCAAATGGTCTTCCGAATGCAAGTCTACGTAAATATCTGCTCTTGGTCGATTCGGTAGCATAAGGCTGTATAACTCAGCCAACTTCACAGTGTTCCACCCACACAGAGTAAGAACAGTTAGTGTTTCTTTCTTCGCAAATTGTGCCCGATGTACATCGCAAGATTTTATAACACTCGATATATCACGGTTTACGGTTTCATTCAAAGTATTTTCATGCACGTACACGAATTATGTACCTGGGACCCACTCTTAGAACAGAACGTGAAATAAAGTCTCCACTCTGTGACATTCATTTACTCCCGTGCATTTATATGAAAGGGATTATTTTATGTGGCAATGCATTTAGTCCCCCGAAGGATTAAAATTACTCATTTTTTCTTAGAGTGTTCTAACTATCGACGCATTGATCAGTTTTCCGTATGATCAAGCGCGCAACAGCTATCAAAAGCGACCAATCATCAACCAGTAAGCAGCAGTAGTAAAAAGGTCAAACGACTGGCATAATGTTTGCTCATGCTTTCGCTAGGGCCAACGCCCCCAAGGAAAATAGACAACCTTCGGAGTGCTGTTGACATACTGCGCAAAAGCTCAGGTCTCGCAGGAATTCGGAGTTACTCTCGTTGCCTACCTCTACTCACACGACGGCTTCCCTTACATGTTAGAGTTTGACTATACGGGAAACTATGTCCAATACGCTTTTTCCTGACTTCCTCAGGAAGAGTCTACCCATGTCATACTATCTCCGTAGTGAAACATTTACAGCAAAACAAAAGAGTATCATATAGCTTCCCTAAACATGTCAAAGGCTGCAAACAATCAACTTCTATAAAGTTAATCACCTGTGTAGCTCCCAAACATTGAGTGTGCAAAAAAGACAACAAAAAAACATTAATAAGCATCTTGGTATACTGACTCCCGAACAATACTATTATGTCTTCATTTTTGTGCGGCTGTAAAGTGGAAACTTCCTCTGCGACCGAATGGCTCATTATTTTTGTGTTTACTTCTCCCCGCACTTCGCGGAAAACGACCGGCCACCGTGAGGTTTTACCGTTGTTCCTCCCACACACGTGGTCTGGAAGCCGTCACCAGATTCTGACTCCAAGACACGCAGGATCGGGTTTCTGTGAGCCGCGCCTCGCACATGTCCGTAGCCGACGAGAAGAGGTAATAAATTTTGAGTTCGAAGACGTTGGGTCAGTCGAGCTAACGGTTGTGCGAGGGGTGTTGTCTTGTTATATTTTTGCTGAGTGTTTCGTTTGAATAGCGCGAAAGGAGGACATCTGGGGGACGAAAAACAACCCAGAGAGCGGGGGAGTTTGGGAAATGAGAGGGACTTGGCCTGCGGACTCCGTAGCAAACGGACCTGCTCGGAGGCTCGGAGTGACTTTGCCATATCATGTAAATTTTGTCCACTTAAAATCTATTGCTGTAAATAAACCTGTTACCAACTATTGAATATCGTCTGCTGTCGAGTACCTGAAACTCAACCGTCATCATCACCGACAACTGGCAAGCCACGGGGATTCAAGAGAGAGGAGAAAAGAACCAACTTTACTGCGGCTCACGTATATAGCTAACCTGTAGATAGCTAGATCGCGTTCGGCAACTTGTGTAAGCTAAGGTAATCATATATTGCAGGAAATGCTCCACCTGCTGCACAAACGCCTCGAAACAAAGTCAGCTGTATGTTTGGAGTGCAATGCCTATTGCGATATTTCATCGCGTTTCGTATATATTTTCGTATTCCTGTTCCTGTTCACGATGATTTGTTGATCAGCTCCGAACGACAGAGTTGCAAAAACGCAGTTACAAATATTCATGAACGCTTATACACTAGTTTTGCAGTTGGTCCTATAGCACAAACTAAATATTATATTGGAATTTACTTAGCTTATTCTGGATAGTGAAATTGAGGAAGATCGTCACATCAGTGTGCCTGATTAACGAGTAGCTAAAATGAAATACTGCTTCGCCGTTATCGAGCTTTTTTCCTTTGTTCCACGTCCCTCACATTATGAAAAGTAGTAGCAGCGGAGAAAGAGTCTACCGCTACCTATATTTGTAGCGGGAATAATTTTTCCGTTAACAGTTTAAGATGTAGCGGGATCCTACTCCGCTACTGAAAAAGGTAGCGCATACGGTAGCGGTGCTACTAGTAGCGCAGCTAGGTACGACACTGTCTTACTAGATCGGAGCTCCATTGCAGACTGCATTTTTTTTTTAGTTTTTAAAGGTGTTTGATATAAGTTTCTCATAAATTATTACTATATAAACTATCTGCACTTAATATGGACTCTAACGTAATAAACTGGCTCAAACCGTCGTCAGTTTATAACTAACAATTACAACTCTACACTCTTAAAAATGAACTTCACCGCATAGCACGCTCCTAGCCAACCATTAACTCGAATGATATCGTTATCTGCCCTGATTTGTTGAAAACGGGGGGCGTACGCCTTTTCTGTGACACTAATGCTGTTCATAATTGTCACAGAAAAGGCGTACGCCCCCTGTTTTCAACAAATCAGGGCAGATAACGATATCATTCGAGTTAATGGTTGGCTAGGAGCGTGCTATGCGGTGAAGTTCATTTTTAAGAGTGTAGCTACGCGCTGCTGTTCGCCTGGCGTCTCCCAAGGGTCGGTTTTGGGTACCCTGCTTTTTCTCATATATATTCATGACCTTCCTAACAATATTCGTTCCAGTTCACGCCTATTTGTGGACGACTGTGTTCTATACAGCGAAATTAGTAGTGAATCCGACGCTAACCTCCTTCAATCCGTCCTGAGCGCCATGCTTAACTGGTGCCAAACCTGGCGCATGGAACTTAACATCACCAAATACGAGCACTTACGTATCAGATGGAAAAGTCCTGACTCCCCTCAGTACCTCATCAATAACTCCCCATTGGAACGGGTAACATCCTATACAAGTATTTAGGCGTTCATATTTTACACGATCTGTCCTGGCACAAACATATAAACCTAATCATAATAATTGTGTCATTCGTACTCTGGAAGTTCCGATGTCGGGCTGTAGCTCAGAATCGCCGTATTCGAGCAATGCACCCGAGATTTACCATTGTTATGTGCTTGCTTCGTGATTACCTTGAGCACCGCCTCTTTTCGCTAGGGGAGAAGGAATTCCTGCGTTAGTGGTCCATTCGGTATATATGCGTGAAGTATGGGCGCGTTGCTCTGAGGAACCTGGTTTTCTAACAAGGGATTCAGATTATGTAAATAGCGTAAATAATCACAACCAATTTTTCAGTGGAATTTTGCCTGATATGTGTACATACGAATGGTAGATTGTACATATTTATAGCAGCGTGACATTCTTGTAATGAAAGTTCACACGCAGAAGATCTACGTTGTTATGGTGTTAGTTACAAGCAAAGTATAACCTGAGAAGTAAGTTGTGTACTTAGATAATTATGTCAAATAAAATATTCTGATCATATTACATACATTTCAAATAAGACAAACTAGACCTTAGGATACTTTAAAAGCAGTTTCTCCCTTGCTCCAATTAACTTGAAGGTAACATTATATAAAACACTTATCCGATCTATCAGCTATAATACGCAGCCGCAATTTGGGACCCTCACCAAGAGACGCTCATCCGTATACTAGAAGGTGCCCAAAATAGATCAGCGCGCTTCATCTTCGGTAATTGTAATCCCACTGCCAGAGTCACCTTAATGACAACTGACCTCCATCTGCCACCACTGTTACGCCGTAAAATAAGTGGTCGCCGTCAATTTCACAAGCGTTATTAGTGTAATCCTGCGTTGAAAACGTCACTCATCCTTAGTCCCAGTTACAGATATCACCAAGATTAGAAAACAATCAGTAAGTCGGCGTCCATCGTTACGTAACATACACATTTGCATGATCATTTGTACCACGAACGTCCATCTAATGGAAACAACTTCCCACTTCCGTCACTTCGATCACCGACATCGAAACTATAAAGAAGCAGTGTTCGAACACCTTTGTGCTGCCGAACAACTATGTTACTGGTATGTACATTGTGCTACTGGTTCTCTGTTGTATTTGTGTTGTTGTCGTTTTCTTTTTTTCAGATGTCCTGCTCCCCCCTGTAATGCTTCTGGCCTGAGGGTAATAATAATAATAATGATAACTTTATTTTTTGTTCGGGTACCCAAAAACAACCACTAGTGTCTTTTTATTAGTGCACCACAAATGTTATACCGGGTGTTTCAGTTAAATCCCCGGGCTAAATAATTCGCCGAACGGGTGCACCAATCCACGAACTTTCTTTTTACAAGTATCTGTCCGATACCACCTACAAGCTGCACACCGTGTGAATGAGTGGGAGGCGCTCATTATTAAAATAAAAATGCAAATGAGTTTCGTCAAAAAGCGTACCTTCTAAAGCAGGGCGCTGTCGGCATTAAAATGGGTACTACCCCTTTTGGGACCTTCCGTGGACACCTTTTAGAGAAAAATCTGCCACCGAAGCGGGTCATTTGTTGCAGTAATTAATTGGTTTCGGTTTACGTATTTTTGTCGCGGCTGGTCGCGGCGAAGCGCAAAAGGGCGTATTTCATTGGTGTAATTCATTGGTGTAATTCATTAATGTAAGGACATAATTTATTGATGGATAAGGGAGTGAAAGAGCGTCCTTTTGCGCTGCGCCGCGACCAGCCGCGACAAAAATACGTAAACCGAAACCAATTAATTACTGCAACAAATGACCCGCTTCGGTGGCAGATTTTTCTCTAAAAGGTGTCCATTGAAGGTCTCAAAAGGGGTAGTAGCCATTTTAATGCCGACAGCGCCCTGCTTCAGAAGTTACGCTTTTTTACAAAACTCATTTGCATTTATATTTTAATAATGAGCGCCTCCCACTCATTCACACGGTGTGCAGCTTGTAGGTGGTATCGGACAGATACTTGTAAAAAAGAAAGTTCGTGGATTGGTGCACCCGTTCGCGAATTATTTAGCCCGGGGATTTAACTGAAACACCCGGTATATGGAAAACAAAGACGATCAAATAGACAAAAAGGCAACAAAGTTAACAGTGAAACAACGAAGTAATAAAAATAATAAATAAAATAAATAAATTAATTAATGTTAACCTGACAGTTTATACAACAGTAACTACGACTCATCTGCCTTTCTTTCTTTTATCCGCGTATGTCATGTCGTTCGCTATGAAAATTAACAGAACGACAAACCTGTTATCGTTCGATGGAGAGGCCAGGTGTCGCCGACAGGAAGCGCCGTTCACAATTAGAGATTCCCGGCGTGTGATGAAGGCGGGGGACCTGTACATAAGTATTGCATGATGCCGTGCACACCGTCGCCGTTGCCAAAAGCCGCTATATTTAAAGCTACTATAAAGCAGTCGAGGTGCAACGTCATGTTTTGTGTGCCCTGAATTGCGTACGCGCTCAGGAGTAAAATGCCGCAAAATTTTCTCACGTAGACGTTATAGCTCCAGAAAAAATGCAAATTTAAACCTACTGGCAACGCTGTAGCGAAGCAGACCGACGAAACACCAACTCCGCCAAGTACGGCGGCGAAAATGTTTCATGCGCACGACTCTGGGCCAAACAGAGCGACGTACGATAGCAGCGCCACGATGCTGAAACAAGGCTCAGGTATAGACGTTTAGCTACTGAGTGCAAGATTCGACTTTTGTTTATTTTCTTTCACACGAATTACATTTTCTCAAAAGGTAGTATTTGCAAATCCCAACAGGAAAGCCATCTGTTTATCGGTCTCCTTGTTTACAGGGTTGCTTGACAAATTGAGGACTTCTTCCCACCAGGCGTCGCTCCGACATTCTTGACTGCGTTTTTATTTGCCAATTAAAAATACTGAGAGTAAACTCCTGCGCATATTACTTGTTGTGTTGAACCTTTGAGTCTAGCACTCTCACGTCATGCTGATTGCATAGGTTTGACCTCGACTGCTTTATAGTACCTTTAAGGTCATGCAACGCATTAGTCAAAGAACTGCGACGAGCAGTGGCTACGCAAGCACCTGTAAAGACAGAATGTAACGTTCAGACGGTATATACGTGCTCAAACCCGTGCACACCTTACCGTGTTTCGTCTTACCGAAAGTCGGTCGGCGAATATGTTGAAAATGGGGTCTTGTTGCCGTGTTCACAGTGGTAGTGTCTTCATTTGTGCGCGTCCACCAATTCCCCTTGCGTTGTGGTGGCAAATAACCAACCTCGTCGATCTCCCCGTCATTCAGTCGATTGACATCGATGGAATTACTCTGTAAACCGCTCAGTCACAGAGAATCCTCGATGCTGCTAGATTCCGCTGTCACATTTGACAACGACGCGTGTGATCATCCCTCCCGAAATTGCGCAGTTACCATGGCAACTAAGGCACCCGAAAACAAGGTGTGTGGGGAAAAATTTATTCATGGATGGCCTAGGCTCACTTCCAAATGTTCATATACAGGCGAGAGGAGGTGACAGGTATCTACAAATGGTATGTGGTATGATCAGTGGTATGTACAATGATGCTCACAATAACGTTCACGGCCGGAAGTCGCGGAAGAAAACAAGGCCTCCCCAAGTGTCAAGGTAGGACAGACCTCTCCATCGTGCACCGAAGCGCTCTTCAGCACTCGAAGTCAACTCCTCCTGGAGTACTGCCACAAGGAGACATCTGGCACGCTGCACAAGCGGCAGAATGGGGACATTGCGAAGATTTCACGTGACAGCGCGGCACCTTGCCGTCCACAGCACCGTGGCTCCGCAGGAGGTCAGAAGCATGCGGATACGGCCATCCGCCGAACGAAGACCGGTCTGAGTGGCACGGTAGTCCACCGGGCACCGGACGCGAGTTGCCCTGCGGAGAACTTGCCAGAAGGCTCTGGCAACGCGGCAGTCGTAGAGTACATGGTCGTTAGACTCCGAAAGGCGGCAAAAGGGACACGTGGAAAATGCAACAATACCCCAGCGGCCAAGGCGGTCGCGCATCGGCAGGACACGCCATGCAAAATTCCACTGCGTGTCTTGGAGTGCGCCGGGGAGCCAGGATGGCACGAATGTCGACCAGCGGATTGCCGCGGCGTGAGCTGCACGGCGGGAAGACTGGGAAGTCCTTGTTGCACGGGACATGTGTGTAGCAAGTGTCAACGGTGTCAAAGAAGGTTTATTTTTAAAGGTTTATTAGTGTAAACGTGTAAAGTGTAATTGGTGTACGAGCAGAGGAACGGAGAGGGAATGATAACTCACGCGATTGCCGGTGTTTCCCTCGTAGTCAAAACGACGACGACACAAAACGCAGAACATGGCAGGGTTGGCGGAACAGAAACACTACTCAGTAAAAGCCGGCGCAGTCACGTGACCGGAACCCAACCAGATTTCTCAACCACTCCAACGGCGTTGGTGAGAGCACTCTGGAACGCTCCGAGTATAGGAGGAAAGAGCTCCGAATGAACCAATCGAATGCAGTGAAAGTGCTCTTTTCGACCAATCGAAGATGAAACTACGTTCCAGTTCCAGAGCGCTCTGGACCGATCGGAAGCAACCAGTCGAAGACACAGTTATAGTCGGAAAGCCCGATCCGTGATACACGGGTGTTCACTAACAAAACAATCAATCGAGAAGAAAAAAAGTTTGCGGCAGGTAAATATTGCCGTGCGGAAAAAAATTGCAGATAAATATCTTCAGCAGTTGCGCAATGCGGGAGCAAGCCGAAGAAAGGGACAATCGGCAAAAGATGTGTATGTGGAGGGTGAACCTAGAGGCTATAGAGTAGACGCCACAGAACACGCAACCTTGCGGCGACTACGAAGACAGCGTGTGACGTCATTGTGGTCATGACGCCGTGAGCGTCTTCTAGACATGCCGCCTAAGTAGGGACCTCGAGTGTGTCATTTTCGATGTACTCCGAACGCGCACACTCACGTATATACATGGGATGATGACCTGATGAGCCATATTCAACACCGCTATGGCGGTGCTCTGTCCCATTGCTTCTGCGGAAATGTGTGAAAATGAAAAAATGTCCGGTTAGAGTCAGCTAGGATGGTGCAGTTCGGTGCTCTCGTTGTGCGGTGTTTGACCACGCCGCGAGAATTTCCGCTATGTTGTACTGACGTTGATGATCGACTCGTTGCAGATCATTTTCCATAAGGAGCGCTCTCTCGCTCGTGCTGCCTACAGACCAGGAGGATGTGGTACAGGTCATCTCGCACTCCAAAGGTTGTGGGATTTGCTCCTGCAAGTAGCCTTCCCCACCGGGGTGTGGTCTAAACAACCTGTACGTTCCCTATCGTCAACCAAGAATGATTCTGACACAGGTTTGCAATAACTTACATTGCTGACATTACTGCTGCAACGTCTGATCTCTTCCAAGTCCCAGGCACGAGTGACCCCTTCCTCCCCAGGATCCCCTCCCGCGACACCTTCCACTGACCTACTTCGATGCGCCAAATGGGCTCACGCGGCCAAATTGGACAGTGAAAAGTCCCTGTGTCCAGGGACCGCCTGGGGGGTTGAGGTCACGGGACGGTTCCCCAGGTGTCCCCCGAACTGGGTCACCACAAGGTGTAGCACGGGACAGACGCATCTCTGACGCATCGAAGCCAAAACGTTGTCTGAAAGCAGGTGTGAATGCCGCACTGAATCTCACGCGGTGGAAGACTGCGGTAACAGATCGCGGCAAGGAAAAGTGTGAAAGGCAATGTGGCAAAAACGGCCTAACTAGACATTGCGAAAGAAGTCCCAGTTGTAAGTGAGTATCCGCCGAGCCAGAGGGACACGGAAAGGACAAACACAAGCTAATTTCAATGCATAATGTAAAAACCCCGAGACTAGGGAACACGAAGGGACAGACACAACACGAAGCCTCAATCAATGTTCTAATGTCTAATTTCAATGTTCTCTTATACTCGTGAACGTGGAAAGGTTCCCCCGATTCGATTTGTTTCTACCGACGTTCTTTCTTAACGGTGGGTCGCCAAGTCGTTTCTTAACGACTTATCTGTCTTTTGAACTTGGTGCAAATTCTCCAGTTTGGAAACTTCAATTTGACTACGCGACTGAAGTGAAACCCGAGTCCCTCGTCGTCGAGGCGGCACAAAGACAGTGATTAAGTCCCCCTGGGCAAATATTGAACGCAGTAGATTGGATGCCTTCATGGCCCGTCTTGTGTCGAGAGTTGACAAGTAATTTGTGAGAAACTGTATCCTGCTGCTCCGCAAGTCGCTCATGCTCTCTCCTTCCTGTTGAATTGATTTTCAAGAACTGATTCATTAGGCAACCGTGATGAGAGATGGAATTGGCGTTTCTGCGCAATTTGGGCGAAATTGGCTACTCGAGCCGTCGAAAGGCATGCAATCTCGAATATATGTACTTGAGGAACTGTACATTGATACCGATATGACTTATCGATATACGATGATCGATCTACAGGGTGTTACCCTATAAAAGTCTACCCGTGCCGCCATGCCGTACTCGCCAATTACTTAATGCAGGTGGCACATTGTGCGATCTTCATATAAAGCTCATAAGGACATTTAATCTTGGTGAATTTCGAAGTGATTAAGCGCCGCAACACGAAGTTATAACTCAAAACGTGAAATTCCCGTAGTGAAAACAATCAAGATGGCGGCGTTGAGAAGAGCACTTGCCATGCTGCTCCCCAGACGACGACGTGTCGCATATCCTGCCAGCCTGATGGAACTGCAGTTTTCATTTCGCTTTCGTGTAACTGTCGTATTTTGCTCAGAAGTAAGCAACGTGAGGTACGAAAAATGCCGACGTACTCAGCAGACGACACCCAAAAGGGATGTCGTCTGCTTACTGAGAGGCGCCATCTTGGCTGTTTTGCCTACGGGAACCTCACGTTTTGCGCTATAACTTTGCGTAACGGTGCTCAATCACTTCGATATTTGCCATGGATGAATGTCCTTATGAGGTTTATACGTAGACAACACATTTTACCGCCTGCATTGAGTAATTGGCGAGCACGGCATGCCGACGCGGGTAGACTTTTATAGGGTAACACCCTGTATATTGATCGACAATGATTTACCTTTGCAAACACATATTGATTAAGGACGCAACGAAGGCTTCGAACAGTCTTCGTTGCGTCCTGTTCTTCCGTGATTCGTTTCGTTTCCACCCCAGACTCAGGGTAATGTCTCAATCGCTTAACTTACACCAGCTATCGCTCGCTTTATATCACTTTCGTTCTACATTATTTCCAAGTTACTATACTAGATGCTTCGGTGATTCCTTTGTTCCACGCACTTCCCATGATGGAACCACTCTCCGGGTTGTGTAACATCAATTTCGCCGACTAATCTGTGCCATCGTTTTGCCATCTGTGCAAAAGCGCCGTACCACTTGCCAATAATGTGATTATTCTCTAACGCCATGTGTGCGTGTTTCTCGTTTTCTTTTTAATACAGCGTAATTTCTGCTCTATTTTGTACCCCATAACCGCTCTTCTCTGTAAAGCGATCCCCCCGAGCAACATACACCCACACCGGCAGGCAGAACCCTCGGAAACAGCACTTCATCACAAACTCTGTAACGGTTCATGCCCTGAGGGTAAATAAACAAATAAATATCGGTTTCATCGGCAATTCGACATCCACACAAGACGTCTGACAATCGACAGTTTGACAATGGCCCCTATGACCGTTCTCTGAAGCTTCTCCTTTTCCAGGAACAAATACATCATGCTAAATAGCAAAATGAAAAACAATCACAGGGCGGATGCGGTTGTGTAGCGCAAATTTTAGCGACAGCACCGTCGGCATTAGGTCGTCATTTTAACCGTTCAATTATAGTCGAAGCACTGCGTGGAAAGTCAACGACAGCTCTGTGAGATCATTCTTGAACCACAAGTCGTACATACATCGTCTATACACATCGTCTATACACCGAGCAACTGAACCCAAATGGGTTCTCCCTGAATAGAACTCTCCCTGTTTGCAAACAAATGACGTCATAGTGTTCGACAGCGCCACCAGTTTGGTAGTGTTGAACTTCGCTCGCAGTTAGGGGCGACCAAGGTCGCGCCCGAAAGCCACGATGTTGAGGGGATTATGATGGTCCATGAAAGGGACGTGACCATCGGTCCTACTTTTCTTTCAATAGGAGGCAGTGTGCAAGTGCCGATTATTCGTGGAACCCAGCCCTCCCCCTTTGATTTGTTTCGGTTTCAGTCTGTCTACCGACGTCATGTGACGTTTCTCGGGTAGAGGTCTATTGGCTAGTGAAGTCCTCCGTGGCTCCTTGGGCTTCCGCTTGCCTCTGACGCCTCTTTGCCTCCGCTTCGGCGGCGCGTACTGCAGGGTCTTGTCACTGAGTCCGCTTTGAGTCTGCTTCGGCGGCACGCACTGCAGAGTCTTCGCGTCTATGTTGTTTTGCCTCAGCTTCGGCGGCTCGTACGGTGCTGTACAAAAAGTTTACGGAACACGCTCCAGCGCATTCTTTCCTCGGAGTGAGACGCTAGCACCGAATGGTACCGCACAGACTTGCAAACAGGTGACTGGGTTACCTATAGGCACATGTGTGTAAGACCGTACGGTGCCAACGAGCGAGACCTTCTTATTAATCCGCTCGGCCATGCTGGTGGTGCGCATAGCTCGAAGACTTCTCTCGCGCGCTAACTGTTAGTTGAGGTACAGCTCGCATCAGAGTTAACTTGAATTCCATTCCGGTCTGCGGTCCCTGCTGGTGCTTAGAAGAAATAACGGCGGAGGGTGTTCGGGTCATCACATTTTCGTTACAGGGGGGACCACCGTTATGAAGGCGTTGTTTTCTGGCGCTGGCTCTTTTTGCGCTTCGCAGGCTGGAACGGCGTTCAAGTTGACTAAGGTAGAGAAACGGGTTAGTTGGTAAGGTATACATAAGGGTTTTTTTTGCAGAAAAAAAAATAAAAGTTTACTTTAGTTGTGAGTACGCAGCCTTCCTGCCTGTTTCTTCTGTCCTTGTCTCTCTGCTTCAAAAAAACCTTAAGTAAGTTCAAGTTGACTTTGACGCGAGCTGTACGACGTTGAGGTACGATTACTTCATGTACGTTCTTGCGCAACAGTGCATATGTTACTTATTGCAGAATACACGGCAGCGAAAATAACGAATTAATTATGGAGGGAACAACGTTCACTACGCCTTTCAATTTTTCACAAAGTATCACGTGTTCTGTCAATTCAGCCGCCTCATGACACACACTAAGAACTTCAGAACTTCCCCTAACTTCACCACATAACACGCTGAAGGCAAGCCATTGCACAGAACGATGCCCTTAACACCCCTGACTTGTATAGAAAGCTTGAGGCGTACGTCGTTTTGTGACAATTAACGTAAGTACACAAGTGTCACAAAAAGGCTTACTCGTCCCGGTTTTCACCAATCAGGGGGCAGAACGGTGTCATTCGCGATGGAGGTTGGTTGAGAGCGCGTTATGCGATGAAGTTCGCGAAGTTGACCGGTAATCTGTTTTACTGTGGTACTTCTGGGTAACTTCGAGGTAACTTCATGAGAGTTTTCGGAAGGTGCTAATTCCCTAAAATCCCTCCCTCTAAACGAAAAAGCAGTGAAACTTGCAGTTTGCAATAAAATCCATAGTTAGGAAGAAACCTTCGCCTCCGCTCTGAAAAGAGAGGACGGGGGCGATGTCGATTTTGACTCGGAGCTGTTGGTCACAACGCTAGTGGGCGTCGTTACCATTATAGCCAGAAAGGGACGAAAGGATGGAGGGTGAACGGGAGGGTGAACCGTGGCACTGAGGTAAGCAGGGGATGAATGAGCCCGATATGCCCTACGGATGCCTGGGGGGACGGGGTTTGCAGAAGTCAGAACTTCACTGCATGCATAACAGGCTCGAAGCCAACAAAGCATTCCGAAGGATATCGCTTTGTCTCTTGAATTGCTGTGGACTCTAAAAACGTAACTCTTTTTTTTTTTTACAAACACGGAGAAACAGAACCAGTCTACGTCGTGATCTCACGCGGAAGGTGACTTCTTAGTAATATCTATAGTTCACGCTTTGCGGACAAACGCCGCGTCTACTCCGACAGGAACGCGATCTACTCAGGCTCACGAACACGAACAGCATGAATGCCACCTTTAGAAAAAGCGTCCGGAAAGATAGGGTGAACAGTTGACTGGAGCAGAACAAGACAAATACGACTAACGGTATCGAATACATTGAATCACATTCGTACAACTTGAAACGTTTTCCTTTACCTTCTTTTTTTTAAGTTCCGTGTTAGCGCCGCGAAGCAACTGTGGCTATGAGCGGCGTACACACGTGGATAGGTGGAGAGAGGACAGCAGGAAGGAGTGGGGGACAGGGGGAGTTAGTATGCGTCCTGGGCCGACTTCATGGGTTAACTGTGCCGACATTCGTCTGGAAAGTCTTCGGAAAACCCTGGGAAAACCTCAGACAGCACAGCCGTGGTGACAGGATTCGAACCCGTGTCACCCCCCAGTCTCGACGTGGAAAGTGATCATCCTCACCACTATACCACGGTAGCAGTTTTTTTTCTTTACTAGTTCCAGCTTATCAAGCAGGTGGCGCTGTTGTACCAGGTGGCGAATTTCCTTATTTCAGCACCACAATTTTTTTTCTTCCTTTTTACCATCTGACGTCATTTGTTTGTAAACAGTGATAGAGGTCTATACCGTGCGGAACGACGGTTGGCAAAGAGCGTGCTGCCCGGCGAAGTCCCCGTTTTACGAGCGTGGTTTACCACTTTTCCCTTGACGAGTTTTCCTTTCGCGTTCCCTCTTTCCTTCGCTTTCATTTTAATTGGCCCTTTTTCTGACGCCACACTCGAGCCGCACCAGTTCCCTCTCTTCAAGGATGCCGTTAAAGTGGAAACATTTTATACTTTGCGGCTGTTATGGACGCATTAACGCTACCGCCGGTGCCCGTAGCATAAAGCTGGAATGTTTGCAGAAAGCCAATGAACGATCCTTGAGGGAGCCGTCAGCAGGCCCGTGCTCATGTCGAGGTCATTGCCGTTCATCTTTTGCTTTGCGCGTTGATTCCCGTGCTTGTATACGTGACTGGGAGCACATTCGTACGTCGTATATAGTCGTCGCCTCGGAGCCGGAGTCAAGGTTCATTCGATTAACGGGTCCCACTTGCGAGCATGTACCTGCTGATGGAAAGGGATAGCGGCAGGTGTGGAGATGCGCCGTTGAAATACAAAGTGGAAGATGCGTTTCATTCTGTGTACACGTGTTTGTTGCGTATAGGTCATCTGATGTCATCAGTCACGTGGCGCCACCCTAAATTTTGTTATCTTTTGATGGCTCGTAATACTAACTTTAGTAATTAACTGGTTCCAGAGGGGGAGGTCAAAGCGTGCAACCCACCTGATGTGCAACCCCCATGATGTCCTATGACTAAAGAGCGCACACTTCTCACAAGTGACCTTGGAGCTCCAGGGGGGGGGCACGCCCCCCCCCCTTGCCCACCCTCTCGCTAGGCCCATGGCTTTACTCGAGAGAGAGGTAGGCACAAATATAGGTCAGCAGGTGGACGAGATTCGTGGGGAACACAGGCCTGAGCTGGGGTTGCTGCACAATCTCTGGCCAGTTTTCCGTTTAACTTCGCTCGTTGTCTTTTTGTTTTGCCTGAGTTACGCTAGGTCGTTTTGTTTTGTAGAATAGACCTCTACCCGAGAAACGTCATCATGGCGTTGGTACACGCAGACGGAAACCAAAACAAGTCGGAAGGTGAGGGCTGGGTTCCACGAATGGACACTTGTTCGCTGCCTCCTATTAAAGGAAAACAAGGACCGAAGGTCGTGTCCCTTTCAGGGATCATCGTAACCCTCCCAAAATCGTAGCTTTCCGCCGCGACCTTGTTCGCCCCTAGCTTCGAGCGTGGTTCAAGTCTACCAAATTGGTGGCGCTGTCGAACACGATGACGTCATTTGTTAACAAACAGGGAGAGGTCTATTCCAGTGCTTACTTTGAGACTCGGATCATCATTACCTTTTCACCAAGCCACCGCGAACAGTTGAATAGGGCATCGCACGTCCCGATGAAAACAACACCCAACCGCCACCCTTGAAATAATGTATTCTTGTTGTTGTTGTTTTTCCCTTTCCTGTTTGTTTGCTTCCTTTACACGGAAATGAAAGCGGGTGGAGCTCTCGGTGTAGAAACAGGTTGACAGAGAAAGCTCCTGACAGAGATAACATCACCCAGACTGTCACCTAAAGAGTCCTTTTATTACCGCTACCGTCCTTTGTTTTCTTTTTTACTGGAAGCAGGCATTTAATTCCGCAGTCCAATTAGCGAAACACGTTTGCTCTAAAAATAACATTTTAAGTGTGAGGACGACGCAGCCGACGGATAAACATCCGCAAGTGCTTTGTGCGTTTAATGAGCAACGAAGTGACATTTGGCGCCATTAGCAGATACTCCTGTAGCAGCAGCGTCATAATCATCACCAGCACCGCCATCGGTTACGCGCAGCACTGCGCGTGACCCGAGCTTTCGTTTTCGGTTCATCGCCATTAACCGTCATTAAACCCATCAACCTCAGTAGAGCCTGGTCGCCTCATTTCTCGCTCTACACTCCGTTTCATTCATCAAGAAGCCTACCAGGAGCTATGGTGCTAACTATTTTTGCTGCGTCTCGTTACTGTGCAATTTAATTTACAAGAACGTCCGCAAAGGCAAAGCCTGTTCGGTGCGCCATGACCTTGAAAACCTGTTCGACCTTGTGACGTAAACAGATCAGAGTGGCGCAGCATCAGCGTAACGAGCTGCGGCGAGGTGTCATTTGCCACTGAAACGTCGTCTGCTAGGCATACGGCGCGGCACTGCTTGCGGCGTACTCTATCCCGTGTATTCAGAGGAGCGACATTCCCCCACAATACAACGTCCAAGATGCGAAAAACGAAGATTTTTCTTTTACAAATCAATCAATCAAGATGCGAAAAACGTCATATCTTTCTGTTAGCACGTAAACACGAGCGCTCAACGTCATTTCCTGTCGTGCAGTAGTGACCGTGGTAAATATGCTGCGGGGCAGGCGCAAGATAATCCGTAGCAGACGACAGGGAAAGATGCGGAGGATGTCATCTGCTAAGTGTCGTCTGCTAAGTGTAGCACTCCCGATATTCCGGCATTGTGCGAATGCCCAACATAACACGCAGTGGAACTTGTGCCCCGTGAGCAATTTCTTCATTTTTCTTCCACCACAATAGCGTCACTTATTTACTTACGGTCTCTCTGAAAGCGCTGAGGGGTTTGGTGAGGGTGTGCAAAGCATATATGTCTAGCGCGCGCGACGGAGGTCAGAGTCGATCATATCTTAACTCGCGAAGAGCGCATGTTAATTCGATCGACAATCCGCCAGAGCGAAGAACAAAAGATTTGCAGAGGGGCCTCTCACTGACCCTTTAAAGAGTCACTGAAGTGCACATATTCGTCCTACTGAATGAAAGATACAGTTACCTTGACAGCAATGCTAAAAGGAACAGAATTCATCCGTTGCCGGTCGTTGGTCTGCTCAAACGATCTTCCTATGTTGCGTCGATGGTAATTTGTTCGCGAACGGTAGAGCCGCCTGTCATTGGTCTCCTCAAACGATCTCCCGTGGTGATTCGGCTAATCGTTTGAGGAGACCAATGACAGGCGGCTCTGCCGTTCGCGAACAAATCACGATCGACGCAACGTGTGAATCCCGTTCCTTTTGAACTGCTGTCAAGGTAACATCATCTTTCATTTTGCGAGGCGAAATTGTTGCGCTTCAGTGCACCTTTAAGAGTGGACACGTACCTCCTACCGGAAAAACTACGCCAGGTGTCCGCTGATACATTCAGAATTGGGTTGTTTTTTCTTTAATGCGTTAGCAATAGAGTCCTCGCTACGAAAGAATCGCGGGGTGGTCTGTCTGTATCTGCTGCGCGGTGGGCATGCGCGGTGCGTGGAGAGAGAAGGCAGAGCGCGTGGAGAGCACGACGCGGCGCCACCGGCGCGTCGGCATTGGAGTGGTGGTCGACAGGTTCAGACGTGTCTGCGTGAGCGCGTCATGAGTTATGAAAGCTGTGCGAAGGAGTGGCGCCGAAAGAAGGCTGAGGCTGTGAGAAGGGGCCGCCAAGCTGAATCAGAACGAGCCAGAAAAGGCTCGTTTGGCTGCGGATGCTGTCTTGGGTTAGTGCTGTGTAGGGTCGTGTGTAGGGTTGTGTAGCGTTTGTGACGGGTCGTTGAACGGTTGTGTAGCGTTTTGAAGGGGTTTTTAAGTTTTCTTTATCCTCCTGATGCTAAATATCGGATCCTCAGTGAGTTGAAAACATGAAAGAAAGAAGGATGTGAATCGTCCTATTCCATCCGAAGAGGTGTAGCTGAAATTCGGGTTCACTCATAAAACTCAAACTATATGCACCAGTTTGCCGAACAGCACAAAAGTTTTCGATGAATGTACTTTTTTTTACCAGGAAAAAACGTACACAAACACAGCCGCGCTCGTTCACTCTCTCAGAGCCCCGAACAGCTGACTAGCAGACCATACTTTGAACCAATCAGCGAGCACGGACCATGTAACGTCAGCGTAAGGTCACAGGCTGGTACTGCTCTCCACGACCATTGCGCACGGTCGCTTTTTGCGGCGCACTTTAAATTCAATTTCTGCGATAATTATGGCCCTGTGCGGTAATTACTTCTCATGGTGCTTTTTACAGGACTATTTAACCGCTTGATAGAAGGAGAACAGGATGTTAAAAACGACTTCTGTGCTACTTTGAGAATTTCCGAACAGGCGTACCCGTAGCGTGTGAAGAGGCCCTAAGAGTGGCGTGTGCAAAGACATCCCATTGGCCTTCTCAAGTAACATACAGGGTGGTCCACCAGCCATGATGGAAATTCATAGTAAAAAACGTAGGCCCCGGAGAGACATGCGGTCAAGGGATTTTTTTTCTGCCAATAACTTTTGCCACATATTGGAAACATTTTTATTTCATTTCAATTGACCGAAAGTTAGTTTCTTGAAGTGAACTCCGAAATTTCCCAAGGCAACCTAACGTTTTCTTTGCGGAAATGGGTTCCCCTTGGTCATTTTACTCAGTATAGCACATAATCCCACTCGTAATGCACTGGCAATTGCTGAAATAAATTCGCCGAAAATCCGTGAAAATGAGCCCTTTGCTCCGCCTCTTTTTTGACGGCTAGTAGTTCGCAGTAGTAGCGCAAAGCTGCGAAGAAAGGAGGGAGGTTACATTGACCCGCCACACGCAGGGGGAAAGAGTTACAAGCCTTACCCACGGAAGAAACACGCGCGGTGAGTGCGGGAATCAGAGCTATGTTATCAAAAATGAGGTCGCCCGACGGTTTGTTACCCTTTCGCCCTCATGTGGCGTGTCAATGTAACCTCCTTTCTTCGCAGCTTTGCGCTTAAACTACGAGCCGTCAAAAAAGAGGCGGAACCAAGGGCTCATTTCCACGGATTTTCGGCGAATTTTTCTTCGCCAGTTGCCATTGCATTACGAGTGGGATTATGTGCTGTACTGAGTAAAATGACCACGGGGAACCCATTTGCGCAAAGAAAACGTTAGGTTGCCTATGGAAATTTAGGAGTTCAATCCAAGATATTAACTTTCCGCCAATTGAAATGAAATAAAAATGTTACCGATATGTGGCAAAAGTTATTGGCAGAAAAAAGTCCCTTGACCGCATGTCTCTCCAGGGCCTACGTTTTTACTATGAATTTTTATCATGGTTGGTGGACCACCCTGTATGTTCATCTGCTCCGAGGAATTCTAAAGCCTATCCCATAATCCGCATCACTTGCCCTACGTTTCATTTTGCTTCTTCTCCTTTTTCTCTCGAGTATCCTTAGGGCGCTTCCTTATCTTTTTTCCTCCGTCACAAACAACAAGGTTCTGTTTTCGAGCTAAGCCTCGTGTTTTCGGAACCTACGCGTCTCGCCTTGTATTCTGCCAAAATGTTTTTTTCTCCATACGACGAGCACGTGTCCTCAAAAATAATTTTGACAAGTGTGACGTCATAATACGCAGCATCCTCCATGCCTCTGGCGACATCAGTTCTAGGATAATCCGAAACTATGAAACCTTGCGGGCTCTTTCCAAAATTCCAGGATGTTTATTCACCGATGGCACTTGTATTTTGCGTGCCACGACTTTGAGCAAGGATGATTTATCGTGCGAAACCAAATAAATGGCACCTTAGAACGCTGTTGGTTTCCCTGCTCTTTTTTTTTTTCCTTTGTAGCGTTACCAACCCATGTCACGCTTGTTATGCAACCAGTTGTGTGTGATGCTATATTACTTTCTCCCGTGTTAATGGATTTCCTATTTTTCTTTTCTGTTGTTGTTGCTGCTCTGTTATCGGTTTCATTGTAGTTATATGCTTTCTCCATGTAATGCCTCAAGGCCCTTGGAGCACCACAATAAATAAATAAATAACCAGAAACCGCATGATAACAAAGCATGCACGGCACACGGGGTGGCATGTTAAAGGAGCAATGAGGCGGCATTTAACGTGGCTCGAAATCCTGCCTCATCTGTCAAGCTGTCCATCAGGAGTCCACCATGCAAAATATTTTCGCTCTGCGGCGCATTATAACTGCGCAATCAAATTTACAAAAGCAATCGGAGAAAGCGGACGCAGACGGCTGACACCCTCCTCGCGTGACGTAGAGAAGTCCATGAGCCTTTTTTTTCCTTTGTTTGTTTCTTCTCAGCTCACGCGCCGCTTATACCTGCTTGAGCTGTGCCGCTCTACGTCACGTGCACGGGGACCCCGCTACGTCACGACGTCCCTTCCTTCTCCGACGCGCTCTTTTCACGAGTGGAGGATTTTTTTTTAAAGGCGTGCGGAGCAGAGGCGTCGCGCGGGCTCTGTAGGTCACCCGCAATCGTCGTTCCTTCGCAGGGGCTCACTTTATACGTTGCAGAACACACCGCAATAAAAAATAAGGAAAAAAAATAAAAGGTGGTCACCTCGATGCTTCTTTAAACAAATGATAAGGACATATTCTTAACACGGCAGATGTTCCGTGGCTTGGCGTGAAGGCTCGTTCACACGTGCATAATCAGGCGGTTTTACAGCGCGAAACGGAAACGAATTGGGGGATATTCCGGCGCTAGAAAAGCGAGGGAACAGTCGAGCTGGTGCATGATGGTGATCAAGATTGTGTTCGTTTATTGGACTCGAGCAACTCGAGAGCCGAGAGAGGCGACGCTTGTTTTGCGAAAATGCCCCGGTGAGGCTCTCGTGACGTCATCGCCCTGAGGGAGACTCCCGTTCGAAAATTCGAGGAATCAACACTAGAGGTTTCTCGAGAGTCGACTCCCAGCGAGTCTCATCGCGATGCGAGTTGCTGGAGTCGATGACGTAGAATGACACTCGCACGTCACGACTCCGACTCTCGGGTCGCGCGAGTTGAATAAACGAACAGAACACAAGACAAAAACTCGAAACAGGGAGACTTGTTATTCGATTCCGAGTTAAGCGCCGCGAAGCAACTGTAGCTATGAGAGCCGTACCAGACGTGGACAGATGGAGAGAGGACAGCAGGAAGAAGCTGGGGACAGGAGGGGTTAGTGTACGTGCTGGGCCGACTTCAGAGGGAACTGTGCCGACATTCGTCTTGACCGTCTGTCGGAGAACCCTGCGAAAACTAGCAGGTTAACTAGCAAACTAGCTTACCGGTGGTAAGATTCGAACCCAGCATCTCGCAGTCCTCAGCACGGCCTTGGCTACGACCAACGACCAGATATGCTTCTACCCACCCGGTTATGCCTAAACTAACTGCACTAAAGACGGTCGCGTGTTATAGGGTTTTGATCTTTTCATCAGGATGGGTCGAACAAGAATAGTATAATGCGACCCTTACGTATCAATTGCCAAGGGAGGATACATACACAAAACGGACTAACCTATGTCAGTAATAAATCGAGGATGTGGCAAAAAGGAACAGAACAGATCAAGACAAGCGACACGCACACTAAACAAAACAAAACAAAAAAGTGGAGGGGGGGGGAATCAAGATGTCGGTGGCCGGCAACTATAGTTGCAAAGTTCGAAATTTTTCGTGCTATTGACCCGTATGTGAGACGACGGTCGATTTGTCCAGGTGCATTTTTAAAGAAAAAAAAAGAAGAAAAGTCAGTAATCCGGCGAATGCTGTACGCCGCACGTAGCATTAAGCCAAGCGCTTCAAGTCTGCGGTGCAGCTCACCGACTTTTCCTATCGGAGGAACGCCACGAAGTTGTCTACCTACTTATCCGCTGACGTAAATCCGTTTTTGGGCGTACAGGAATGGCGACCCATAAAAGTTACCCGCACCGGCATATACTGATAGCAGGTGGGGCATTGGGTTGTCTACACATACATGGTTGTAAAGGCGATTCAGTACTCGTAAATTTCAATGCGCTTCAGCATCGCGGTGCAGACTTAGGTGTACCAATGTACGAACCCGGCAGTAAAAAAAAAAATAAAAAGACAAATAAAAATGGCGGTATTTGCGAAGAGTATAGTTGAGACACGTGCTCCAGAGATGCACACTGGAGTGACTGTTAGTGCAGAATAGCTATCCGAACAATAGAATAGAATACAATAGAATAGAATCCGAATAGAACGGCTATCCGTGCAATCTACTATCCACTGCAGTTGTGTGCAATAGTTCGCCGTCTCGTCAGGTCCGTCGCAACTGCTCCATTGCAACGCCGTCATTTCATTTTTTTTTCTCTCTCTCTCTCTCTCTTTAGCTACAGGGTTTGCACTGTTTGCGTTTGCGATGCTCATTCATTCAAAATCCCCTTCGTAGATTTATATGCA
The DNA here is from genome assembly GCF_037126465.1 of Ornithodoros turicata. Lineage (NCBI taxonomy): Eukaryota > Metazoa > Arthropoda > Arachnida > Ixodida > Argasidae > Ornithodoros > Ornithodoros turicata. The sequence goes on along the minus strand of NC_088210.1, from coordinate 11,079,221 downwards.
GTCCGAACTAGAGTCACTAAATAAGCTACGCTTCAGTGTATCGACACTGAGCCGCCATGTTGTTTCGGATGACCTCCAGCCCCACCTCTATTTTGGCAGTAGAAATAGATGAAGGTGAAGTTCAGCAGTGGAAGCAGTGGAAGAAGAAGTGGAAGCAGAAGTTCAGCAGAGCGCTAAATGGATGGCGCTGGAGGTCATCCGAAACAACATGGCGGCTCAGTGTCGCTACTCTGAAGCGTAGCTTATTTAGTGACTCTAGTCCGAACAACGCTCCACGTGCAATGAGTAATTAGGCTCGTGCGCAATGCGTCACGACCAGCCTATGAGCCCTTTGGAGCCACGTGACATGGGAAAACGATTTCACAGGCGTCATACTGCTGGCCGAATGAGGCAACATCTGAGTGCTTTTACAATATCCCCTGGTAGTTGCACGCTTTCCGTAACAACTAACGGCGTGCCCTCCTACAGTGACTATATGTTTTCCCGAGCCACGTGACCAAGCGTGACGTCACAGCACACGCCTGATTGCTGAGCACGGCATGTCGGCACTAGTAAACTTTTTATGAGCCGATGCCTCGTTCGTTGGAGCGCATAGTTCAATAATAAAGCTTTTAACCATGTCCAGTAACTGCGTTCAGGGCCGCAACGCAATCTCAAAAGTGAAAGTGCCCTGTGTGCCGCTCAGCACAGTTAAGGGGCAATGCAATTTCCCTGTACATGTCTTCCACTGCAAGGTCACACCTATGTGCTAGTCTGAGTTTTTCAGATTCAGCTTATCCCATGGAGCTCCCCCTGCCGCATCAGTGCCGGGTTCTTCGCTCCCTTTTTTGCTTTCATGGAAGCCACTGGACTCCTCGAAGAGCTCTAAACAGAACTCCGACCTGTCGTCGCTTCGCGTTCACCATAACTCATCCTCTCATATTAACCTCTGTGAAGTGGGGTAGGGTCCTGTGGCTACCACGGAGAAACATCCTGTGTCATCATCACTTCTCCTTCATTTATTGTTGCTGTTGGGATTTTTTTTTCCTGATTGGTTCTCCAAAAGCTTTCGTCCCAGCTCGATCCTGCCTGTATCGTGGAATGTTCATTCAAGCGCACACGTGAGAGCAGGCAAAACAAACACACTTCGCACACAGCATGTGGTATACGGAGCAGAGCGGAAGCAAGCACGTCTTGGATTGGATTGGATTGGATTGGATACCATGGTGCCGAACACGCCTTGTCTTGACGCGTGGAAATGCTGCGGTCGAATCCGGCCGAATCCATAATCTCGATCATGGCAGCCTCCGGACTTGTACATTGGGAGAGGGGTCCCGCCTCCGTACAACTCCTTTGCTCTCCTCCATTACTTTCTCTCTCTCGCAGCATTTCTTCTAGCCTCTCTCCTTATGATTTCTATGCCTAGCACCGAAAGACTTAATGTGCCACTGGGACTAAAATATCGTGCCTTCAGAATACTCCCGCATTTATGTCATCGCAGTACACATGTCTCACGTTCTGTTCTCCCTATTAATTAATTAAGTGCCACGAATCCTAGAATTAATTTCTAGTTTTGAGAAGTATGGCGTCATAGAGTGCCTGATCTGCCAACGCCTCTGGCAACATTGCTTCCACGTAGGTCGACTTCCGTATCCCCACCGAAGCTATACTGGCTGTCTTCCAGCGTGGAGCGGAGACCGCAGACGGGCGCACTCACTAGAAGACAGGCGCCAGGGCACCCGATGACGTCACACATTTTTGGGGAACCCGCAAAGATGCAACTTCGCAGGTTCTTTCGAAAATTCGTTGAAATTCCGTTTCGGAAATTCGCGTCTTGTGAACTGAGGGCATGCATTATTTTGCGCGAGGTTGATATGTAATACGGAATGAAATAAATGGTATATTTTAGGGATGGGCAAACCGAGTCCGCAAATCCTCGAATCCTAAGCAGGGATTCCCAGGGATTCGGCCCAAAACGGCGAATCGAATCTCTCAAATCTACCAACCACTTTTGTTTGCTTTTTTTTTCTTCTAATGAACAAAAATCTGCATTAATTTAAAACTTTCAGCTGCGTTTTCTTTTTTGTTTATTTACATTGCTCTGGACTGAAAGAGTTCAGGCAGGAACTCTTACATTACAAGTTTAAAAGTAACATGGTATTGCTTTTGATTCCTTCCTAGTTTTATGGAAAGAATTCAGACTCCAGAGCTTATGTATTTCCTGTAATCGATGAACAGCTCGTTAAATAAATTACACTTAAGAAGTTTATGGGTGTTTTCTCCTGAAACTGCACTATTATTTACCTCGTTTTCCATTAAACAAAGATATAAAATTCTGCTTCAAAACACCTTTCAGTAGAAGTTTTTTTTTTTCCTGGTTTTTCAAACTCTTTTTTTAAGAAAGGATTCGTCATATTCGTGGGTTCGCAGAACCTTCCGTGAATTCGGATTCCGATAATTGTTAATTCCCACTTGTGGCACTTCAACGCGTAGCTCATACCACACTGAACCCGTACCAGGACAACTATTTATACCTGGACAACTCGTACCAAGACAACTCATACTAAAGCATACAAATCACTCCTGGTTAGCTGCGCTCTAGAAGTGCTAGTATGCTGGCACAGTGTTGTTGAGCTCAAGGAGCAACAGAGGTCCAAGACCTTACGAAGAAGGAAAGTCTATACGTCTCCTACGCACGTGTACGGTGACCCAGATCACAGGTTTTATTCCTCAGTTTCCTTAATCACAGTTCCTCCTTTGCTTTGGTCGGAGGAGAAGCATGGTGAATGGATACTAATGACTACAAGAAGCTGCTGGCCAAACTTCATTACATGGGACGAGCCTCGAGAAATTACTTCTCCACGTGTCACTGTCTCTGTGGTTCTTTCTTCGCCACGTGAACAAATGAAGAAGCTTGTCATCCTGAACGTGTTCTCGGTTGGGGAGACGTGTTGCACGGATGATTAGCTTTTCAACTCAAGCGACAAGAATACTGTTGTCGCTGCGGGCTCAACCTCGCGGAACAGTTCTGAAGAGAAGTCACAGGACGAAAAGGCAGTTATAGGAACTGGCACGCGCAGTGAAAGAACACCAGGATTTTTTAAATAGCATGATGATTACAAGAAAGCGGATGCGGGAAAGGCCATGCATAAAGGTTAAAACAAGCCACAGCCGTGCGTCTCTAAGAGGACGTTCTAATAATAGTGAGGTTTAGTATACAGGATGTTTCAGTTAAATCCCCGGGCTAAATAATTCGCGCACCGGTGCACCAATCGAATAACTTTCTTTTTTACAATTTACAATTCGCCGCGACCAGCCGCGACAAAAATACGTAAACCGAAACCAATTAATTACTGCAACAAATGACCCGCTTCGGTGGCAGATTTTTCTCTAAAAGGTATCCACTGAAGGTCCCAAAAGGGGTAGTACCCATTTTAATGCCGACGGTGCCCTGCTTTAGAAGTTAGCTTTTTTCACGAAACTCATTTGAATTTTTATTTAAATAATGAGCGCCTCCCGCTCATTCACGCGGTGCGCATCTTGTAGGCGGTATTGGACAGATATTTGTAAAAAAGAAAGTTATTCGATTGGTGCACCGGTTCGCGAATTATTTAGCCCGGGGATTTAACTGAAACACCCGGTATACGCTGTCGCCTTTGCGTACGTAAAGCGATAGCGTGGTGTGTCTGCGCAATGCGCAAGGTTCTGTTTCAGTCTTGCGCTCTCCCGTACGTGCGCAAAGGTGATAGCGTACGGTATACTAAAACTTACTATTATCTTGTCATTCCGCGGCTAGCGCTCCGCTCGACCATCTCTCCCAAACAATTTCTTTTTCTTTCTATTTCTCAAACCACAGAAAGTTTTAGCGGATCGAACGCCATTGCTTTTTTGCAGGCCATAAGATAGCGTTCCAGCCATTGCGCATGCGCAGTAGCAGCGCACGCAATGACGGCTTGCGAGTGTACGCTGTTTTTCGGGAATAGCGCGTGAACGCTTCCGGTTGTCCTGAAGCGCTTAACAAACACACACATCAGCTGCAGAGCTAATTAAAATGGTGGAGTAGCACTCATTCGGGAATTCGCCAATCATAATTACTGCATACTCATAATTTTTGTATCATATCAACGTCATAGTAGTATCTAGATAACTTTGAATTTCGTAGGAAAACAATCCTTTCTATAACCACTTCCGGAGATAGAAGCCGACGCATTCCACTTCAGTTGAACGCCGACAAACAATAACTCCGAAATATCACAGACATTCTCAGCGCTTTGCTTCATTCACGTTTTGACTCACTATATACAGAAACAAATGACGTCAGATGGCGCAACAGCGCCGCCAAGTTGGTAGACTGGAACAACTATAGTAAAAAATCAATAAGGGAAAGAATGGCGCATTAATAACTAGCATTTGATATCATAAAGATTTTATGTAATTTGTTACATATCATTAGTTGTATGGCCGTGTTCTGCTCCAGTCTACCAACACCCCTATCTTTTTTGTAGCTTCAGATGACTATATACCGGGTTGTTCGCAGAACATGAGGTGTGCGCGTTTCTCTGGGAGCGCACGTGATGCTTCTCTGCAAAACAAGCACGAGCTAAGTCGTAATTAACAAGCCATATTCTGCGCATGATTACGACATTGACTTTCGAGAGGCTGCGATACTTGTGTGGAGCCTTCTTTTCTTTCAGCGGTGGCCTGGAAACGCCCATGAAGACACCAAATTGATTAAAAACGTGACCTCATTTATGTGTCCTATTAATACAAAGAAGCGACCTGTGACGTTCCTGAAGAAGGGACTAATAGAAATAAGTAAACAGGACAACTGCTGGTACCAATAACTACACCAGATTGCTCCCAGTGTGAAGAAGCGATACGTGTTGTTTCGGTGTCACTAAGTCTGCCAACGTCATGATTACGTCACGATCATTTAGCAATTGTACGCTGACAATTAAGGAAATGTCGGCCAGCTCCAAAACGGAGCATGACCAAGGTCACAAGTCCTCCAGAAGACGCTTCGTATGACGTCAGCACAAGATGGCGACTCCGCCACACGTGACCGCTCGAGGGTAGATCCAAAGTCTGAACCTTGTGCGTCCTTACGTTAGGGTCAATGCTTCATCGCTTCAAGAGCGGCGGAGATCACACTCTTCCTTTCCGCTGCAGTTAAACCTCGTTCCCACTTTGCCGGAGACGCATTGCGGTCCCGCGCCGACGCCCGCAAAGTGGACAGCGGCAAAGCCATCATCGCTGTCCGTGGTCGCGATAACGCGTGATAGAGATCCACCCTTGCAGTGAGGTTACGGACATCCTCCACGCCGTCGCGGGCGCCAGCGCGGCAGATCTCCCGAAAGTGGCAACCAGGCTTTATGTTACATGCTTATCTTCGATGGCGGCGCAGAAGCGTGCACACCAGGGGATTGGAAAGAATACCGATGTTACTAACAATCTGGCAGTCTCGGGAAGTCACTTAGTTACAGAGTAACAAAAATGTAGCTGACAACGGTGCTAGCTACTTTTCTCAGTAACTACAGGTTTTCCCGCCCGTTTTGGTCCAAGTGTCATCTGAATTAGTCCAGGTGCCACCTGAAATAATCCAGGCGCCATTCAGTTTTATCTGGGTGCCATCTGATATAACCCAGGTGCTATTCAATTTAATCCGGGTATCATCTCAACTAATCCATGGTGTTTTTAAGCACTGTAACCGTGTATTCACACGATGTACATCCATGTGGAATATTCTACAGACATGTAGTGGCAGGAAAAATAAAAAGGTGCGACAGGAGTGAAGTTCTGCTGCGTCTTATGTTGAACATTCGCACGGCAGCGAGATATCGGGACTTGGTGAGCAGAAGTATAGCAGACGACACCGTTAGTCATTTCGTTTGCTACGGAATATATTGTGATTGAGCTGCAGAATATTCCCCGGAGTTAGCAGAGCGCGAAAAGGTATGATGCACATAGCAGACGATACCATTGGTCCTGTCGTCTGCGAAGGAATGTATTGTAACTGATCTGCAGGATATTACCCGCAGTTAGAAGATAGCGAAAAAGCATAACGCATATAGCAGACGACACCATTGATCCTGTCATTTGCTATGGAATATCTTGTGACTGAGCTGAAGGATATTCCCTGAAAGACATGGCGCACATCCTGCATCTCAGTCACAAGGTATTATGTAGCAGACGACATGACCAATGGTGTCGTCCTCTACACGCGTCGTCTTTTCATGCTCTTTTAACCCTGCGCAATATACTGCAGATCAGTCACAAGATATTCTGTAGCAGACGACAGGACTAATTGTCGTCTGCTGCGTGAGTCACGCCTTTTCGTGGTCTTCCAAGAGCACCGATATCCTGCAGCTTAGTCAGGTGATATTCGGTAGCAGACGATAGCAGCAATGGTGTCGTTTGCCATACTCCTGCTTCAACTCCCAATATGTCGGCGTCGTGGGAATGCTCAACATAAGACGCGGCTGAACTTCAGTCTCAGCAGCAGTTTTTTTTCTTCTTCTTTTTTTTTGCTTTTCCTTCTTCTAGAATATTCTGCGGATACGTCCCTCGTGTGAATACACGGTTGTAGTCCTTTAAAACGCCATGGATTAATTGAGATGGTACACGGATCGAATTGAATAGCACCTGGATTATTTCAGATGGCACCCGGATTAAACTGAATGGCGCCTAGATTATTTCAGATGGCTGTCGTTTCTGTTACCACAGCTACTTTATTTCGAAACTGTAGATTTTCACGATGATTTCCACACTTTGCCTTTATTTAGCACCGTAACCATAGACACGTTTTCGCTCGAGTACCTGTAACTGTAACTTAGTTAGTTTCGAAGTAACCTTTCTCAAGACTGCAATTTGGATAGTGGTTGCTTCAACAAAAATTTGATGAGTTTTGACAGCTTCTTTAACAACAAGCCTCATAACTCTTTCTGCATAACCTGTCAGCTAACAAACGGCATCATCACGGAAAAGCAGTTCCGAGAGATGCCATAAATAAACTATTGGCGTTTTAATTTTTATTTCTTTACATTTTCTTTTCCTACTTTTCTTTGCTTTCTTTTTTTTTTCAGTCCGCCGGCCGAAACCAAGTTGACAGAGAGAGAAAAAAACGGGGGGAAAACGGGAAATGTCAGGGAAAAACGACCAGAACGGGACACACCAACAAGACACACGACACATAGTGTACGAGTGCCCACCTTGAGGAACATACTTTTTTCTTTAATTTCAACACGGTTTTCGTAAAGGTTATTCGTGTGAAAGTCAGTTACATGGTTTCACTTATGATTTGCATCACGCTCTTGACGAAAATAAACTAGTAAACTAGCGCTGTATTTATTGATTTTTCAAAAGCTTTTGATCGCATCCCTCATAGACTGTTACTTTATAAACTCTCTTTGTGTAATATTGATCCCAAGGTTTTAATGTGGATAGAGCAATTTTTAACTAACCGTGTTCAGTTTACCACTGCTAATGACTCGAGTTCTGATCGGTCCAGCTTACGCTCGGGCGTCCCTCAGGGGCGGTGTTCTTGGATCACTTTTATTTTTAATCTACATAAACGACCTCCCGTGTCATTTGTCTTCTTCGGTTAGGTTGTGTGCAGATGACTGCGTCATTTACAAAAAAAAAAGAAATAGTGGATTCTGTTGACCTGGTCGCTTTGCAGGCTGACCTTGACAATCTCCAAGTCTGGTGCAATACCTGGTTGATGCAGCTTAATCACTCAAAGTGCATGCATGTCTGTTTTTCCCGAAAACGCACCCCACAGCGTCACTTGTACCAGATTGGCGACATCGCCCTCAGCAGGTCTTGCATGCAAGTACCTTGGAGTACATTTTACAAGCGACCTAAACTGGAAATTTCATGTCCATCACATAGCATCCGGAGCAAATAGAGCGCTTGGTTATCTAAAGCGCCATCTAAGATCGGCACCTAGTAACGTCAAACGAATGGCTTACGAGGCATTTGTAAGATTGAAATTAGAGTTTGCAGCAGCTGTCTGGTAATAATTGGGTGTTTACGTCGCGAGACAACTGAGATCATGAGCGACGCCACAGCGGTCGGTCTGTGGATTGCTTTTGCCCACCTGAGGGTTCTTTAACGTGCGATGAAAGCTCATCACACGGCACCCCGTATTTAACGTCCCTCGCGGAAGACGGCGTGTCTAAGCAACTTGTACCCTGCCACCAAGTTGCTGGCGTCCTCAGCCGGGTTCGAACCCGCGATCTCGAGATCAGAAGGCGAACACGCTACCGACTGAGCCACCGAGGCCGGTGCAGCAGCTGTCTGGAGCCCCTATCAGTCGACTCTTATCACCGAGCTGGAGGCTATCCAAAGTATAGAGCCGTCAGGTTCATAACTTCAAATTGCTCACGATTCACAAGTGTCACCGCTCTCAAAAAAGATAATGGTATCCAAACATTAGAAATCCGGAGGAAAATAGCTCGGCTGTGTCTCTTGCATAATCTTTATTATTCTCCATATTTCGAAATTGACTTGAGTTTGCTTCCTCCGCCTCATCGACTTACCCGTATTCATCATGCATGTTACAGTACCTGCCCAAGGGCTCGAACCACTACATTTATTAAATCACCTATCCCATTGGCCATCTCAGAATGGAACACATTACCATCTTCCATAGTCACAATTAAAGATGCAGCACTTTTAAAGGCTGCTCTGTCTGATTTCTTTATTTAATTAACACTTATATTATATCTTTGTGTTACCTGTGTAAAATTGTTTTATTGGTGCTTTTCATTTTGAATGCATCAGTTGTACGCCCCCCCCCCCCCCCACGCCTTATGTAATGCATGCCCCTTTGGGCCCTTAAGGTAAATAAATAAATAAATAAAATAGGAACGATCCGTTCAGTGCAAAGTTCGGTGGCTGTGCCATCTGGTGGTCACCTTCGGTTCACCATACAGTTCACCATAGTAGACTTCAGTTGGTCACATTTGTTACAGCAGGTCACGTGTTTGTTGGTCACATTAGTTGGTCACAGGTTTGTTGTTCACAGGCTTCCTGGGAAGCCACGTTTTCGCGAATGACGTTTTAGGGAAAACGGCGACGCGTTACATTTGAGCGAAAGTCGATTCAGAGATAGATATTTTTAGCGAAGTGGTCTAAACTTCGTGATAGATACGGTTTTTGTTTTTGTTTATTTCCCCTGGTGAGATATCCAAGAACGCAAAATTCAAATCCAAAAATTGAATACTAATGTGATGAATGCGGTGAATGCGGTGAACATGAATGTGGTGATATATAAAGCGGTATGCTAAACCTGTGAGAAAGCGAGGTTGTGTAGTATAGCTGGTACCGTCAAGGTGTGGTGTGTCAAGGTAAACAATTATAGCCTGCACAAAGGATTTGTACGTCCAAAGCAGAGATGATCATGCGCAATATAATTTGGAGCTCTCCCGGCTAGTTTTTCTACGTTCGCCGAACGATTCCGTTTGAACGGGTTATGTTTATCGGCCGATCTCTTTCTTTTTTTCTTTTTTTTTTGTCGCGAAGGACGAGGGGCGAGGAGCGGTCGTTGCACCACCTGTAGTCTTGGTATTGTTTTGAAGGTGCTCCATCATTTGTGAAAGTGCTTTACTAGGGTGAAATGGTACATACAAACAGTATGCATACGGGGCGATTCCACGAATACACAGTAGTTTGATCAGCGTGGGCGGAGTGGCACACCCTCAGCACCTTCCGCTCCATAGAGGCACTGAGAAACTATTTCCGCTGAGAGAGTGAAATTTGAGCCGCGAGAGAGTGAAATTTGTATTCGGTCATTGTTGTGAGGCGTGGAGGTGACGAGTTTAGAGGTTGGGTTGGACACGAGGAAAAGAGAAGAGCCGCTACGTCGTCTATTCAGCAGACGAGGCGACATGAGTACCAGAGAGCGTCACCTCTTTGAAATAAACGCTTTTGAACGAAACTTGCCGCAAAATCTTTGCATTCTAACGGAAAGAAAGCACACATTCTCCACGAAATATCGTTACCCTTCTACCAGTGTTGATGCAATTCAATCCCAGGCAAAATAAAAGACAAACACGCAATCTTTATACTATTGTCGAGCACTTACTGCCAATATGGTAACTCCAGCGAGACGGACGTCACCAAGCGCGCAAGTTTAGAACGTCTGAAAACAGGTCCCGACGTAGTAGAGAGGCCCCCCTTCGATTGTACGGAAGCCATTGTGCGTGTTTTGCATGCGGCATGTGTCCACATAACAGAAAACGTGTGTCGAAGGAATAGAGTTCCCCGAGAACTACGTCATTTTGACGTGACCTGCCTACACTCTTAAAAATGAACTTCACCGCATAGCACGCTCCTAGCCAACCACTATCTCGAATGATATCGTTATCTGCCCTGATTTGTTGAAAACGGGAGGTGTTCGCCTTTTTTGTGACACTTATGCGGATCATAATTGTCACAAAAAAGGCGTACGCCTCCCGTTTCCAACAAATCTGGGGGCTTAATCGCTTCATCGTCGTTACGGTCGTTACAAGCTAACGAGTGGCGGGAAATTCAAAATGGTGGGCACGTCACACATTGCGCGTGACGTGTACCACGGCCTTCACGTATCGCGCGAAGTGCGCCGTGCACGTGTTTTATCACGTGCCCGCCTTTTTAAATTTCCCGCCCGCCTTTTTGAATTTCCCGCCACTCGTTAACCTGTAACGACCGTAACGACGATGAAGCGATTAAGCCCCCAGGACAGACAACGATATCATTCGAGATTATGGTTGGCTAGGAGCGTGCTATGCGGTGAAGTTCATTTTTAAGAGTGCACTGGTGGGCAAAACAAACACACGTGATTATATCCGCCAGCACACGCGAGTATAGTTCTACGTGCGACCGACGCCCACCATTGTGACGCTTCAGTCGCTGCAATGTTTACGGGGAGGTCTATTATGTAGCGTACCGCAGTGTCTATCTGCCAGATGAAAAGATAAATCAGTATCTTTCCATCACTTCCCACACGGTAACGAAAATCACCCCGACGGCGGCCCCCAGAGTCGAACAAATCGCCGCAACGCATGGATACATCGCCTTCGCATCGGGGAAAAATGTCACCAGAACGATGCTCGTCTGCGCTAAACACTTTCATGATGAAGATTACACCTCGCCACATAAGTTTCACTTACAGGAAACACACTTCATTTCATTGCGCAAATGTCGTGGGTGCACGCGCCCCGTAACTTGGTTGGCCCCTCTTCTTTTTCTTTTCTTTTTTTGTTGCCCACGCGCACTTCACATCAATCCAGCTTAGTTGATTCAACGGTGCTACCCCAACACTGTTGACGCACAAGAACATATTAATTGCAGCAAAAGTTCGTGCGATGCCATTAACACAGGAACCACATGTAATACCACATACGCCCACTTGCGTGTAATCGCTTCGGAAACAAAGTGAAAATCTAAAGGTGTAGAGATCTATGCGCTCTGCTCTGCAGGCGGCAGTGCTCGAAAACGAGCGACATCGTTCATAATGAGAATCTGCACAAATATGCAACTTGCAATATGCAAAGCAGTCAATTAATATTTGTAGCCACGACTTGTAGCATGTGACAAATAGACGCTAAGTTTTCGACACGCTGGTGCTAATTACATGGAAGAAAATAGAAGTTACTTACTGGTAGCAGTGAAGCAGTATAGTGCGGCGACATATTTACACTTTTCTGACTGACCTTCTGTGCAAGAAGAGAAACCCTTAATGACCCGTGGAGTTTCACAGCCGCGTGATTGAACCAAGAACACGGCTTCCACGATATGAGCCTGCTCGTATTTGCCCGAAGTTTGCAGGCAAAGTCCGACGACTTTTACTTCATGAACTTCGTTTTCCGTGATGCCAGCTAGGATGAAGTGTTTTGCTCCCCAGCACATGTTTACCCTCAAGAAAACAACGCGACTCGGCCGTGCAAGCCAGGAATTTCATTATCACAGAAAGCGTGAGCGTGCCGACACACCTGTTTTCGGGCGCCATTTTGAAAAGTAGCAGCGCCCTGTTGTGGTTGTTGGAGCTGCCATTGAAACCGAAATCAAAACTTCATTCGCGATAATGGTGTTCTCTAAAACGTAGATACAAAATAAAATAAAAATAAAACGAGCCTTCATTTCGCTGAAACGTTATTTACTAGAGTGTAACCTCTTCTCTACAACCAAACTCGATAAACAGTTGGTGAAACCATTTCCGCGGTAAATGGAACTCCTGATAAATGGAACATTGAAGCAAAGGCACGTCACAAGCGGCCGAAATTTCGAACAGGTGCTCTTCTTCTACAGGGTCTTTCCCTGTCAGAAAAGTCTCTGCTCGAAAAATCGACGTCCTTCTACCTGAGGCCTTTGCTTCAATCTATTTTCACCGGGTCGCTGGATTCTCCACTTTTCCGATGATCAATGGAACAGATTTTCGTGGTCCCTTCAGGTTCCGTTTAATGAGATTGCGCTCTGTGTAAAAGAAAAAAAAAAAAAGATGCAGAGATTGTGTGTGGGGGGGGGGGATATCTTTATTAAGAAGAAAGAAAGGGAAGGTCAGCCAGACAGAGGCTGGCTCGCTATTCCAAAAAAAGAAAAAGAAAAGAAAAGAAGAACTGAAAAATGAAAAATTACGCACGGTTCCACAATCAGAGGGCGTTGAGAAGGTTCGAAGCGTGGAGAAATCATGCGGAAGAGCGCAGTGGTGACGGCCCACTGGGTCGGCTGAAGAACGGGACCCAGCAAGCTCCCGTTCTTATTTTTGTAATTTTTTTATTTTTTATTTTATTTTCTTAATTTTGGTCCAGTTCTTAAGGTCCCGTTCTTATATTGCTGTAGCCTGCAGGTTGGGATACATGGCGACAGAGGGCGCCACGGTGCAGAAGGTGTTGGCGGAAGCGTTAGGATGCCGCGGGGAATATCAGCCACCACGCCACAGCTAGTGCAGTGGGGAGTGCTGGATTGACCCATTTTGAACAGATGTAGCGGGGTGTGCGGGTGACGTTGAGACGAAGGCGTTTAATGGGATGCATTGAAACGATCGGTGAAAAAAATTGCTGCACGTCGTAGATGATACATAACATTCCACGGTATACATGACATTCACGGGTAAACATAAACAAGCCTTTCAGTGTCACGAAGACTTCCGGTCCTTCCGCGACTAAGGATGCTCGGAACCAGCCACCATGCAGAATGATAGCTTTCACTTTCCTGACTTGTCGAAAACGGGAGGCGCACGCCTCTCTGTGGCAATTTGAATTGCCATAAAAAGGCGTATATGGCGCTCTCTCTCCTCAAATCAGAAGCGATAGCAGCATCAGTCGCCATAGCGTTTGGCGCAGACCGTGGCTGCGTTCCAATACCCCGGTTAGTCGACTGCCTAGCGGTATAACAGGAAGTGCCGCCATGTTAAGTCTCATTCCAAATCTTGCCAAGTCCGCTATTCAGTCGGCTACCGCCTAGTGCGCATCGATGCAGTCTAGTTATACGCCTGACCATCTGACAGCCGGGATGGCTGAGAGCGGGAAACGCTAGTACCTGCTGCACTTGCGCCGTACGCATTTCTTGCGTGAGCAACGAGATGGCGCCACAGGCGCCTCGGCTAGGCAAGCCTGTTCCAATAGTGACAAGCAAAGGGGTCTACTCAGCTGCCTAGTCAGGCTGCTTCGCGGGCGCGAGGTATTGGAATGCAGACCGTGTTTGCTGCGAAACCGGATGTCGTTTTGGCAACAAGCCGGAAGCGGTGCAGGAGGGCATGTATACCTGCCATCAACTTTGTTCCTTTCTCATGTGACGAATTATGCCTCAAAGAAGCGAGCAATCAAACCGAAACAGGAACCTGGAGAGGAGTCGCAGAAACTTTCCCCTCCGAAGGCCAACGCGTTACGTCACCCTGCATGGAGCGGACAAGTAGTATACCACGCCGGTCGTAGCCGCTGCGTTACATTTCCGAAACAAAACAATGGACGAAGATTCGAGATCAGATTACTCGGACACAGAATGGAAAGAAACAGCGGTCACCTGCTTTCCTGAGAGTCTGGAAACAGAATCAAAAATAACAAAGACGGTTAAGAGCATCAACTGTTTACTATATACATAAAAACAAGAAAAACAAGTAGTATGTATAGTAGTAGTAGTAGTATAGTAAACATTTGATGCTCTTAACCGTCTTTGTTATTTTTGATTCTGCATCGACGGAAACTTGTACATTGTTTTTTCTTCACGTTCTAGTCTGGAAACAGCGCAGGAATGACCTGACTAATGCGCGGTGACGTTGGCCCACCAGAGAAAGAAAGGAGTGGAAGAGAATGGAAGAGACTTCCATCGACGCTCGGTGGGAGTCTGGGAGTCAGAGTTTTTCAAATTTCAAAAAAGCCGTTTTTATGATTCCACCTTCGTTTTCAAGTGAGATATTTCACAACTGTGTTCAGTTCGCGTAAATGATTGTGGGAGTGCCACAAGCTTGAAATCCATTTGGTGGCGCGATTCCTCGTGACGAGTGCGGCGACATGTAATAAAGAAGAGGAGATGGTGGGGGGGGGGGGGGGAGGATATGTTTAAAGCTGGTAAAAAAAAAAAAAGAACGGAAAGGAAGAGATGGGTCTTTCCATGCCCCCAAAAAGAGAACTCAATTCCCTCCCTGCCTTCTTTTATGCCCTATCCGCCATTGTATGTGCACATCCGTAAAACTGTTTCACGTGAGGTCACCTATTCTAATGTGGAACGTGCAGTCAATACTTCACTGCGGCATGTGGCGAGATCTGCCCAAGCGCGTTCTCTTGCTCCCTCACTGTCGTGGATCTCGGAGGGCATGAGTCAATGTGGTACATCTGAGTACTTGATTGCTATTTGCTCGCCGCGCCAAAAACTCCCTCGTAATGCCTCGTGCTACATCGGAAACGCAATCCCCCTGACAGCACACACGTGTAGTGCTTACGCGGAACAAACGCGGAAAACTACGCGAACCCTCATTGTCTAGTTCGTCGTTAGTCACTAGTCACTATAGGTGATGAATATTGTGAAGCGCCTCATCGGGAAAAGAGTAAAGTGCGGAATTAGGAAAGGAGGTTAGTGCCTCTCTCCCCAAACGTGGTAAAAGGAACACCAGCAGGGCAGGGTGGTCAAACGATATAGCCAAGAATGGGAGAACCTCCCGATGGCTTTAGGAGACCTTTTCTGCGTTTGTGGCCACCTCATCCACAGTGCTAAGATATCCATCGTGCTCCTGAACATGACGTCACGTGCAGTCCTTAAACGCCTTTGAACCACGTGACATGGGAAAACTTGGGGATGGGTAACAGCAGTCCTACAGCGGGCTGAATAAGGCAGCAGTGTGTGTTTTTACAGTGCACGCGCACCGCAACATACAAATCATGGCACTGTTACTTCGGTGCGGCACCACATTTTCCCAAGTCACGTGACCAAACGTGACCTCACTGCACAAGCCTCATTCCATCCACCGCGCTGCCTCATCCATTTAAAGCTGATAACCCGCTGGGCCGAAACGTCCACAGTGCTGGCTCGTCTACAGCCGTAGGACATCCACAGAGTTGATAGGTCCATCCCGTGCCCTCACGATGCAGTGTCATCCATCGCGCTATGACGTCCATGAGTGGATGCGCTGGCAAGTTGGATGACCTGGCGCAGTGGATGAGGTTACACGAAATCCCTTTTATGTAAGCAATAAACGCATTCGGGATAGTTTAGTAACGCTGCCGCTACTTCTAGAAAAGAGAAATAAGCATGAAAGCACAAAAACGGCACGAAGGTTCATGGCAAGGGTTTACTATTTTACAAGCCATAATTATTTTTAAAAAGTCAAACTTTTCAATGCGTACTATTAAAATTACCCTTCCTGTAGCATAGCAAACGGTAGTAATCCAGGCGTCCGTATCTCACCCCTTCCTGACTACTTCAGCGCCACTAGGGGAATAAAAAGAGAAACGGGTTCAAATTGAAACATACGAAACGCAACTTTTTCAGCCTCTCTTGCATAGTGAGCAGTAAATAAACGTGCATTACTGATAACAAAAACAAATTTTAGATAATGTAAGTTTCAGTGATGGCCACTAACTACTTCTACAGTAGTTTAACTATAACTACTGACTACTTTGTGATTGAGTAGTTTAACTAGTAGTTCAACTACTTTTCAAGCGAGTAGTTCAAACTACTTTTTTAACTACTGCAATGTAGTTTAACTACATCTATAACTACTCAACGTTGTCCACCAACACCAATCCCTTGTAGCGTTCTTGGACACCTAAATATGAATCACAAGCAATAATAAACTTTGGCTCAAGCCATTGCTACGATCGTCAAATACAAAGCTTGCGGCGAGATTCTTTCTGTGCCTACGCGATAAACTAAGTTTCAGAATTATTTCACAGCAAATGAGGCTTCACTAGACAAGCATTAAAAGTGAAGATTTAGTACACATGCACGACACAATTGCTCTGCACCTCCGTTCTCATCAAACAAGTAGCTCAAGGTAAAAGTCGGAAGCACAATCGTGCCGTAAAGCTTGCGGCACAATCGGAAGTAGTTGGCGCCTTCAGTAACCTAACTACTGTAGTTAACTACTTAAAATAGTAGTTTAACTAGTAGTTGCCACTACATTTCTGCAAGTAGTTGATAACTACTTTTTAACTACAATCAGGTAGTTTAACTAGTAGTTTAACTACATGTAGTTAACTACTGGCCATCACTGGTAAGTTTACACGATTTCTGGAAAGCATAAACGAACATCGAAACGAGAATGAAGTAGACGACTTACCCTGCAACGGACCGAAACGTCCTCATGAATTTGTTCACTGCCGCACCTGCCGCATGATAATGATCTAACCCTAACCTGTCCCTACCACAGCCTACCAGGCCTTCCGCCTGGATAAGTCTGTCATATGCAATAACAAACAAGCTCAAACATATTCCTACCGCAAACTGTAAACTGAAAAACACCCTTATGGGTGTAAATGGCTTGTCCTATAACTGACACCTCTTTTTACACCATATGGTCTTAGAACACCCTTTTCAGAGGGTGTATTCTGTGTAAGACCCCCTTTGAAAGGGTGCTTTTCCTTGAAAATGCCTTCTTTTGCACCCTTTAAACACCCTTTTAGGAGAGTGTTTAACAACTTTACACCCTCCTAGAAGGGTGTTTAAAGGGTGCAAAAGAAAGCATTTTCAAGGAAAAGCACCCTTTCAAAGGGTGTCTTACACAGAATACACCCTCTGAAAAGGGTGTTCTAAGACCATATGGTGTAAAAAGAGGTGTCAGTTATAGGACAAGCCATTTACACCCATAAGGGTGTTTTTCAGTTTACAGTGGCAGGCAACTTGCTTGCTCATGCATCAGTCCGCCGTATGCCATAACGAAGAAACCCAAACCTATTGCTACCGCAGGCAACTTGCTTCCGGCTGAATCAATCGGCCGTATATGCAACAACGATCTCACTCAAACCGCAGGTGTCAGACTTGTACAGGAGTATTTCCGTTACGTATCTTAAATACTTTTACGAGTAATCTCGTATCTAGCATGTGCTTTTACAGGTCAGTATTTAGTAATCTAACTCAGATACCTTTTTTTTTTCAATAACTTCTACTCATTTTCGAAGTTATTTTGAAGATACTTCTCTGCGCGTGACACGGGGGTCGAGCGAAATTTTATTTTATTTTTCATCGTCTCGGCAATGCGCTTTGTGCGGTACATACACTCTTAAAAATGAACTTCACCGCAGAGCACGCTCCTAGCCAACCATCATCTCGAATGATATCGTTATCTGCCATGATTTGTTGAAAACGGGGGCGTACGCCTTTTTTGTGACAATTATGGACATCATAGGTGTCACAAAAAAGGCGTACGCCTCCCATTTTCAACAAATCAGGGCAGATAACGATATCATTCGAGATGAGGGTTGGCTAGGAGCGTGCTACGCGGTGAAGTTCATTTTTAAGAGTGATATGCTTTACCGTCCGAGGTAGTCGAAACATCCACGTCCCTCTTAAAAAGCAGTAGCAGCGCCTCGGGTTTGTGAGCATGCAGGAGGCGATGTGTTGTCCTGAAGTATTGTCCTGAAACTTGTGTTGTCCTGATTGTATACGAAAAGGGAGTCTGGCCATTAATGGGACCTGCCTGTACCTGGAGCTCCACCCACTTCTTGAGCTTTCTGACCAATCACGAGCCAAAATGAGTTCGCTATTCATCCCGGGCTATCCAAGCTATATTTCACCTGTATTCACTGGGTGCCGCCTGCACTGTGATATGATCCAGTATCATATCCTGAAAGAATGCCGCGCATATAACAGTATGCGGGAAACCTTCCTTGCACACTCCAGGACTGTCACGTTGGCGAACAACCTATACCCAGGAAGTTCTAACTCTGAACGTTCCCTTAAAATTCGTAACCTCGTGCGTTTGCTTCAAGAAACGGGCCTTGTGCAGACGGCCCGTCAAGCGTGATATGGCAGCCCGTGGAAGAGGATGCAGAGGTGCCTCTACTGTCACGGTTCACTGCGCCGGCCAGCCAGTTCTACTGGCGCGGCCATGGAGATAAGCCACCGGTATCGCCTCTCCGTGGCATACCAACACCGCCGGTCGGGGCGCATGTAGAGGAACAACACCTGCTCTACATTTGGTGACCCGGGAAGATGTACGTGGCCTCACGCTTGGACAATGCCGGTAGGACTGGCTAGTAGGCGCAGTAGCGCGCGCCAGCAGAGACACGTCTTCATCGTCGTCCACGGGCCGCCACATCATACCCCCCATCCACAGTGCACATTAGTCGCATTCATCCTGTGCAGACACTCACCTCCAACTCTTCACCCCATCGTCCTATTCTGGCTATAGTCGTGACAATGCTTGGCCCGCGTGGTGTGGAAAACAACGGCGAGCAAGTTTTGTCATTGCCCAAGCCTAAAACCCGAAGACGTAAACACCAACAGCGCACTATAGGCGAACGTCCCCCGAATAAATCATTGCCAACGAGCAGGAAATCCCGTTCATTTACTCGTAATCACTCGGCTTCAAAATCGGCTTACGTGCAGCTACCTGGGTAATTAAACATTGTACACGCGACCCGCCGCTCCCACATAATGACAACAAGCGCCTCTTGCTTCTCCTCGCTGAACAGGATAAGCAGAGGTAGAGGAGGAGGAGGAGCAGAAGAAGAAGGAGAGAGAAGCAACCCTGGCCATTCCTTCGAGAAAATTGAATTACTCAGTAGGCCTCCCTTTTCTTTTTCTTTTTTTCTAAGAAATATATCCCCCCCCCCCAGTAGGCCGCACGTAAGCCGATTTTGAAGCCGACTGCTAAGAGTAAATGAGCAGGATTGCGTGCTCGCTGGTAATCAGTTATTCATGCTGGCTCCTCCGTTGCCGCTGCTGCTTCTGTTTTCTTCCCCGGGCCTCGCGCGTGGCTTCATCTGCAGAGTCGTTGTTTGTGGGCCCATATAGAGGCACGTGGCGCGTGTTTACTCCTGGGGACACGCGAAGTATGACGTCCTAACCCGGGGCTTTGTTATACTGCCTAGTCGACCTTTCCGGCCGCCTAATATATGTATATATACCTTGCGGTGCACAGTAGTCGTCAGGCAGCATAATGTAGACGCGTTTTCCGGGCGGACACGTCGATTGCGCGTGTCCGTCTTTCCTGTTTCGCTGAGTTTGGAATAAAAATGTAACACACGCGAGTCCTGTAGACATATAGACCTCCCCCTGTTTGTAAACAAATGACGTCATAGTGCTCGACACCCAAGCAGCAAAATGTACTGAAAGTCGAGTGCAATAGGGGTGGACGGGTAGGTGGAAGGCCTTGAACAGACTGATGAAACTAAAGAACATTGATAACACACATACCGTCCACCCCTATTGCACTCGACTTTCAGTACATTGTGCTGCTTGGGCAGCCCCACGAATAGACGAGTTCAGAAAATCCCAGTGCTCTTTGCGCGCGCATTGCATCCTGGGCGATTGCTGAGCGGAAGAAGGAAGAATAATCCTTCACATTTTGCTTTCGCTGACCTTGACACGTCGTGGACAATGGGCCGGTAGGGGAGAAGTCGGAACGGCTTGGAGGCCACCCGTTTCTTTCGTATTAGTAAACTCCCACAGTTCAAAGGGGCGCTAAGCACTGTGGGATTTGCTGAACTCGTCTATTTGGTAGAGTTGGACTACGCTCGAAGCCAGAGGCCAACAAGGTCGTGCCCGAAAGCTACGGCCTTGAGAGGGGATTACGATGGTCCCTGAAAGGGACGCGACCTTCGGTCCTATTTTTCTTTCAGTAGGAGGCAGCGAACAAGAGCCCATTCGTGGAACGCAGCCCTCCTCTTCCGATTTGTTTCGGTTTCAGTCTGTCTACCAACGTCATGACGGCGTTTCTCGGGTAGAGGTCTGTTGTGATGATGGGGATGTTGGATGGACGTGTTGTGACGGCGAGGCACTTTGCAGCGAGGCACTCTGGGTTTAATAGATAGTTTTAGTATATCGGTCATCGGTTGCCGGTACACTCTAAGAAAAAAAGGAGTAAAACGGGGAGTAATTGCAGCTTCTACTCCCCTAGTCTGCAATTACTCCCCATTTTAGTCCCCTAACCCAACATTTAGTCCCGACGTTTACTCCCCAGGACTGCAAATTGTCACTAAACTTCGCGAATGGTCTCCTCAATGCAAAAGTCTACGTAAATATGTGGCCTTGGTCAATTTGAACGACATAAGGCTGTATAACTCACACAACGTAGCAATTTTCCAGCCACACAGAGTAAGAAACAGTTAGCGCATCTTTCTTCGCAAATTGTGCCCTAGTATGGCGCAAGATTTTATATCACTCGATATATCACGTTTGACGGTTTGCTTCAAAGTATCTTCATGCATGCACACCAATTATGTACCTGGGACTCTTACAACAGCGCGTGAAATGCGGTCTTCACTCTGTGACATTCATTTACTCCCGTGTATTTACTCCCGAAAGGGACTATTTTTTGTGGCAATGCAATTACTCCCCGAAAGGAGTAAAAGTACTCCTTTTTTTCTTAGAGTGTAGAGCCGGTATTGACGTCATTACTCTAACGCACTGGCGCGAACGAAATATCGGTCGGGAACCAAAATACCTATCTCTACCGCTCCTACGGGAGATATCGACACTAGCGCCGCCACGGTCTAACTCTGCCGATGCATGGTGGCGACTCCCATGACGAGAACATTGCCAGCAGTAGAAATCAAATGAGAATTAGTTTTGTGCGTGTGGGCATTTTCTTCTTGCAGGCGTCTGGTTTTGGCATTGATTAATGCAAAATTATCTGGCTTATTGCAATGACATGTGCAAAACAATTCGTGCTATACGCGACACGTGGTTTCCCGTAACGATCGCTGGTATGCCCTTGCGACACGCGAGCAAAATATAATAACTTGGTTCTGTCTGGCAAAAATTGCTTTTACTGCGTGCTTTTTATTCCATTATTACGGCATTATTGTATCAGTTGGCACATGTAACTGTCATAAAATTACAAGTGCTCTATTACAGGAGGCATCAGAGGAGCAAGTAACCTGTACGTTCCTCGACAGTGTCGCGGTAAAGACAAGTGTTACGGGAGGCAGCTATCCCGGTAGACGCGGTAGCATACTGGGCTCACGGTAGCGGTGCACTAAAAAAAAAACAACAATCTGCTATAGCTAACGCAATCTTAAAGGAGCCCAGAAAGCCATCTCAAAGATTGTCTGTTTCACACACATTATGAAAGAATGCGACTCGACTTGACAACTAACACACATAAATTATCTGTATGCAATGTTTCCCTTAGAAAAAAAAAAAAAACGCGTGCGAACATAGACGCGCGCGTTCCCGCTCAACTCGCTGTGAAAGGTGTAGCGAGGAGGAGGAGGAGGAGGAAAACGTAACCGGTGATGACGTTACGGTTACAAGAGTGACCGCGCGCCAATCGGGGCCGGCGCCTTCCGCTTTTCCTTTTAGCAGACGACGTTCCCCAAGACCAATCAGCGGGCTGCATCGTGATGACGTGAAAGCAACCCGAGCGGCTAGTTGCAGGCATTGTCACCGTTGCGCACGGTCGCGATGTTTAAAGGAGGTAGGAGCTCCTATCGGCAGGTACTTAGCTACGGGTTTAATAGGTGCAATATTGTTCTTCTACGCTTCGCAATTCTATTTACAATTTATTGTTCAATACATCTCCTTCATAACATGTGCAGTGTTAATACAAAAACGCACTTTTTCCAGGTACGGGTGAGTAGATATACCGTCATCTACATATCGAAAATGTGTCTAAGAGACCTCTCAAAATTTCCTGAGAGGTCTGAGAGGACCTTTCAAGAAATCTTGAAAGGTCTGGTAGGACCCTTTAGCACTTCTGAAGGGTCTGAGAGGACCTTTCAAGGAATCTTGAAAGGCCTGGTAGGACCTTTCAGGCAGCACAGAGGGGTCTGAAAGGACCTTTTAGAGAAAATCTGGAAGACGTTGTAGAATCATTCATGTAGCCTTGAGGGGTTTGGGGGGACCTCTCAGACAGCTTTGCGACAGTGCGTCGTGCAACACCTGTCACAGCAAGTTGCTACATGTTTTGCGCGCCGCGGGACATGCTACCTCGTCCGCTTTGGAAAATAATTCGCAAGATTTCACATGTTTGTGCATTATTCCTCCAAGGAACACGTGTCGTGATAACCTTGTATTGTCGTTCCCCCTTGAAGGTATTGTTCTTGCAATCCGTGCATTATTGCACTGCATGTAAGTGGAAGCGTTTCGGCCAGTCGCCAGCGGATCAATCAGTCTGTTTTGAAACGTTGAAGTGTGAGGACGTCGGCCGAGTAATGGAATCAAAGTTTTGAATTATGGTGACAAGTACGAAATCAACATAGCGTGTAACGTAATTTGAAGTCAACTCGTTTTTGCATTTTAGTGCCCCTTTCAGACGGTTCTACGGGAAAAGAACATTCACTGACACCGGGAGGCTTATAGAGGCGCTTTGCATGCGCAACGTGCATGCATCACGTGTACACGCAACGCTCTCTTTGGCTTGAAAACCCGTTTAGTAGAGGCTCCGGAGCGAGAGGGACAGAGTGGACGGAGCACGCTCTGCAGAGTCGATACTTAAAGGGACCATGAAATGATTTTCGAGAATTCCGAGTACAATGCCGGGAACGGTTCTCATGAACCCTCATGAACACATCCACTATTAACCGTATTCAGTGCACCGGGCCATGGTTACCCCGCAAAAATAGCGGGGCGTGACCGTCGGATTCACCCCTTCGAAGCGGGCTTCCGTCATCAACATCCAGTCCTCTCAGCCAATGGATCTTTTTCACAACGGCCTATGTGCATGCGCATGACCTTGAGACATCGGAGAGGGTTATCTCCGTCTTCACTAGATGGCGCAGTATGGAGACGACAAAGGGTGGGGACCAGTGGGGAGACCGCAAGAACGGCGCCATCCCGTCGATCCCACTCTGGACCGGTTCGCGTCTTTTGTGCTACCCACGTGCAATTGTTCTTGCGCACTCCGAGCGTGGTTCGCTGGAGAGCCGCTAGGATACGACGCCTCGTATGTGTGAAAGGTCCATTGTGGACTTCCGGAAGCACACACTCCGCGGGACCACGTGGGTGCATGGTTTCGGTTTCGACAACAAAGGACGCTGTCGTATATCTCCCGCCGAGATCAATAGAAATATGGCGCTACGCAAATTGTCAGCGATGGAGGAGGAGATTATGCGACGCACACCGTGTCTAGGAATCGTTGCGCGCGCAGCAGCTCCCAAAAAGGCCACCGACAGACACATTTTCTGACGAAGAAGAAGCTGAGAGAGGAAATCGTGCTCCGGTAACCATGCCGACAATCAATGGTTACATTACACTTCCGGTACGCTTCCGTGTCAATGATTAGATACGATCCGCAAGAAACTGATGCCGACGTGGCAAAAGAGTCCATAGATTGAGAAGTTACCCGTCAAAAAGAGCTCGTTACAAGTTAAGTTACCATGTGCAAAATGTAACTAAGTTAATAACGAAGTTCTTCAGCCTGAAATGTAACTCGCAGTTACTGAGTTACTTAAAAAAAGAACGAGTTACTTCCAAGTTACTTCGGACAAAAAATAGCATTGCAGGTGCAGCGCGCGTGAGCAGTTGGGTTAGACCTTGAGTTGCCTGCGGAGGAGTGCGACACGCTTAGTTCCTGTGGGCGCACAATGGTTCAGCTTCATTTCAATGGCAGCGGTTCTTACTTCGTGAATAAAATACTGTAATTGATTTAATATCACGTTTTATGGCAAAAAAATGCCATGAAGGAACCGGAGAGAAAGCACGAAAATATGTGGACGTTAGTGAAAAGCGAGTTAAAAGTAACTTGGAACTTAGCTTAAGTTACTTTGGCAAAGTTACCTGAAAAAGGAACGAGTTCCTCTGAAAGTTACCACGGCGCAAAAGTACCGAGTTAAGTTACAAGTTACCAAAAAAAGGAACTTAGTTACAGTAACGAGTTACTTGTATCGAGTTACCTCGAACTCTGCAAAAGACACTCCGCCAATCGGAAACATCCCTCCTGTTTGACGTCGCGGCCAGTTCGCCTCACAGGAGGGTCGTAGCGGACTCCGTTCACGGCCGTGGTTAATATAGCGAATATTTCCGCCATTTGAACGACTTGATTTTCAACTTTATATTACACAGGGCGAATGCTTTAGTGCAAAGGAACAAATTGAAAATGGTCGTAGGCTTGTCAAATATCCTTTCATGGTCCTTTGATCTTTAACGCGCCATATACCACTTGCAACTATAGTGGAACCAAGCTGCGCAGTCACAGCTTCACTTATGAGCACGACGCAACCAGAATGTGCGCCACTCAAATTGCACCGTGTGAATAGATCCCCAGATGTGGTTTCCCTAAAATATGTATTGCGTCTGGGGAGCTTATAGAGCAGCGGTTCGCCCGGATTTCTGGGGACGGGAATAAATTTGATTTCTGCACTTCGTTTCACCTTCACTGCAGTGTTGCACAACTATCTTCGATCGATGCCACTTCTATATGCCGAAAGTAAAAGCCGTTGTTTCGTGCAAGGAAAAAAGTATCACATTTGGCTCTGCACCGTCACACGTGCTGACGTACACGCGCGTAACAGATATGTGCTATTGTGGACGGTGTTATGTAGGGATGCCCTGTTTTAACTTTTAACAGCGTCGGGGCTACTGGGCTTCAAAGCTGATTTGAATAATTCAGAGGAGAGTCACCGGGGCTGCCAATATGTAAGCTGATTTAAATGCGAACGTTTCACTGCACTCTTAAACAGAACATCGCCGCATAGCACGCTCGTAGCCAACCGTCATCCCGCCCGTTCGAAAACGGGAGGCGCACGTCCCTTTGTGACGCTTGTGCAGTAATGTTAATTGTCACACAATGGTGTACGCCTTCCGTCTTCGATAACTCAAGGAAAAGAACAATGTCATTCGGGATGCACTCTATAGAAAAAGGACTTCACCGCTTAGCACGCTATCATTGTGCTATCATCCCTATCATTCGTGGCAATGGTTGGCGCACAGCATGCTATGCGGTGAAGTTTTGTGTTTAGGGTGTGAGAGTGCTACATGCAGCAGCTGCGGTGCAGGTCAAGATAATTACCAAGACTGTCATCCTCACCGACTCGTCTAACGCTTCCAAATGGTGATGAACACGACGTGCAATAGCATTTTAGCGCGACAGGATGTGCCCAACACAGGCCAATCGGTAGAGATATCTCCATGCAGTGGATCTCCTCCCACGTCGGCACCACTGGCAACGAAAAAGTGGACCAACTGGCATCTGCTGCACACCACAGCAGCATAGACGCCAGTTTGTCAACCGGGGGAGACAGCGACAGAAAATTTCTCCTCAGTGAGATAGTACTTACACGGGACCCTAGAATCAGGGGCCTGCAAAATCATCGGCTAGATCTCCCGCTGAAAGGATTTTCCCGCGATACACAAACCATGTTCTTCAGGACGCGAACTGGAAGTGCTTTCACTAAATTATTACCATAATAAAAGATTGGCTGTTTGGATAACGCACATTGCAGACAGTGAGAGCAACCCGAAACTACTGAACACATCTTGCTCCATTGCAGTGCATGTGCTGTGGTGCGGCAAAAATATAGTTTGGACGCTGCAAGAACTGGACGCTGGATGATATCCTGCATCCTATTGGGCTCTTCCAGGGAAAGACGTTCCCAAACTCGAAGCCTAGTTTGCTTCCTCCAAGAGTCTGGGCACGCCCAAAGACTATGAGACGGAGTATCTTTGCTCGGACATCTCACCAGTCCTGGCAGTGACCGTAGATGGGTAGAAATCCACCGAACCGGTAGAGATGTAGAAAGGGAGTTGACTCAGGGGACAGAATCCGCCGATATTTCGAACAGAAACTGTTAGAAGAACAGTCTCTGTTCGAAATATCGGCGGCTTCTGTCCTGAGGCAACTCCCTTCCTACACTCTTAAAAATGAACTTCACCACATAGCACGCTCCGAGCAAACCATCATCTCAAATGATATCGTTATCTGCCCTGATTTGTTGAAAACGGGGGGCGTAGGCCTTTTCTTGACACTTATGCTGTTCATAATTGTCCCAAAAAGGGCGTACGTCCCCGTTTTCAACAAATCAGCGCACGTAACGATATCATTTGAGATGATGGTTGGCTCGGAGCGTGCTATGCGGTGAAGTTCATACGTGAGGCCGACAACGGCAAGCCCTTTCAACATCGCCACCACCACCACCTCATTTTTAAGAGTGTACTGGCAGTGACCGGTAATTTTCGACATCATTTCAGCGTCTCTTATCATATCACATCATCACCAT
Organism: Ornithodoros turicata; assembly: GCF_037126465.1. Lineage (NCBI taxonomy): Eukaryota > Metazoa > Arthropoda > Arachnida > Ixodida > Argasidae > Ornithodoros > Ornithodoros turicata. Next base: position 11,052,447 of record NC_088210.1, on the reverse strand, counting down.
CCTGGCTACAGTCGTAACGCGACCCACAACAGTGCGACCAACAGCGGCAAGCTATAGTCCCGCTGCAACCACCACCTCTGTTTTAAGAATTGTGCGCACTTCATATTAACCTTTTCTCCGAACCTATATACGAGCTACTCGCTGTCGGAGTAAACCAGCAACCCCTACACACGTCTACATAACTCTCTTACGTGCTCTCTGTGAATAAAACAGCTGCGCGTTATGGAAGATACTTTGTCTGCAATCCCCCAAACGATTACGCCTATGGGACCCTGATTGTTCTTCCAGAACCGTGCGTCGGAAATTTCCGGCGCACGTCAAAAGAACCCCGGGTGGTCGAAATTCTTCGCAGTCCTATACCCCGCGGCACGTGCAGGATGTCGCCACACAAATTGTGGGCAAACTTACCTCACGTGTAAATCTACATACTTATTATTATTGTCCTTCTTACACTCTTAAAAATGAACTTCACCGCATAGCACGCTCCTAGCCAACCATAATCTCGAATGATATCGTTATGTGCCCCGATTTGTTGAAAACGGGAGGCGTACGCCTTTTTGTGACACTTATGCTGTTCACAATTGTCACAAAAAAGGCGTACGCCTCCCGTTTTCAACAAATCAGGTCAGATAACGATATCATTCGAGATTATGGTTGGCTAGGAGCGTGCTATGAGGTGAAGTTCATTTTTAAGAGTGCACGCTTTAGAGCAACAACTACACTCTTAAAAATGAACTTCACAGCATAGCACGCTCCTAGCCAACCACCATCTCGAATGATATCGTTGTCTGCCCTGATTTGTTGAAAGCGGGAGGCGTACGCCTCTTTCGTGACAATTATGAACAGCATAAGTGTCACAAAAAGGCGTACGCCACCCGTTTTCAACAAATCAGGGGGCTTAATCACTCGCACGCGTTAGGAGCTAACGAGAGGCGGGCACTCGTCGACAAGGGCACGTGATAAAACACGTGCACGGCGCTCTTCGCGTGATACGTGAAGGACGTGGGATACGTCACGCGCAATGTGTCAGGTGCCCATCTTTTTGAATTTCCCGCCATTCGTTAGCTCATAACGACCGTAACAACGATGAAGCGATTAAGCCCCCAGGGCAGATAACGATATCATTTGGGATGATGGTTGGCTAGGAGCGTGCTATGCGGTGAAGTTCATTTTCAAGAGTGTACAGCTTTGCTGTTTATTATGATTTGTGTATTATTATGTGATTGTGCTTTACAGCAAAAATATGTACGGGGAACTAAATTGTGAAAATCTGCACGAAAAAAGAAAAATTGTGAAAAAACACAAGTAACATGTCATGATATATACAAACTATCGGCAAAATTAATAAGCGCGTTGCCTCGAGCTCTCTAAAAATAGAACTTCCCAAGCTCAAGGCCGACCGCAGCGGAGAATGATAAGGTTGTCACTCTTGATTAAAGGAGAAAGAGCGGCGCGTTCGTGTTGTTGCGATCACTAACTTAAATGCAAAGTGTCATATTAGATTACCTCTATGTAAAAGAAAACACGAAGACGTTAGCCCCGACGACTGGCCACTCCAGTTCGCGTAGTCTGTGGCAAAATAAACATGAACAGCAATGAGATAACTGATGTTCTGAGGCTGGAACAACATAGACGGGACAATCACATACAAGGCCTCAAGTTGCCTAACGTTTTCAGTGACTTTCATCTTTCATCATGAACAGCAAGGCAGTGATAGGCAGTAACTGAAGTCAGGGAAGGATAACGGAGGTATTTTCGTTTCCGTTTTCGTTACTGCTATATTTTCGTTTCCGTTATCCGTTTCTGATACCAGCTTTTAAGTTCGCTTCCGTTACGTTTCCGTTACTGTTTCCGGTAATGGAACGGCTGTTATACGTACAGAGCTGCGGGAGGACATCCCGTCCGGCTGCAATTTTCCTATTCAAATCAGTCGAAACCGAAACCACCCACTTCTGGAGTGAAAGGAGCGACGGGCGTCCGCGTCGGAGGGTCACGTGTTTTGAAGCAGTGGAGCTGATTTGAGTAAACGTTGATCTGACGATCAGATGGATTTTTGTTCTTTCTTTCCTTTATTTTGTTTATTCTATCTTTTTCATGTTTTTTTTTTTTTTACCAGCTCGCGTAGCTCAGTGATTAGCGCGCTGGGCATGTCACGTCGGGACTTGGAGTTACCACTCGTTCGAACCCCAGTGCCGGCTGTGCTGTCTGAGATTTTTCCCGGGTTTTCTTCGGACGCTTTCGGACATATGCCGGCACAGTTCCCGTAGAAGTCGGCCCAGGACGCATTCCGGTGCGCATTCCCCCAGGTTGTCGTTGAGTCGTGATGTTGCCCACCTTCGTGAGACTGATAATGGCTAACCCTTTCACCACTACTACCCAGTTTCTTTTTTTCTTTTTTTTTCTCATAAGCCGAAGGTCATGCCGTTTCTGTGCTCGAGAAGTGCACAGTTCTGGTTTCGGCTCATTTGCGTATCAAAATCTGGCGACTTACATCTTAAAGTGCGTCGTATCCCGACTTTTTAAAAAATTGGACGAATTTGAAGAAATTCGTGTCTGTAAAAAAAGAAGTGACTGTATGCAATTCTACTGCCTTGCATTTTTTTTTTTTGAAATCATCTAATTAAAAAAAGAAGTTCATTAATTTTTGCGTAATGAGTTGTCCAGTGGGTACATGTGCCTTTCCGCAGGATGTCCGCTTCTGGCGTAACCCGCCTGCCTTGCAAATATGGCATCGGTGCTGTTATTATTATTTTTTAATCTGTAAAGGATAAATAGAAACTCCCTGTTTATTTAGTCACCCGTTAGGTTTAGCAACGTACTTATCAATCGATAACACTTTCTAATCGTCGTTTATGTTTCAGAAATTATTTATGCTGGAATGGGGGGGGGGATCTATTTAATTTCGCAGGAAAAAGTCAGGAAGGGGATAAACTAAGCATAAAGGGACAATGGATAAAGGGACAATGAAAAAAAAAAGTGTGTACTTCTAACTCTACACTCTCAAAACAGAACTTCACCGCATAGCACGCTCCTAGCCAACCATCATCCCGAATGACAGCGTTCTCACCCCTGATTTGCTGGAAACGGGAGGCGTACGCCATTTTTGTGACAATTATGAACTGCATAAGTGTCACAAAATAGGCTCCGCCTCCCGTTTTCAACAAATCTAGGGCGAGAACGTTGTCATTCGGGGTGATGGTTGGCTAGGAGCGTGCTATGTGGTGAAGTTCATTTTTAAGAGAGTACTTATGGATTTTGCTGGGGTGCTGGTGCGTGGGGTAAAGCGCAGGAGCAGGCGTTTACCCCTCTCGCTAAAGCGCTCTCGGAAACTATACTCGCTTGTATCTCTCAGACCTGAACCGCCCATTTGTACTCCGAGCAGATGCGAGCGATTACAGCGACCCGCGTGTCGCTTTAGTTGAGCTTAGTCTATACCTCCTGATTGTTTCTTCTTGAACATGTGCGTTAATCTATAGATTCAGAACAGCTGAAGGAATGCATTTCATCAGGAGAATTCCGGACTTCGTGTAAATTAAAGAGGAAAATTTAGACCTTTCCTAGCGACCCATTACATGCATGTAGAATATTCCGCAGGGACGTCCCTCGTGTGAACACACGGGTGTGCGTAAAAGAAAGCATTGATTCATTCAGACAGCACCCGGATTAAGCCGAATAGCACCTGGATTATTTCAGATGGCACCTGGATTAAACCACACTCTTAAAAAAAAAGGGGTGTACTTTAATTCCTTTCCTTGCCACATATATAACACCCTTTTGGAGAGTACAATTGCGCTCAAAAGGGTGTCTCCTCACTCCCTCAAGGGAGTAGCATAACACCTTCTCCCTGCCGGGGAGTAAGATTACTCTCCAGTAGGGAGAAAGGTGTTATGTTACTCCATTGAGGGAGTGAGGAGACACCCTTTTGAGCGCAATTGTACTCTCCAAAAGGGTGTTATATATGTGGCAAGAAAAAGGAGTTAGAGTACACCCTTTTTTTAAGAGTGCAGGTGAGCTCGCGTATGCCCAGTGAACTCTCTCTGAATCAAGTCCTGCACAAAGGTCTTAATCTCAAGGCTGACCTCCTAGTGAAACTTATCTCGTTCCGCCGCCATCTGGTCGTACTGATTGCAGACATTCGCAAGGCCTATCTGCAGATCGCGACCTTGTTGGATCTGCCTACACTTTTGCTTATTTGCAGTAATGCACTAATGAGTGCGGCAAACAACGGCAAGATACCTCGACCCCCCCCCCCCCCCATCCCCCGCAGTAATTCTGCACAGTTGTTCGGCTACTGCAGTTGTCAAGGGCTACTTTCGTAGCCCTTGACGTGTTTCCTAGTCACTGCTAGCCAGTGGCGGATACAGATGGGGGGGGGGGGGGCGATCGCCCCCTCCCCAAAACGTCAGATTATACATTGGATTTCCCTCTCTCCCCTCCCCCATTACGGGCTCCGACGCAGAAACCGCCCCCCCCCCCAATCTGAGGGTCTGGATCCGCCCCTGCTGCTAGCTCTACACTCTTAAAAATGAACTTCACCGCATAGCACGCTCTGCACCAACAATTGCCATGAATGATATCATTATCTGTCCTGATTTGATGAAAACGGGAGGCGTACGCCTTTTCTGTGACAATTATGAACAGCATTAGTGTCACAAAAAAGGCGTACGCCTCCCGTTTTCAACAAATCAGGGCAGATAACGATATCATTCGATTCGAGATTATGGTTGGCTAGGAGCGTGCTATGCGGTGAAGTTCATTTTTAAGAGTGTACGACAACTGTTCTTGCTACGTTTGTTTGTTTGGTTATTTATGCCCATCCGTGTTTATTTCAATATATCTCCTTCATGCCACGCAAGCTGAACTGTTCCTTTCGTGGAACTTCCTAAAGAACACGTGGTCTCAGGCACACGTTCTTTACACGCGCATGTTCGTTTTCCCCTCTCTCTCTTCCCCCCCCCCCCAGAAGGTTACGGGGCTGCTCCCACTCATTCCTCTCCCAAGCTCTTATCCAATAATCCATCGTCTCGACACTGTTTCACATTGTGGATGATATTACTTCGTAAGCGTCGACAAATTCCTTTCGCAGCTCACGTTAGTGTGTCTTTAAATAGGTCTGCCGTAGGAAGAGGATTTAAAGACGGCAAAATTTAGAAACATTTCTCTTAGCACCGCTCTTAAGTTCAGCGCGTCGTGAAACTTCCTTCCAGAAGTTTACGTAACATTTTATCTTGGGACTTCTTTGTATAAGGACATTTAACAAAAGGAACCCCAAACAGTACGTTACTAGAAATACACCCAGAATCTGGATTGGGTGGGATTGTTCTGAAAAGTAAGACAAGATGAAGAAGGTAGTACCGCGAAGGTATAGCCGCCTACACTCTTAAAACGGAATTTCACGGCATAACATGCTCCTATCATTCCGTATGACAACGTTGCTCCCCTGATTTGGTGAAAACGGGAGACGTATGACTTTCTGTGACGCTTATATGTCGATTGTCACAAAAAGGCGTACCTTCTGCGCATACCACACATTAGAAATCACAACGGTATTATTCTGTGCACCGGTTGTCTTTGACCAATTGGTAGAGCCCTGGACCGGCAATCCAGAAGATGTGGGTTCGTATCCTACAGCTGGCTAACCTTTTCAGTGACTTTCATCTTTCATCGTCTCTGCCCACGTGGTAATTTTCTTTTGTAAGAGTGTATTCCAGACCGCTTACTGTTGGCCGCAGGTAACCTCCACTAGGGGCTGGTGGAGTTAACGATGAAGTAGCACGAAAGAAAATGAATGAGTGACAAAGCGAAAAGAGGTATCCGATGCGTGTACGGGATTTACTGCACATGACTAGAGTCAGTAAATAAGCTTCACTTCAGAGTATCGACACTGAGGTCCAAGGGAGAGCAGGAGCGCCATCTTGTTTCTTCACCACACCGGCATCATCCCATTTGAGGATCAAAGACGGCAAACATAATGCTCCCTGTGGGATAGAGAAGCGTGAATGATTGTTGTGCTATAATCCATGTATTGTCAACCAGAGCGTTCCGAGGATGTCAAGGTGAGCTCAAGGCCGTCAACTGCTGCTTGCAACCGAAAAGAGCATTTCACCCGCGCACGATAGATGGCATCGTGCGCTAACGTGCTCCAGAGCCGTTTATAGAGAGAGTTTGGCCATTAGGAGGAGCCTAACTTGAACCGCGTCATGCGACGTCACGGCTGAACGACCTCCCTCGCCGCGCTCTATTGTTGTCCATTCGTCAACCGGCCGCCGACGCCATGTTGATGCAAAGCGTTGGTCACGATGCAAGGGGGAAGACACGTGCGTATCGCGTCCTTCGAGACCCCTTCGTCCTTGAATCCTTTCAGTTTGGTAACAAATCCCCCATTTCACAGGCGCCTGTGGGCCATAAGCCGGCGACTCTGGGAGATTACATTGAGCGCGACAAAAGTACATGCCGACCAGCCGGTGAACTGCATCAAGATGGCGCCTACCTGCTGGCTGATAAGCGGATTTCGATTGAGTTCAAGCGTTATGGGCGGTGCAACACCGACTCTGACGTCAAAACAGGCTCCGCCCGTGAAGCGGCAAAAGATCAAAAGATGGCCAAACTCTCTCTATATACGGCTCTGACGTGCGCGTGTGCGTGGGTAGAGTGGCGCGGAAACAAGATGGCGCATGCTCGCTCTTGGAACTCAGTGTCGATACTCTGAAGCGTGGCTTATTTAGTGACTCTACATGACCGCTAATGTCCACTTTCTTCCTAATACTAGCATGCGTCCAAATTTGACTTCCCCCCCCCCCCGGATGTCCCGGATGTCCCGGAAATGTTTTACGATGGTGCGAAACGTCCGATGCCTAACTTGGGAATGCCACGGCTCGAGTGTAGCTTGAGTTTGAGGACACTGCAAGGCCGGTTTACAGCGCGGTGCGGTGTTCCTTTCTGGCAAATTATCAGCATCAGCATTATCGGTCTAGCAATGAATTACCAACTAGCCCGACAAAGCATTTTGTTTTCTGGCAAATGACTTACGTTGCAGGAGACATCTACAAGTGAGTGCCCAAACGAAAATAATTTAAGCTGGTGTGTGTACCAAAAAAAAATGTCCTTAGCAGGAAGTCAGCGTTGTCCTTGTACTCATACTTGCCTGTCGTCTTGAGTTGATCTGTTATAGTTTTCATGTTTCAAAGTCAACAGCTATACCCCACCTAGCTTTGTCCAGTGCAGCTAACTCCGACTGCAGGACACGGCGGGCTTCACTGTAGCGTTCCGCGTCCATCCCGCAGACCCAAATTTTTGAACACTACTTTCCTTCTGCTGCTTTCCTTTTCCTTTCCTTAAGAATTCGCAAACTTACTTGCGACAGGAGGTCGACTTCTTTAGGTAGTGACAGTTTGGGACGTGTCTTCCGCTTTGCTAACGGAAGGAAACCAGAGTGGCTTTCAGAAGCGCACCTGATATCGAGCGCGCGGGGCCCAGCAACAAAGCCATATCTGAAAACGTGAGCTACTATATATACTTGATTTTGAACCTGAAAATTTCTTTAAAAGTTATACTACACATCTTTCAGCATGGACGATCGAATAGCCGATTTCACACACCGGAGCGCTGCTCGCGCACGCGTTGTACCCTGGGAACGTACTGACATGGGAAAGAGAGATCGGTCGATAGCGTCTCGTTCTCGCTGACCTTGACACCTCGCGGACTCTGGGTCGAGTGAAGAGAACGGCTCGTGGGGCACTTTATCGTGAACCGGCATGAGTGCACTGAAGAAACCGCGTGCTCCTCAACCTTGGAATGTTGAACCCTCATTTGGGAGAGGGATCACTTAGAGTCACTCAATAGGGGGCAGAGTATAGCGACACAGAGCCACACCGGCGAGCAAGCCGCCATGTTGTGTCCGGCGCAGCTGCATCGTTTAGCAAAGGGGCGCCAATGGGTGCGTTGAGTCGCGAAATTCACATTGAAATTGAAGAAATTTTGACAGGATTACGAGCACCGGAAGTGCGCTTGACCGTTTAGTTGAGAGAGCTATGACTCTCTTGACTCTGGGGCCGCCACTCAACGCACCCATTCTCCCCCTTTTCCGCAGGAGAACAGCGCGCAATCGAGCCAGCTGGCAGCCGAGGAAAGCCATTAGGATGGAGGGGGCCAAACATGGACGGCGCGTTCTAGGAACGAGACACCACGTGACATGGTCAGCCCAATCGCGGGCACCGAATGGCGGCTCCGGCGCGGAAAACGAATGCGATACCATGTACTGTAACCCCATTTAGTGACTCTGACCACACTCAGGTCGCTCCGCGGGCAATAGGGGAGAGAGGGAGAGTGGGGAGCCGCGCTGACAGCTGATCTGCTTCCATATCGTACGTACGTACGTATATGCGGCGCCGCCTCAAGAAGCGCATGTGTGAATTCAGCTTTACATCAGCATCCGTCATCGTTCCGATGTGTCCTGTGTCGTCCAACCCTTGGACGCCACACCGACCACCAAGGACTACCATATGTCCCAACGTCCTTTCGCTCTGCCGCAGGGGTGGCTTCTGCCCCGCCGGGAGAAACTTATAAGGGCGAGGTCGGCTCATTTTTAGCAGCATCATCGTCACCTTCATCTTCCCCCGCATCCCTCTGCGGATTCATGTTTGAGCAAACCTTCAACGGATTAAAACCTGTCCTTCGAACACTGTCACAAGTACCATTCTGATCCTATTATTCAGCAGATGTGAATAATGTACACCTTCGAATAATTGTTTCAAACTTGCAAAAGGACTGAACGAATAACCTTCCTCACCGAAACTATGTTTTTCGAATCAAATATTCAAATCGTGAATTCAACCGAAACAATCCCGAATTGTAGAATAGTGTTTGTTTTTCGAAAGCCCTCGTAGCGCCATATTTTATGGATGAGTACGAAATTGGTCAATTTGAAAAGCAAAATGTTTGAGCATCAAATAGCATCTCGTATTCATGTCATACCGCGGTGCGCGTTCATTCTTCTTTTCTATGTCGTCTTCTCGCAAGTTCTCGAGCCAATAGAGAGCGTAGCTAATTCATTTCGATGAATATCGACGCTATTGCCGTAAAATAGGGTGCTAACCCATTGTCCACTATGGACACTATTTCTTTGTACCCAAAGGATACCCAAAGCGCTGCGGTACCCTATTCTAAAGCCATATACTAAGCTTGGAATGCCGGTTGTCCACGTCCTGAAACACGCCACGAAAACGTTGCGTTACTCGCTATGGAACTTCAACGGCGCAGAAGATACTTCGCCTGACGTGACCTTCAGTGTAGGTGAACGCGATACCGAAACTACCGCTTTTCATTTGTTCCGTGTTAACGCCGCGAAGCGACTGTGGCTATATGACTGGTGTACAGACATGGAGAATCGCTTTTCACCTTTTGCATTGAGAATGCGCAAAATCTCTATGGGTCAGTTTCACCAACGCTGGTTAGGGGTTGATCCGGGATCAAGCGTCACTTAACTTGAAATTACGAGTCAATCCTCTTTCTCTAACGTTAGCTAGCGTTACAAGAATTCCCCTTGTGTCACTAACTAACGTTATTGACGAAAAAGTGACGGCTAGCTTCAAGTTTAAGACACGCTTAATCTTGGTGTAAAGTTAATTCACCGTTGGTGAAACCGGGCTATGTCTCTCTGGTTTGCCATGCTATAGCTGCGACGTCACAGGTTATATGCGTTAAAATGTCGACGTCACTAGAATGCCACGGGCTTTGGCTTACAATAGTACATGCTGCACAGCTGCTACTGTTTGTTTGCAGTATTGTGACCCGCCCAATGACCCGCAGTGCTGCTTTCGGTGCTTTCTTTTTCTTTTTTTCAGTTCATCCTCTTTTTGTTCTGTATGGGACACCTCGATTGTTCCTGGAATGATTCGCACTTAGAGGGGTACTAAAGTGCAAACAAACCGACGGGGAGTGAATGATGAAAGTTCTTTCTCCCCATGTGAGAGAACCGGAATAACTAAACAAATAAATAAACATTTCTCCTCGCGGAATTAAAAATACCGTTACCTTGACATCAACACATAAGGAACGAGATTCATCTGTTGCGTCGTTCGTGAGTTTTGTTGTTTGACAATTTTTTGACGGTTTTGACGATTGTCGCTTGAGGAAATCAATCCAAGGCCTCTCCGCATTGTCGCTCTGCTTCAGAAGGAGAGGGAGAGGGAAAGCGTGAATTGCGTTTTTTTTTTTCTTTCTATCGATCATAAGAGGAACGTGACTCATCGGTTGCATCGTTCGTGATTTGCGAGCGAAAGGAACCGCAATTTACCGTTTCCCCTCTTCCTCTCATTCTCAAGAAAGCCAACAGCTCGGAGCGGGCTCCCATTTGTCTCCTCAAACGATTTGACCAATCATCGCGGGAGATCGTTTGAGGAGAGCAATCCGAGACCTCTCCGCATTGTCGCGCTTCTTGAGAAGGAGAGGAAAACCGTGAATTGCGTTTTTTTTTTTTTTTCGATCGATCATAAATCAGGAAAGACGCAACTGATGAATACTGTTCCTTTTGTTTTCGTGTCAAGATAACGTCCCCTCTCATTCTGCAGCGGGAAGATTTTTGAACTTTAGTGCCTGTTTAACCCATTTCGCTTCAGCCTCATATCAACAGGGAGTGCCACAATGGTCAGACCTTGTAACAACGCGAGGGCGGTCGCCTCTGACGAAATCGCCATCTTGCCCTCACCCCACGTGACAGCTAGGCAACGTCGTTTTGTGGTCATGTGACCTTGCTTACGCGAGCACTGTTTCCGCGCTGGCCGACCTGTCCAGAATGCATTGCGTTCCCTCGGCATGCTATGGTGCACATAGCAATGTGTGGTAGAGCAACCCTGTGCTTATATCACTCGTCTATCGTCTCACGTGTACCTCGGTGAGGTAGCGCAACAGTGCAACTCAGCCGGTGAAACACTCCATGTCATCAGCGTCGTCTAGCGTTAGTTATTGTCGCACGGCAGATGATGCGATCATACACCGTGATCTGTATTGCAGTTCCAAAGAGGGGCTATGAGGCCGGGGCCATTACTGAGGCAGCGCTCGTGTTGACATCACTTCTAGAGGACTGGTGCAATATAATGCAGCAACGTAACGTACTGGTTTCCTTCGTGGAATTTTCGGTGTCTTGTTTGCACTTTTTAGTAGAGCTGGACCCGTATTGCGATTCTTAGGACCTCGCGCAACGACGTTAGCTGGTCATGAAGGCGTGATGTCATGCGACGAACAAAGACGTCTAATACTATTGGCATCATCATATACCATCATATCATAGCCTTATCATTTCAACTCATACTTTCCCTTGGGTAGCGAGCCATAAAAGCGACAAATTTCGTGACTCATTGAGATGACACGTATTAGTTGTTGTTGCACAGCTGATCAACAATGCTGTAGGCATTTTTCTTTTCTTATTTTTCTTTCTTTCTTCCCCTTTTCTTTTCTTTTTTTCTTTTCGTCCCCTTTTCTTTCCTTCCCCTTCCCTTTTTTGTTTGGAATAGCAAGCCGACCTTCGTCTGGCTGACCTTTCCTTTCTTTTTCTTAATAAACATATCCCCCCCCTGTAGGCATTTTAAATTAGACAATGGCACACAAGGGACACGGGGGGGGGGATATGTTTATTAAGAAAAAAGGAAAGGAAAGGTTAGCCAGGCAAAGAGCCGGCTTGCTATTCCGAAAAAAAGAAAAAAAAAAGGGACACGGTTAGCGGCATCCTCCGCACTCTATACTAGAACGTGTCAACTTGTCACTTCGTCGCTGAATCTCGCTCGGACATTTCATTAACCTCCTTCCCTGCCCTCCTCTCTCGAACATTACCCTCCTCCCGTACCGTCGTATTTTCATCCGGAGGAATTCGCGGTCATCTACAGGTTGTTGTTGCTGGTCGATTGGCCGCGACATGGTTCGCGACTCCGCCGCCAGAGCGCTCCTGTTCGTCACCATGGTTACCGAATGAAGCTTCCTAGCCCGGCAGCCCCAGCCGGTCTTGAGCCCGGGATATAAAACCTCGGCGGTGTCCAAACACCTCGCAGTCCGTCAGAACGCGCGTGTAGAAGCGGGCTCCTCCAGTCTCACAGCCAGCATCGTCGTCGCCGCCGCCACCGCCGCCGCCGGAACGTTACGTGACAACTGTGTATGGTGACTGGACGTGGGGAGACTTGACTCGTGGAAAGCTGCACTGTTACCCAAGATGCGACTGACAACTTGTCTACAGAAATGTTATGTAGTGACTGCTTTTCCGTCGGTGATATGCGAAAGATCAACTGTGTCATTTCTGGAGGCTCCGTTGCTCAGGCTTTACGTCACTGTCATGCACTGATGTGAGGTGAGTTCACGATGACTGATAAACTTTTTTTCTGGAATCCTTTAACTTTGGTGCAGCACACATTAAATTCTAGGTTGCATGCATCTAAACTTCAAACTTGTTATCTAGCGAATGTTGAACTAGTTTTATGAGTTACTACTCGATCATTACTCTTGCTGTTCATAGCGTTATCTAAGTTGTGATATGCGAACATGCCTGTCAACGTACTTTTGTGCTAACCTGTGCATTTTTTCTCGAATGTTAAGTCAATTATCTGTTGATTATGCCGGAGTAAAAATGTCAGTCTCGCTCTAAAATGTACAGCTGAACAGTCTGTCTGGCTATTCAGGCGTGACTGCCCTGGTGCAAAGCTAGTACAATAGAAGCAGGAGAAAAGAAACGGGTGTTTCCACTTTTTCGTTTTGTGTAACGGCCTTTTTCCGGTAATGCGAAACAGGTGTAAGCCAAACATAATTTTGCTCATCTGACGCGTGAACGCGCGCCTCTTAATCTATTCCTGCAGTGTGCTGGTCACAAAATATGTGATTGGCAGTTCACTGAACACTATCTATATTGTACAGACTTCGCGCGTATGAGGCAAACTTCGGCAAGCGAGCACATCACCGCCGTATGGATTTCGAGAATACTTGTAAAAAATATGTAGTGTTGTAACAATTAACTTGTCAATGCGCACAGCTATAAGTCAATTGCCCATCATAAGACAACCGTGAGCTCTAGTAAATGCGAAGGTATTAAGTATAACGGTTCCGAAAACACAATAAGTCAATCAATCAATCAATTTTACTTTATTGAGTCAATCGCCTTATTCCTGTGAAGCAAATGACATCACTTGCTGATGTTTGATTTGACAACTTCATCACATTATCAATCGGTTTCGTGCAGCGCTTCGGATCGACTAAAATTTGCTTACGTGCAGCAACGAAACGAAGTAACAGAGGAATTTCAAAACTTCAGAAAACTTCATCGCATGCATAAGGAGAAGGAAAACGCTTCGCTCGATACTTGGTCCTGCAAATCGCATTGCTTTTTGATATTGGTTTAGGGGAAACGTTCTTACCGCCGAGTTCAACGCCAGTCACAGTGAGATTCTTTCCGAGGCCCTCACGCGTAAGATGTCAGCTGCTTCGTGTACAGTCGAAGTCAGGCCACCAATGCTGACCAGGAAAATCTTTGGAAAGACGAATGTTATACGCGTTCGGGAATACAGTGAAAATATTGCCGAAAGACATTCGAGTCCATACAATATTGAGTGTGCTTACAGTTATTCCATTTGTTTCACAAACTCGTCCGTCACTTGAATGCACATCTTGCGAGTGCTTCGCAGTGACACGTACAATCATTAGACGCTGCACAAATGGCCCCGAGACGTTTCCGTTTCATAAAGGACGATTAATAACACCCAGGATAATTAAGCTGCGTATCCAACGCCCTGAGTCGTTTTTTGCTTGGCATTTTTTTGAAGAGTGTTCATGTCCCCAAATAACTACTTTGTTCTATCCTGGCGTCCCTAGAGCGTTTATGGAGTAAATAAGTTCCTGTAAATCGTGCTTTGCCTGCACGACACAAAAGTCTGGCTTGAAAATTTTTTTCTCGTACTTCCGAATAAGTATATCTTAATATTCACGTCGTGACGCCAAAACATGTCAGCGTGTGAGCGCTAAAGAATCCCTCGGCGCCGGAGGTAAAGATAACCCCTTTTTATGCATGCAGGTGACCTATATCCCAGAGCGTTATGCCTCTTTGTCTATCATCGTCTTTTATGTGTGTGTATGCTCCGTAAACGAACGGTCGACATGTCGAGCCATCTATCGCCTCGTTAGGAAAGCTAACATTGCAACACGATGCATGCATTTTCTTAAATTTTGCGTGACACTTCGCGTAACTTTGCGAAATGTTCGACTTTCGTCAGCGACGCTGCAGTGATTACTTCCTGTAAATCGTGCTTTGCCTGCACGACGCGGGAGTGATGCTGGGAAAATAGGTCACTCGAACATCGTAACTAAGCATCACGAACTAAATCACGAACTTTCGTGCGGATTTATTATTTAAAACACTTTGCTGGTGATGCTCCGCGTAAAAAAAAAGTTTTATAACTAAAACGGACATAGTCTCATTTCCAGAACTTAAACAATGGCTGTGTTTCAGATAAAACATAATTAAAAACAAGTATCGCGCGTGTGATTACGCGGTCAAGAGTGCCTAATTCTGCTGCACCTTTTTGTCGCTGTAATTTTCGTTTCACAATTTGCTTCGAGTTTTGTTTTACATAACTATACTCCAGCCTTGTCGAAAGCGCTCCTGAAGTTCCCCTCGTGGGCGTTGTTTAATCCGTCACATCAAAACTCTCGCGTTACGCAAATGTTAAACGACGAAATAATAAAAATGAAACAAGTCGCACGTCCAGAGCGACACGTGGGACGCACAACAACAACGACAGTAAATGAGTGAAGGAAAAACGATTATAACATGGGGATGCGAGGGACGAAGGGAACAATTATTAACCAGCCCGAAAGCATACCCTTTCGCGGAACTTTTGGAAACTGGAGGAAGCGTAACAAGAACGGGTTCCGAAGGTGTAAAATATTTCTCACATTATAGAGCTTTCTGAGCTAATCATAAACATCTCATAAGCTCAAAACAAAATACGATTACGCTGAGCACGCGTTCATTTTCGAAGTAGCTTTTGCGTTATTTTTAATGTAGTGGTTAGTTTAGAGATGCTATTGGGTAGTTACGGGGACGGTGCCAAAGAGCAAGAGAAA
Organism: Ornithodoros turicata; assembly: GCF_037126465.1. Taxonomy (NCBI): domain Eukaryota; kingdom Metazoa; phylum Arthropoda; class Arachnida; order Ixodida; family Argasidae; genus Ornithodoros; species Ornithodoros turicata. The sequence continues at coordinate 11,037,351 of NC_088210.1, read as the reverse complement.
GCAAGGATACAACTGACTACGGGAAGGAAAAAAAAAAGCAGTACAACAAGCGGTGACAGTGCATTGTAAAATGTTTAATTGAGCGGCAATTACTGTAATAAGATTACGTTAATTGGGGTATTGTTTGAGAGCAATGACAAAATCAGTCTATGTTGGAGCATTTGCCTATTTTCCTGACCAAGGACGTTCCAGTCATTCACGGTTCTAGGAAGAAAAAAAAAGAATATTTGAATGTCTGATTGTTATGAGAAAAGGGCTCAAATGACATAGAATGGATGTTTCGTAGCTGACTTGGGAGCTAGATTTGATAACCGACCTGCCCAGATGCTAATCTTGTTAAATTTGGAAGTAGATACTTGTAGTTTTTTTTTATTTTTTGTTAAACCTGAACGCGTTGTTTATTACGAGATAGAATTCTTTCATTCTGTGTAAGGCGCTGTCTCTCTGATAATGTGGAAAGCTGTTCTATTTCCCTGTCACTGACTGAATCCGTGCGCCGGTAGCGACTAAAAATGAAGCGTAATGCTTTTCTTTTTTACACTTTCTAGTCTCGTTATGACAAGGCTTCGCATGAGGGTCTCAGATGACGTCGGCATAGCAGGCATGGGCAGTAATAGTAATATTTTGTATTATAATACTATTACTGTAATACTTTTGAGTATTTGTATTATGAATTATAATACTCATTTTTGAAGTGTATTTGTATCTGTATCATAATACACAAAACGAGGAATTTCATGTATTATAATACTTTTGAAAGCGTAATACTTTTGATAGCGAGGTCGTAAGTTCGACCTGCAAAGTCTCACTGGTGCACTTTATGAGAAATTTTTCGTGTCCCACAAACATTTGGACACGAACAAGGCTCCTATTACAGTGTTCCCCTGCACCAAATTATCCCAAAGCGAGTGACTTCGGGGCCAGAGGTTACTGGAGGTTTCCTCGCATTCCTTCCACTTCAGCATCCGTAAGGATGAGTCATACCACTGCAAGACCTTTGTCTTATGAAAGAGTGCGTCCAGTGCAACCAGGCACTCCTGTAAGTGGTTGCACAATGGGCAGTCAGAGGCTTTTGAACAGCCCACATTTTATAGTCCAGAGTGGATGAAATCAGGACTCTGCCACAGTGAGGGCAAGTTGTTCACTGCAATCAAATTGATCAGCGCTATCTGATCGTATTCGGAAAGATTAGACCGTGTGCAAAAATGTAAGCGTGAACACAACGTCATTGGAATATGATCGTCTCGATAAGGAATGCGCATATATTTAAGTAATTCTTCTGTTCTCTTCCTTTCTTTCTCCACAGGTTAAGTATCAATGTATGACAAGTATTACTCGTGTAATACACAGAAGTATTAGTATTATGTATTATAATACTCGTTTCTGAAACGTATTTGTGTCTGTATTATAATACCGATTTCTAGAAAGTACTATGTATTAGTATTATAATACAAAATATGAGTATTACTGCCCATCCCTGCGGCATAGTTACTTACGTATTGTTACTCGCATACTTTGCACTACACTAAAGCGGCGAGCAAACTAGCCCGAGAAGTTGAGAAGAAATGGAAGAATAGAAAGAAGATGGAGGGGGCACATAGTAGTGTGAAATAAATGAATAAATGTAATCCAACTCCGATATATGACTGGGTTCAGGGTGTACTACCAATATACGCCAAAACAAAAAAGAAAGAGAAAAACGCAGGGCGCTTTCCACGAATGAAAACTACCTAATGTTGCTAGAAACAGTAAATCGTCGCACCTAGTATTTTTAATTGCGCCTAATTAATTTATTAGATAAGGTCATTGATACAACTTTTACTGTCACAAGGCCCGCTGTAGAGTCCTACCCTGTATCTCAATGACCATTGGTGTTTCTTTCATGTGTGTGCGTGTGTGTTTTTTTTTTGTTTTTGTTTTTCATCTTCCTTTTTGTGGCGCAGCGCAGCCAGTGGAGGCGAGCTCAATTGCTGTACTTTCACATAACTTTAACTTCATTCTCATATCTCACATCTAATGTTTCGCGCGTAATGGGTTAGTGTACTGCCCTTCAGGTGTGAATCACCCCAGGTCGTAGCCACGATTTATTTTTGTTGTTGTGTTAATTGCAAAGCTGTCGACAGCCTCGATAAACACAAGATTGAGGTGTTTACAGCAAGGTACAGCGCGAACTTTCTCCATGACAGGTTAGAACTTCTTTGAGAAATGGGTTCTTTACAACTTTCAAGGGCCCCTTATTGAAAGGAGTTCGCGACGCAAACACACGACCCTGCTTATCTCTCTTTTCTGTATCTCTCCGTGCGAGAGAAATATAAGGCTAGCTGTTCAGACTAGAAATGCCGGATCAAGAGAAGATACTCTGAAGCTTTAACCTTTAATTTGATAAATGTGTGTGCAGTTTAATGCACTTTAAGCGGCTGTACCTGATCAAGAAGTTTATAAATAGTATCAGAAATCTCTGGCGTCACGTAGGAAACGCGGTGAATACTGACGACCTTCGTGCGAGCGGATTGAATTAAAAATCGCTCGTATTAGGGCATGATGAGCCTCTAACGAGATTATCAATATATATTTTAACGATTCGTACATAGTAGTGTATTAGCTAATCCGTTTTACTCTCGCACGTTCCTGAGACGCGAATTATCGACTAGCCCCGCGTTCGAGGCTTCTTCTTTTAAGTGGTAAAATATACGGCCATTTCACGTCCCACGAAAAGAAGCACCGTCGAAAAGAAGATTCTCCGTGTTGTCGTGTGTCAGCGGACACCCAACACCGTTCGGGCTGGTGCCCTTTTCTTGAAAGGCCCTTAGGGTGCCGTGTGGCAGAGGTATCAATCTTTAACTTCTTTCTGAAGGCGAAAAGAGCTAAGATGCTATCGCTAAAGCAGAGCGGGCTCGTTCGTCGAGCATCTGTGTCCAACAGCGACGCTTAGGAAAGCAGGGTGTAGTTGTATATGCAGACAGGACAACATTAGTGCTTGTTTTCGCTAACGTGGCTTGTGAGGTTCTTTCGTGGGTTTAGAGCCATCTCTGATTTCTATGCGTTGCATTGTGGAGCTTGTAATAAGTTTAGCAGCAAGTAATGTTGAAGGAATTGTACAACTGTCATGGGTACTACGTGCTACGTGGTATCTACAACTTCTTCACCAATAGTGAGGAAGACACGGCTTTCTAAGGTACTCCAGGCTCAAAGAAACCCTTCCTTCCTTTGAAATATGGAGGTCACCGCTATTTCAGTGCTAGGTTATGCTGTGTGTAGTGCACACAGCGAATACGGTTCACTGCGTTTTGGATGATTTATTGCTGGGGCTCTGACTTTTCCGAGTTTGCATTTGGCGGAAATCGGAGGAAAATGGGGGGGGGGGAGTTACCGGAACTTTCAATGTCTGGAAGATTTTGAGCTTTTCGGATGTTCTCTGAACGGTATCTTTGACAAACTGCAGATTTTCCAGAAATCGATAACTCCTCTGAGGCATTCCAGATATTCTAGAACTTGAAAGCCTCGTTATGCACAAGTCCATTTTTGTAAAAAAAGAAAAAAGAAAAAAAAAACGCGCGCGTTTTTAAGAAAAACTGTTCGGAGAACCTTCGAAAAACTGAACTGAAACTGAATTTGAAAACCCGGTGAACAAATGTGCCAATTGAAAACCCGAAAAGTCGGAACCCTACTTATTGGTGCCGTTGCCACAACATCGACAGTAAAGCAACTTGTCACTTGGGCTAATGTCCATGTCCCAGAAAATTACACAGAAATATTCATCATACTTTAATTAACGCGAGTAGTTTAGTGCTTCGTTGTTGTTTTTCTCATCTAACTTAGTTTTTAGTGCTTCCGGTCGTTAACTAGAAGGGCAAAGATTCATTAATATTTCAATTAGTACGGCTCGAAAATAGCTCTAAAACAGGAGGCTGCCAAATCTTAGCGCCACATCCTTGAGCCAACTCATCCTTGTAGCTTTTGTCCGCACTTTGAGATGTCCACGCAGACACAGGACTGTATACAGGACCGCATAGCAGGTCAGCTACTTTTTCTGTGACGAACCTCTCTGCATAATCTTTTGTTTTACATACGCCCCCCCCCCCCCCACCAGGTTTCCCGACTGTGACCGAAACAGTTACAGTTACCGTTCCCCTGTGACTGAAACAGTTACAGAGACGCCATCAGGACGCCCAGTGGTTTACCCAGAACTTCGTCCTTGGGAGGGGGGGCTCTGCACGGTGGTGTATTTACATGCTTTTGACTAAATATTTTGCAACCTCACAAAAATTTAGAGGGTCGACGCTAAATTTTGGGGGTGGTGTTAGGGGAGCGTAGGGGGGTCTCGATAGATCACTGAATCACTGAATCACTCCTGAATCAACCTGAATGAAACAAACAAAATTCCACCTGTAAGCTCCACGTTGCTTTCATTCTCGTTTGAATAGGTGCTCAGCTCTATTACAGGGTGCGCTTGAAGCAGTGCTCATCAGACGAACCTTACGACGAAAATAAGTTGATGATGATGATGATAACGATGATGAGAGACAGGATAAAAAAGGTTAAAAACTGGATAGCTCGCTCGTCCAACCAATCAATCCCGCGCTTCCCTTTCTCCCAAGCACCCTGCCTGCGATCTAGCTAGGGAGACCGCTCGGCTACACTTCGTCACCTCTCCATTGCATTAGAATATGATGCATCGCCTGTTTGATGAAATATGCATGATGAGCGGGCGAAGCGTGGCGGAATTTGTCATTATCGCAGGGACGACTGGAAAGCGAATGAAAATTCGATTTCGCCCTCGGTATTGGAAGACCACTGCGCTCAAGCCCACTCGATCCTGACGACTGCGGACACGTAAGGCGCTAATTAAATGTGTTCACTTCACGCATGCATATTTGAAGAACGAGGCACAAGGACGAACTACACGTGGTCAGCCTTGCCGCGTTCTTCAAATATGCATGTCAACATAGCCAACACTCTCTTCTGGTTGCAATTTTATGCAACTTTTATTACAGCGAACACGGAATATATAGTTAAGCCAAGATGCACAGCAAAAATAGCAAAGCGACAGCAACTAGAAGGAGCGCTGCATGCCGTCAACTAAGTAGGGGACAGTTTGATTTTTTTTTATATTCCGTGTGAGCGCCGCGAAGCAACAGTGGCTATAAGCGGCGTACAGACGTGGACAGATGTAGAGAGGACAGCAGGAAGGTGTGGGGGGGCATGGAGGTTAGTATGCGTCCTGGGCCGACTTCAGGGGGAACTGTGCCGACATTCGTCTTTAAAGTTTTCGGAAAACCCAGGGAAAACCTCAGACAGCACAGCCGGTGACAGGATTCGAACCCGTGTCACCTTCCAGTCTCGGGTGTGGAAAGCGATCATCCTAACCAGTACGCCGCGGGAGCTAGTAGGGGGACAGTTGGTGTCGACTTGTGACCGCACACGCCACTGAATATAAGAACCACATTGGCCAAGTTAAAAAGGAGGGCTAGGGTGTTTGTGTTCGGTGCAGGTGGTATCCTATATCACCGTGATAAAATTATGCAGAATTGAGGTAAAGAACCCGCAAGATCAGTGAACACCAGGGCAGCGATATATTCGCTTAGAGCATTTCTATGGCCAGAATATGAAAAAAAAAAAAAGAGAAACGTGAGACCGTAGCGTTCTCTAGTGCAGGTCTTCCCTCTTTCCGTCTCGTAATCACGTTCAAAACAATGACCTCTAGCGGCCATTGAAGGTGGAGAAAATGAAGCCTCGGAGAAAATGGAGACGGCAGTCTCAACAGCTCCAACGATAATTGTATGAGCTTCTCCCACAATGGAACTGTATTACTTCAACACTGGGCACAGAAAAAAGAAAAAAAAAGAGAAAGAAATGAAGGTGTCACCGTGTTACAAGCTGATAAGATTGAAGTGCTACAAGTATTCTTAACGCAATGCGTTGAGGGCGCGCTTGTAAATGATTAACAAGTCTCCAGCTCTATATACACGTTTTATTCACAAGGTTCCTTTTGTTCGCATGGAGAGCGGCGTTATACGTGGTAAGCATGCTGGCTACGGTGGCTGGAATGGAAATTCTTTTCTAGTCGCCATAAGCGGGTTACGTGCGGCGCTGTTGTCGGTGCTCTGAATACGAGAGCCGATGCCTCTTTCCTGACAGACGAGAATGGCGGCGTTTCTTTCTTTTTCTTTTTTTGTTCGCGTTCACGTGAAGGTGGCTCTTTCTTCCTTCTCTCCGCATCTTGGAGCTCCCTAACTTACGAACCTGCTTGTAAGTCCTTATCCCCTTATTCAAGAGTCACCGAAACACCCGGGTAGACATTCTCGTGGCGTAAAACAGCACGTTTCGCGTCATCCGCATCTTCCATCATGCCGACAAGCGATAAATCACGGCATACACCCTCCACATGCGCCCCCGGAATGCAGCGTGTTAGCATGCAGGCAGGCAGACAACAATGTAATATAAATGGCCTGTTAAAGTTTTTAGCCACGCGTAACTCGCGGCGGTCGTCTTGCATCTTTTATGCGCCCGGCATATTGTGAGGCGACATTTCACGAATTCTCTCGTTCTGAGTTAAGACAAAGCACATTTGTCCAAACAGCACACGCGGAAATTTGGTGTTTCTAGAATTTGCTCGTGGCAAGAGATTAGACCAAGAGGATTAGATTCGATTAGATGTAAAAAAAGGAACCAAGACGGCGGATTGTTTTGTATTAGAAAATAAAAATAGGGAGATGTGAATTCGTTTTCCCGCCGAATTCCGTGTGCAGTTCGACAGCACGGCTGAGAAGGAATGGCACGCCTGAACCACAGAACGTCACTGATAATGGTAGCGTTAAGGCAACTTCTTAGGGTAACTTTAGCTTTATTGGGAGTGGGATGCTAGCATGAGGGCAGCGAAGGGGTGCTTCGAATTCGGGTGTTTCGAGTGTGTCAACATGAACGTTGTATAGATTTTCTGAGTGGCTATCAATCAACAGAGGGCGTGTTGCAAGCCGCAAAAGTCAAAAAGTCAAAGTCGATTAGAGTGATTGGAGTGTCCGTTTTCATGCAAAGTGGCCATGCCGCAAAACCGTGTATCCTTCCGGTACACAACCCGATGGGGAAAGGGTGACGAAATCATCACTTTTCATCAGTTCCCGGGCAACGCAGGACGAAGAAATAGTTCGATGGTGAGTCGTTTTTGTGTGTTTGAATAGTTTTGATCGGTTAAACGGAAATATTCCCTGGCATCGCCTCTGTGAGATTCCTTCGCGATGGTGCTGTTGCAGCAAAGTTTGCGCAGCGCCATTTCGGGCCCCAGCGGCCACGGACCCAAACAGTAGGGAGTTTCATCAGAGGGTTCTGCGTGGTGTTTCGAGCGGTATGTGTCAAGGAGAGCTACAAGACCTGCAGAAAATCCACAGAAAAAGCGGAGCATCTTGCGAACAACTCGAGACCATGTATCTGAAAGTGCCACGTCGTCTGCTAAACTACCGCACGTTGCATATTTTATGGCGCTGACGTAGCCGCTCAGTCGCGCCACCTGGCCCACAGAAACAGCTCTATACCTGTCTACAAATAAACGACGCTAACATGAATCGGTGCACGGTAGCAAACCAGCGCTGTTTTCAGAAACGCCCCGATCAGACAGCTCGCCTAAGGTGAAGTAATTGTGTGCTTCCAGTGACTTGTACGCGATTGTGATCGGCGGCATGTTTTGTGGCAGGGCTGTCCAGTTGTCAATGTGCAGCGCAAAGAGTTCGAGATGTTGGATACCGTTTATAAACAACTTCGTCTTGTAGCAACACTTGTCTCATTCCTTCATAGCTCTAAATTAGTATTCGGGTATTGTGGAAGAGACAGCAGAGAGCGGTGTAGCAGTGCATCACACCCGATGTCGCACATGCGGAAAGCTCTCGCACGCTGCGTTCAGTATGTTTTGCCCACACCAACACCGCGCATGCGCAGGTCGCGCCTGCTGTTTGTAAACAGTAAAACGGTCTATATCGCAACACTCGCAATGCGTAAAAACAGTTTGCCTCTGCGCAGGGGAGAGGACAGAAAGTCACGTAATCACGTAGGTCACGCGCGCCGATGACCATGGGGGCTCCAAACAAGATTGCATCCGTATACAACAGATAGAGCTGGAAGGGACCGACGGGAGATGGGACAAGTTAAGGTTCGTGTATACTCCGAGAATACAGGAACCCTAGGACCAGTGGGGACATCGCGCGAACTCGTCGGCCCCACTCTAAGGCGGGTTTTAAACCCCTATGCTACCTAGAGTCACTAAATAGGGGTACAGAGTATGGCATTCCTTTTCCGCGCCGGAGCCGCCGTTCGGTGTCCGCGATTGGGCCGATCGTGTCACGTGGTTTCTCCTTCCAAGAACTCGCGGTCCATGTTGAGTCACCTCCATGCAAAACCGGTTTCCCGGGTTGAGAGGTGGCGTTGTTCTCCACCGGAGAAGCGAGAGATTGGCGACCCCTATCTTTGCGACGCAGCCGCGCCTGACTCAAGATGGCGGGCGCGCTCGCCGGCATGGCTCAGTTGTCGCTACTCTGCTTCCTATTTAGTGACTCTAGTGGTGCCCACGTGCGTATGTTTTGCCGCACGCCGCGGGCTGTTCGCTGGAGGGCCACTAGGATACGACGGGAGTGCGAAAAAGGTGCATTGCCCTGGACGGTCCAATCGAAAATTTGCGGCGCTGGAAG